>NW_005871360.1:1028743-1051130 GCF_000147115.1 Myotis lucifugus
GTGGGGAGTGAGGGCAGAGGGTGGGGTGGGAACTGGGTGGAGGGGAGGTATGGTGGGAAAAAAGAGGAACCAATGTAATAATCTGAACAATAAAGATTTAATTAAAAAATATACTAAATAAGCAAAACAGAGAGCAGATCTCCATGTAAAATTACATACAGAATTAAAGAGAAAAATACAGTGTAAAAACAGTTTCACGACCAAACTAATGAGAAAAAGACTGCATTTTTTAGGAGTTTGAAAGATTGTCTATGTAGTTCTGACCATGGCAGTATGTTGTTATTTCTGTCACATGATTACCCGTTTTACTTATATAAATTATTTTTGTAGCCAATAAAAGTCACATTTTCTTATTTAAGGAGTTTGTACTTGGGTGAGAGACTGTCATTCCAAAGTGAACTATATGATTTAACCAACAGCCTGGCAACTTTTCTAAGAGTAGCTGGATTCCCACACCAAATAGCATTAGCAGGCATTTCAGCTAACCTTAAGACTGTCTTACCTCTTTTTTTTTACAGATGCCTGACTTCCCGCTCCATTGAGACACCCCAGTGGACACCGGGTTGTTGACATCCACAACACCACTGGTTCAAGGCTGGAGCGGGTAATCTGCCTATGAGGAAAAGGTAAGTTTGTTTTTATTCAATGTGGAGTAGATCTCTAAGGTTTTCTGATTTATAACCTTCTTCTTATTGCAGAAGATACAAAAATACAGTGTAACTTCAGTGATTTGAAATGTCTAGTTATAATTATGCTACTGATCTGTTCTTTTTTAAGTACATCACAAACATCTGTGTTTAGCTAAACTTTTGGAAACCTTGATGAAGAAAACCCCAAAGCTTTCTGACATCATTCATAGCATTCAAATAACTGAGGTTACACTGTATTGAAAACCTTAGAGAGTCACCAGTCGAAATGTTAGTCAAAATGCCTGCTAATGTGCATGTCACTGGGTATCCAGCAGCTCTGAGTAATGCTGAGAGGTATTGGTTAGATTAATTAGAGTACTATTCACCTTCAGTTCAACTCATGCTATAGTTACTATCCTACATTAGCCATGATGTAACTAACTGGGAAAAGACTAACTGATGGGGATATTTTAAAAAGACTAAGGGAAGGGCAGAGGAAAATTAAATCAGATTCACACTTGCAGGTAAAATCGAATCCCAAGAAAGATAGGACCCTTTCAAAGACATTTATCTTCATTAATTTAATCTTAATTATAGGAACAATCATTTAAAAATACTAAGTTCCATCTATATATCTATTATGTTGACAACATTCTATTTAAAACAGAAGAAAACCAACTTAATTCCAGCAAACAAAATGGCAGCTATAAGGGTATCCTATATAATAAAAGGCTAATATGCAAATTGTCCCCTGGAGAGTTCGACTGGGAGTTTGATCGCTCACTATGACATGCACTGACCACCAGGGGGCGGCATGGAACATGGTGGGCGACCAGTGGGAGCTGCGGCAGCAGGGTGCTGAGGGAGTGAGAGAAGGAGGAAGCAGGACCGCATGGTGGTGGCGCATGGGTGGTGAGGGATGGAGTAGGTGGGGAGGCAGGGAACCTGATTGGCCCTGATCACCGGTCAGGCCTAGGGACGCTACCCATGCACCGCACCTCTAGTAGGACATAAGTGAATTAAATATAACCATGCAAAACAAAAGGTTCATAGATCAGACCCTGAGAAGTCTAGCTTCAAGAAAGGCAGGAAAATAATGAACTTTGCATTATTTATGGCATCTGTAGTTGACTGCTGCTCAATACCACAGATTCATTGTTGTCACACACAAACTGATAATAGAAAATTCTATTCATGGGCAGATCACCACCAAAGTATAAATTTTAGCTAACTTCAATTAGTTGTTTTAGGATCAGCTTTACAAATAGGCAGAAGAGGTGTTTTGTAGATGTTATAGTTTTAGGTGCTTCTGCATTGGGCCTTTTGCTCCCAAATGCCAGCACTGAGGATCTATTTCACCAACAGTATACAGCTATCACTTTGTAAAGAAAATGGCTTTTCTTAACTCCTTAAAAATTTTCCTCAGGAAATTACATATAGCCCATAAGGTGGACACAACATTATTAACTAATGTACTGACTTTCTGGAGATCTATAGCAGAAAAGGAGCAAAACCAGAAGTGGAAAGGATGGCAAACTGACAGAAGATTAAAGGTGATAGTGTCCACATTTGCTTTCCCTCATCCCCCAATTTACCAGAGGTTGGACATAGCTATCTCAATTACATTAATTTAAAAATCCATAAGAGAAAGGTTATCAAACATCACTGATATTATGACCTCTGAGGGGTTTTTTGCTTTTGCTTTTTAAAACCAGTCCTCATTCATCCACCTCATTTCAGTTCAGACTGGTGCATTTCATTTTATTTTTGTATAGCAAAGGTGGAAATTTATTGAAGAACAAGCACAGACTCCCACGTGGGGAGGGGGAAAGAGTCCCACAGCACAGACTCCCATGTGGGGAGGGGGAAAGGGTCCCACAGCACAGACTCCCACGTGGGGAGGGGGAAAGGGTCCCACAGCACAGACTCCCACGTGGGGAGGGGGAAAGGGTCCCACAGCACAGACTCCCACGTGGGGAGGGGGAAAAAGTCCCACAGCACAGACTCCCACGTGGGGAGGGGGAAAGGGTCCCACAGCACAGACTCCCACATGGGGAGGGGGAAAGAGTCCCACAGCACAGACTCCCACGTGGGGAGGGGGAAAGAGTCCCACAGCACAGACTCCCACGTGGGGAGGGGGAAAGAGTCCCACAGCACAGACTCCCACGTGGGGAGGGGGAAAGAGTCCCACAGCACAGACTCCCACGTGGGGAGGGGGAAAGGGTCCCACAGCACAGACTCCCACGTGGGGAGGGGGAAAGGGTCCCCAGACTGGTGCATTTTAAAGCTAGTGATCTAAAAATATTTTCTGGTCCAATCCTGTAAGGTTATTATGGAGCTTAATTAAGTTGCTAAAACATATGGAAAACCTATGTAAAAGGTGCTGTAAAAAGAGAAAGTACCGTCACACATATAATGTGCACCAAAACTTAATACTTACATTCTTGTATTGCTAGTTTTGTTTACTATGACAGACTTCCCACTCTGATCAACATTGTGGTCTAACCCAAAGTAAGCAGCTACTCGGTGTAACAGCATCCTATGGTAAGATGTCATGGGGGGGAATTTCTTACGTGGAGACCTAGAAGTAGGAAAAAAGAAACACAAATTTAATAAATCAAGGACAAATGTGATGATAATTGCTTTTCTTGTTAAATGTCAGGACTTACTCATTATTACCAATGAAATCTAAAATTTCTTGTTCCAATTTCAACAGCATCATTCTGTCCCTGAAACAAAATATGAAGACTCATCTGTAAAATTTAACACTGAAATAATAAATGTTGAACTTATACTACTAAATATTTGTCTTAACAACTGTACATTGACTACTATCACAAGCTTGATGCTAAAATATTTACATGCTTTCTAAAAAAGTAATGTTTTTAAAAAATAAAAATGACTTATTTTGGTTTAAATTTTTATTATGGAAAATTTCATGCCTACACAAATGTAGAGGGAACAGTGCAATGAACTTTAATATAGCCATCACCCAACTTCAACAACTATCAACATGTTGCCATTCTTGCAATAGATTTTGACTCCACTATCACTATATTGGACTCTGTTCTGTAAATATATATGGATAACAAGAGCATATTAGTATTTATTTTCTTATTACTCAATAAAGCTGAGAGATGGTAGCAGGAAAATATACATCTTTAGACGCATGATTGTGTTATCATGCTGAACACCATAGAAACAATGCTCTAGAGAACATGAAATGCCAGTAACAACAGGAATACTCCTATGGGAATCCTAAGCTATATATAAATGGAGCTATAGCAGAGAAGTATGAACTACATAACCAACTTTAACTCCGAAGGAGAGGACTTTTCAAATCATTCTGTAAATTGCTATTATATATTTATAAGATTTCAGGAATTTTGCCCATAAAAATAAAAATGAGCCAAAAGCCTCCATTAGGTAAAATAAATAGACTCTAAGAAGTATCTGCATGTGCTCCTTTAGACCACTAGGGGCTTATTTAGTGCATTTAGGCTGTAGCAAATTAATGGCACCCCTCCCCAAAGGACCTCCTTGCTCACACACCAAGAACGTTGATCAAGGGAGTATTCCTGTGTTCAGTATAAGTTTCATGTGCAAGCGGAACAAAACAAAACAAAACAAAGCAAAACAAAGCAAAAGTACCTCAAAGAAACTTAAAGCTATAAGTAGCTTTACAGAACATTTGTGTTCCTCAAATTTTATAGATCAATAAAACTAGGCCAAGAGGTTATTGTTTTCCTCCCAAATAAACGTTACTTATTTACTGATTGATTTAAAAAATTTTTTTTTATTGATTTCAGATAGAGGAAGGGACAGTGAGGAAGCACAAAACACCCAACCAGAAGAGCAAGAAGAAAAAAGAATCCAAAAATATGAAGATAGTGTAAGGAGCCTCTGGGACAACTTCAAGCATACCAACATCTGAATTATAGGGGTGCCAGAAGAAGAGAGAGAGCAAGATATTGAAAACCTATTTGAAGATATAATGACAGAAAACTTCTCCTACCTGGTGAAAGAAATAGACTTAAAAGTCTAGGAAGCACAGAGAACCCCTAAACAAGAGGAACTCAAAGAGGACCACACCAAGACACATCATAATTAAAATGCCAGGGGCAGAAGACAAAGAGAGAATTTCAAAAGCAGCAAGAGAAAAGCAGTTAGTTACTTTCAAGGGTGTGTCCATATGACTGTCAGCGGATTTCTCAACAGAAACTATGCAGGCCATAAGGGAGTGGCAAGAAATACTGAAAGTGAAGAAAAGCAAGAACCTACAACCAAGATTACTCTACCCAGCAAAGCTATCATTTAGAATTGTAGGTCAGATAAAGAGCTTCACAGACAAGCAAAAGCTAAAGGAGTTCACCACCACCAAACCAGTATTATATGAAATGCTGAGGGGTATTCTTTAAGATGAGGGAGAAGAAAAAGGTAAAGATAAAAAAATATGAACAACAAAGTGGCAACCAATACATTATCTATCAACAATTGAATCTAAAAATCAAACGAATAAAAAATGTGATGAACAGAATAAACTGGTGAATTGAATAGAATCTGGGGCATGGAAATGGAACAGACTGACAATTCTCAGAGGGAAGGAGGTGTGTGGGTGTGTGGGAAGAGATTAGACAAAGATCTTATATGCATGTATGCATTACCTATGGACACAGACAATAAAGTGGCAAGGGCCTGGGGTGGGTTGGGAACTGGGTGGAAGGGAACTATTGGGGGGAAAAAAGAGGGATATCTGTAATAATCTCAACAATAAAGATTAAAAAGACAAAACAAAACAAAACAAAATACACGTGAATACATGTCATTGCCTTGATAAAATATTTACCACAGATTTCCACTGCTCTTAAAATCTGAAATGTGACTTATCAAGCAGGCATAGTCTGGTCTTTGCCTACTTCTTTAGCCTAATCTCCTGCCCTCCTCACAAAACCTATCATCTTGGCTCATCTCGGCACGTGCCAAACTCCTTCCTTTCTCAGCTTCCTTGAACATGCTGTTTCCTTTGCCTAAAACAACTTCGTATATATATTTTTTAGACTCTGTTTCTTTTTTTTAAAATATATTTTATTGATTTTTTACAGAGAGGAAGGGAGAGTGATAGAGAGTTAGAAACATCGATGAGAAAGAAACATCAATTGGCTGCCTCCTGCACACCCCCCACTGGGGATATGCCCGCAACCAAGGCACATGCCCTTGACCAGAATCGAACCTGGGATTGTTCAGTCCGCAGGCCGACGCTCTATCCACTGAGCCAAACCAGTTAGGGCTAGACTCTGTTTCTTTAATAGCATTTATCACAATGATCATTATATAGTTTTCTGAAGTACATATTTTATACACTAATTGTAGGGGGGGAAAAAAGGGATCCGAGGCAGGCAACTTATTCAGCATTCACAAAACAGTGCATTTAAATTGGTTTCCTGTGCCTGACCTAAACAGCAGGCATACATAGAAAGAATAAATTACTGATACATGTGACAACATGGATAAACCATAAAAATATGCTAAAGGAATGACACCAGTCACAGGAACACACACACACAAACACACACACGCTATTGACATGTGAAGTCAAAACCAGGGAAATCTGTACAAACAAGCTTGATTAGTACTCAAGGCATAGAGAGGTGATAGCAACAGGGTATGGGTTTCTTTTTTGGGTTATGAAAACTTTCTATAATTGACTGTAGTGATGGTTGTTGCACATATCTGAGTATATTAAAAGCCCATTAAATTTTATAATTTAAAAATTCATATGCAGATAACAAACCTTTGCATTTATATGTAGAGGAAAACAAACTGTATAATAGAAAAATATTTTGAAGTGTATAAAAATAGATTTCTAATCTTTGTCCTTATTGATGTCTCCTATAGGTTCAGCAGAAAGAAAATTTCTGTCTGTTTAGAATCCTATCTTGTTTTACTCAAACTACTTATGTATTCTACCTTCCCCCTTATTCCTCAAACCTCTGAGTTCTAGTTTCCACAATCTTACTTCATATGAAACAGCTTGTTAAAATAGCTAATAATTACTTCCTTACCATTTTCTAGAATGATTTGCCCATACCTCCCTGCTAGAGCCAGTGTGTACAATCTTGTCTTTCTTTGAGTATATCACTTCCCCTCACATACTGCTTTGCCTTGGCAATGCTCTTTATCTCTACCTGGAATGCCTTTCTCATGCTTCTCTGTATAGATAGTCCTATTTAAAGCACTCTGATTCCAAGACTCACCTCAGGCATTACTTTTCAGTGATGCCTTCCCATATTCTTTCAAACAAAGACTGGGGCCCCCCTTTCTCTTTTACAGCCCTTGAAAAGTTATTTTACATCTATTCTAACTAGTGTCCCGGTGCACGGATTCATGATCATTGAAAGGAAATTAATTAGAAGAAATATTTTAATATCGCTATTTGCCCTTTCTCTATAATAGAAGTGTCAACCAAATACATGACCGACAATGACAGATCGAAACACACGCGTGAGATTAGCGCCAGCGAGAGCTTTACATGATTCGCATGCGTGGGTCAACTTAGCCTTTTATCTCTATAGAATACACTTGCTTAATTAAACCTGCTTTCTGATGAAGCTAAACTTTTCGCAGCCCAGTGAAGCACCCCAACTTCTCTTTCAGGTAATTGTCAGCAACACAGCAGCCAAGTATCAACACAAAGCAGATTATTATTGTAGATCACACAGGGAGAACAAAGGGCAAAATATTTAACTGCAGCAGTGTTTGACTATATTCTGTGCAGTGAGAAAACCGGAAGTCATTTTCAAGGTCCACCATCTCTTACTTCTTTTCAGTCGGGTCAAGTTGCTAAACTTTCTAAATCTCCGTTTTCTGGCTAATGAAAACAGAATTCTACCGAGTCTCCTATCTACCTACTCCAGGACTTTTGTGAGGATCAAATGAGATGAGGCACGTAAAAATGCTTCACAAACATTTGGTTAAAGTGTGAAATGTTTGCAACTGGCTATGAAGCAAGTTGGGTTCCCGGGTTGAAGAAACTCCAAGGAGGTTAGTCACTAGAGAGAGGAAGCCAGGTGTTGCTACGAGAAGTCATTACCCGGTGCTCACAGTGACTGTTTCTGGGCTGGGCTGTGGGCCGCATTTTGCGCCATGGGGTCTTGGCAGCGTTGGGTGGGATTTGTGGGCTGTCATTCCGGGGTGGTGGTGGGACCTGTGTCCCACTTGGGGGAAGCTGAGTGCTGGTTTGTCGGCGCCAGGTCTGCGGTGCCGTTTATTTTTAAATGGTCAGTGTGTGTCATGGCAGCTCCTGCATTAAGCGTCTAACTCCTGGTGGTCAGTGCGCACCATAGCTATCAGTCGGATGGACACTTAGCCATATATATATATATATATATATATATATATATATATATATATATATAGACTAGAGGCCCAGCTCATGAAATTCGTGTGTGGGTATGGTCCCTAGGCCTCGCCTGCAATCAGGGCCATTTTCCCCGGCTGCTGGCAGCTGACCCCCCGGCCCCAACCTCGGTCAGGCGATTGGAGCCTCTTGGCCGGGGGGAGGGACTGAGAGGTTGGCCATTCCTGCCCACTTGCCAGCCCCGCCCCCACCGCAGATCACCCTCTGTGTGTGGGGCAATGGACAGGGCGGGAACCTTGGCCTGGAGTCGCCCACGTCCCCTACCACCCATCCCCGGTTCCCTGTTCACCATTAGGCGATGGGAGCCTGCTGGCGGGGGAAAGGAACTGAGAGGTGGTCAGTGTGCCTCATAGTGACTGGTCGAGCAGTTGTTCTGGTTGTTCCACCGTTAGAGTCAATTTGCATATTACCCTTTTATTACATAGGGTTATATATCAAGAGTTTATTCTAGCAGAGAGACAGTGGTTAATTTAGGGGCACAGATGATATCTTGCACATCTTTATATCTATAACTAGAGGCCTAGTGCATGAAAGCATGCACTGGGGGGGGGGGGGGGGCGGGGCGGTCCCTCAGCCCAGCCTTCACCCTCTCGCAGTCTGGGAGCCCTCGGGGGATGTCTGACTGACGCCTTAGGCAGTTGAACATCCTTAGTGCTGCTGCAGAGGCAGAAGAGGCTCCTGTTACCACCACTACGCTCGCCAGCCATGAGCCTAGCTTCTGGCTGAGCGGCGCTCGCCCTGTGGAGCATACTGACCACCAGGGGGCAGCTCCTTCATTGAGCAGCTGACCCCTGCTGGTCAATGTGCCATAGCAACTGGTCATTCTGCCATTCAGTCGATTTGCATATTAGCCTTTTATTATATAGAATGTTTAGCACAATACTTAGCACATGGCAGATGCTTAAGAAATACCTGTTCATTAGATTCCACATGAATGAAATCATATGGTACTTGTCTTTCTCTGATTGGCTTATTTCACTTAGCATAATGTTCTCCAGGTCCATCCATGCTGTTGTAAAGGGTAAAATTTTCTGGAATTTAATGAACAAACTGAACCACCAAGCAAAATAAGAGACAGATCCATAGATAGAGGGCAGGTAGACAGCTTTGGTGGGAAGTGGAGTTTTGGGGGATGAGTGGAGGTTGGAGCAAAAATGAAAATAGAGAGAAATCATGGACATGGACAATAGTGGTGACTGTTGGGGGTAGGGGGGAAAGTGGAAGAGGGCATAGAGGGGATAAATGGTGATGGAAAAAAAAGAAATGCCTGCCCAATGGACTAATGATTTCATCTTTATTTTGGGACTTAAAATAAAAAAGTCAGGCAAAGTTGACTATCTTCTTCCTCATGTCATACCTATACTCCTTCAATCCACATTACAACAAGCCCAGTTTTCATTTAGGCAGTTCTCCTTTGAAGGTTTATGTTAAGAGTAAACTAGAAAATCAAGATGGCACTGAATACAATAAACCCTGAATTAAAATAAAGGTTTATCTTGAGGTATAATATAAGTCTCAGGGAGACTAAAGAGAGCCAGCTGTTCATGATTTCTTCCACGTGCACATACCCAATGAAACTATTTTCTTTTTATTGCAATGTATGTAAAATAACTCCCACTCTGGGAAGTTAACACTTAGAGGATGGGTTCTTAACCTGGGAGTCTTCTACCTCATGAAAGCATTGGTGAAATATTTTGTGGATAAGCCTTTTTGTGGGAAATACCTTAAAAGGGTCAATGACCTGCCAAAAAATAAAAATATATTCATTACCCTGGTAAACAAAGGATTTCACAATTGGTTAGTGACTCAAATAAGCACTTTAAAAATCATAGTATTGAAGGTGTATAAACTAAGAAAAAGGGAATAACGTGACTTTAACTGTTTAAACACTCATAAATGAATACACTAAGTTCTTGTTCAGTTGGGTGCATTATCCTGAAAATATTTCTCTCTCTCTTTTTTTTCATGGTTAATGTTACCTCTGCATTTCAATTGAGTCAAAATTTCTTGGTAATTCTGTATTTCCCAAAATTCCTACATACAGCATAAATTATTTTTATATCATGCTGAAATACATATTGCAAAAAGATATTTATACATGTGCATCTAGACCACCAACATCATAACCCTAAGAATCTAAAATGTTTCTGGTGTACTTCAAATGCTGCAATCTTATTCTAATATTCTAACTCAGTAATGGAAACACACATAGCAAATTATGGTATTCTAAAAGCAATATAAACCTTATAAATTTAATTTTTACCTGGGATTGTTTTTTAATGTATTTACTAAAAATTCATGTAGATCTATGCCAGTTGAATCAGTGTATTCTTGACTGGAATCTAAAAAACAACAACACAAAAACACAGTATGAAGTTGTTTGAAAATAAATCCCATTTCCTTTTACACATGATACATATCTTAAATAAAATGAGGTGACCCACATTGAAAAAGATTAACAAAGTAGGAAAAAGAAATTTGTGAAATCAGATGAGAACAATTTTTCTATTCCCATATAATGAACAGACGTTGGTTTATATAAGTGCATGTACATGCACATTCTTAAAAAAAATTTATGTCTTGCCTGGTCAGAGTGGTTCAGTTGGTTCGGTGTCCCTCTGGGCATTGAAAGGTCACTGGTTTGATTCTGGGTCAGGGCACATGCCTAGGTTGCAAGTTTGATCTAGTTGGAAAGCCTTTGGAAGGGAACTCATCAATGTCCCTCTTTCTGTCTTTCTAGTTCTCCCTTTCCCCCTTACTTTCTCTAAGCATGTCCTTGGTGAGGATTTAAAAAAAAAAATCTCGCCCTAACCAGTCTGGCTCAGGGGATAGACCGTCGGCCTGCGGACTGAAGGGTCCCGGGTTTGATTCCGGCCAATGGCATGTACCTTGGTTGCGGGCACATCCCCGGTAGGAGGTGTGCAAGAGGCAGCTAATCGATGTTTCTCTGCCATCGATGTTTCTAACTCTCTATCCCTCTCTCATCCTCTCTGTAAAAAATCAATAAAATATATTAAAAAAAAAATCTCTCAAATGTGACAGTAATTTACTCTGAATCCTTTAAAGATCCTATTATATACTCACCACAATCCTCATTTTCTAAAATATCTCCTGAAGCAAAAAATTACAATGACTTATTCAATTAACTACATTGGTAGCAAATTAAGACAGCTTAGTTCAATTGTGAACATAGGTGGAGAAAATAATTTGGGGGTAGATAGGAATTTTAGTTCTGAAAGAACACTAATTTAATTAGATATGATTAGGCCTATCGCTAAAGGCTTGCTTCCAATATACTTTTTTAAAAAAATTATGTTTATTTCTCCCTTTATGCTGTTTATAATACTGATCAGCATAATCAAGTTTGTAAATTAAAAAAGAATTTTTATAGATGTGCAATAGATGACGGTGAAGTTCCTTAAAATTTATTATGAAAGATAAACATTCTGGTTTCCAAGAGGGTATGTTTTTATTGATTTTTTAGAGAGGAAGGGGGAGGGGTGGAGAGAGAGAGAGGGGGAGGGAGAGAGAGACCAATTGCCCCCCCCTTCCCAATACATGCCCTGACCAGAGACTGAACCCACAACCTAGGTATGTGCTCTGACCGGGAATTGAACCCACCATCTTTTGGTATATGGGATGACACTCCAATCAACTGAGTCACCTGGCCAGGGCATCAGCTCTTTGTATTATAAGAAAGAAATAATATTTTTAGTGAAATCAGTATTCAAATTATAGTAATTCTATTATTTCAATAGGAGATAGACCAGAAAGAGATAAAGACAGTTATCTTCCTCAGAGACTCTGGAATGTGTTGCAGTTTTTTAATTAATGTGTCTTACTGTGTTATTCCATTTTGCCCATTTTGCCCAGATGAGCAAATACTATATTATCCCTTCAATCTGTTCTGTATCATATATGTGTGTGTGTGTATATATATATGGTAAGGAATGGAATTACCAACAGCGACACTAAAATTTTGTTTAAAAATCCCCACAATAATAAATAGCAAACCTCTTGATAACATTTTTCTGGGTAACTTATCACTGGCTTTTTCTTTTTCTGCTTCATCTTTTGAGGGCTTCTCCTCTTTTTCAAATGATTGTGTTAACTGGATCTGAATTTTCTCCTGTTGGAAGGTAAAATCAGTTTAAATAAAAATATAGAGCAATTTAGTTAATACCACACACCTGTAGTAACACAAAAGTGTGTGGGGGGGGAAAAAAGAAACTATTATTTTATCCAATTAGATTCTTCAAAGTAGAATACAACTTAAAAATATTTTTACCATATTTATTGAAGTCTGGATAGCAAAATTTGAAATGTTGACTATAGCAACTGAAACATATCTTAGAAATTATTTTAGAGAAAAAAAATGTTTTTTTGTAACAGTTTAAATGTATCTACTTGCAAAGCTCCTGGAGAATCAGAACCAAGGTCTTTTTAACCTATTTTTGCAATGGAGATGCCAAGGAAAGATATAATTATCATCAATCATGACAACAGGAAGACATAAGTATCAAGTCAACACTTAGTAAAAAGTACTTTTTTTGAGGGGGCGGGGGAAAAGAGAGAAATAGGTAAAATCTCATATTCCTTCATTTTGACATATAAAAAAACTGTAAGTACAAAATATCCAAAACCAAATTTACATGACTTTCATTATTTGAGATTTACGTATCATTGTTCTTCCTCAATCACCTCAAAGTTTAGAAAGATTTCAAGCAAGATTGCTTTCCTTCCTGATACGTAGTAATTCACTGTAAAGTAACCATATTATATAAGACTG
Source organism: Myotis lucifugus (assembly GCF_000147115.1). NCBI lineage: Eukaryota > Metazoa > Chordata > Mammalia > Chiroptera > Vespertilionidae > Myotis > Myotis lucifugus. Next base: position 1,041,579 of record NW_005871360.1, read on the forward strand.
AAAAGGAGAACTAATTTTACATTTCATTTTTAAAACAATCTCATTACATGCAATTTCAAAAACCAAAGGAATTAGTGAAAATTAATTCATATAGCCTAAAATGGTAAATGTCACACAGCTCTGCTTATTCGGGGAAAGTTATCAAGAAAGGCAGAATAACATCCAGACCATTTCTACTAAAGATAATTGTAGACTAAATTATACTGTTGTCCATGGTGATGAAAAACATCTATCAGACAATTACTCTACTTCTCTTCTCTGGGAGACGGTCGTTGGTGGTAATACAGTAAGTCAATATCAAAGGGGATATAAATTTCAGGGTTCTTAAACTTTCAGCCATCAGGATCCCCCAGAAAACATTATTTTTTTTGAAATAGTAATTGGCAAAAAATTTCAGATCAAATATAGTATTTTTTCCTATAGGTTTGCTGACTGCTATTTTCATCTCTTCAATTCTGCTTCCCCTTCCATCTCAGTTCAAATTTATGTTCAGAATATAGTGTAAAAGCTATGTACTGGCAATTTTCACTAAAATTGCTGAACTTCATACATTCATCAACTGGTAATCATTTTTCTCATTATGACTAATTTTCCTTTTTATAAATTAAATTTATCAGGGTAACACTGGTTAATAACATTATATAAATTTCAGGTGTAAAAGTTTGTAATGTATCTGCATACTCTATTGTGTGCTCACCATCGGAAATCTAGCCAGTCTCCTCACCCGAGGATATTTTTCCATTGATTTTTAGAGAGTGGAAGGGAAGGGGGGCGGGAAGAGAGAGAGAGATGAGTATCAATGTGAGAGAGACACATCGATTGGTTGCCTTTGCATGTGACCCAAACAGGGCCAGGGATTGAGGCTGCAACTGAGGTATGTGCCTTTGACTGGAATCAAACCTGAGATGCTTCAGTTCAAAGGTCAATGCTCTATCCACTGAGCCAAACTGGCCAGAACTGTTTGTTGCTTTTTTTGTGAAATGATATGGTTCTTGTCCTTTTCCATTTGACTTATCTCATTTAGCATAATGTTCTCAAGATCTATCCATGTTGTCTTATGACTCATTTTCTAATCTACTTTCCTTATTTTTAAAATAATTGTAAGATAGATATTTTAAAATGAATCCCAGAAGTATGTTTTGGAAGTAGAATATTAGAAGTGTTACTGACTTACAGCTTCTATTCCTGTTACTCAAGGAGAATCCATGAAATCCAGGTTGGAAGAAAAGATTTCACATTTAGACCACCACAAAAGGCACTCCCAATGACTATCAGGTTTCATTTCTAAATTCTCCTACTAAAGTTGTACATTATAATTACAGATATTAAATTATTTTATCAAGATTAATTGTATTTAAAAATCTAGAGGCTTAATGTACTGAGGTCTGGATTCGGTTGATACTGAGACCTTGTTTTCATTAGCAAATAAACAAGGCATATTTTAAATGCTGAAATCCATACACAAACTTTTCTGACTATAAATAAGCAACATCTCCATAGGAAGTTGTAATTTCTTTACTCTTCTTCACTCAGCCATTGACATTTGTTACTGGTCACTTCCCTCACATAAGCTCTCAGTAGACATAAGTAACATCTCTTTTAATTGCCTCTCAACCTTTTGACTAATGTGCTTTACTCCAGATTAATTCCTCAAAAATCACATTCTGAAGCAAACATTATTAGTTGGAAAGTGTCTCTACCCATCAAGGATCAGATACTAGGACATTTCAGGAGAAATAATTTATTTTCCTATTCCCATTCAGGTGCAGTTTAGTTAACTCAAGACTTGGAAAAAGTTCAGTAAAAGTAGGCTATTATCTCAAAAGACAAAAATTACTGTATTCAAGAGAAATTAGGAACAAATGTATTAAGTGGAATAACAGCTCTTTGAACTATGAATGCAAAAATTATAATCTGAGATCAATAGTATATACATTAATTTATAATACACTCCTGATGTTATTTTTTCCCATATAAATTTTCACTAGATAAATTCACTATAAGAATTTTGCCCCAATATTTTTCCGATAGGTAAAATGTACTGAAAAAACAACAACAACAAAACAACAATCACATTACAGTTTTTCTCAAAAAGAATGCATTTTTCTGTATTAATAGTCTTATGAATGCCTGACCCTTCTCATTTTTTCAATCTCCTTGGACTAATTATAATTAGTCCATGAGGCTAGGATGGTATAACATTTTGAACAACAGAAAGAAGAAATACATTTTTAAAAAACACTATATTATTCCATCCTGGACAGGCAGTCTTTACTCTAATTTGTACAAAAGAACTTTTTAAAATTGCTATTTCAAAAACAATTTTATTAAATTTCTTTCAGAGCATATCATAACTCTTCAGCCTTATCAACAACCATGCCAAAGCCAAAGGCTAACATTTAAAAATGTTCTCAGGCAATAGTTCTTAGTAAAATATTTTGACTACATTTCTACTTTTTCTTAGAAAATTCTGTTAGTTTATTGTTAAAAATATTTACTTTATAGAATGAATGCATATAGCTTTCTTCTGTTTTTAAATTGTAAATAAATCACAAATAAACTCTGAACCACTTGAGCACAGTCCAAAAGAAACTGATTTTTTGGTATTTTTTACTGACAAGTAATTTTTTAAAAAATCTTCTCTTCCCATTTAAAAAAAATGTATTTTTATTGATTTCAGAGAGGAAGGGAGAGGGAGAGAGAGAGAGAGAGAGAGAAACATCAGAGAGAGAGAGAGAGAGAGAAACATCAATGATGAGAATCACTGAGGATTGAGCCCACAACCTAGGCATATGCTCTGACGAGGAAGCTAACTGTGACCTCCTAGTTCATAGTTTGATGCTCAACCACTGAGCAACACTGGCTGGGCCTCTTCTTACATTTTGGAAGCAAAGAAGTGTAGAGGGCATATTCTAAATATGTGACAACTATCTTCAGTATGTATAGCAGGCTTTTAAGAGTATCATCTTTTAAATCAAGGCAAAGCATAAGACTTCGCCTGAATCAACAAATGTACAATTGCTATTAAAAAAAAAAAGAAATACAACTTCTCATGGCCTTTTCCTTTCTTTCTTTTTTAGTATGCTTCTTAAAGAGCCAAAAAGTTGCCTCCGTTCTTTGGAAACTAATTGTTGGGATATAGGAGGATTTTACGTTGCTTAAACTCGTAAAAAGTAGAATAAGCCATTAACAGCCAAAGTTATCATCACAGACAAATATTGGTAAAGGGTCCAAACATATTTAATATATAATGCCCATATAAGAGAAGGCAAACATCAGTCTACAGCTGAGATTAACAGAAAAGTAGTCATAGCATTAAAAATACAAAAGGCAAACTAAACTGTCTGCTTAAATCTCAGTTCTATATTTTACAAGCATAGACAGAAAAGGAATTAGAAATTTCAAGACAACTATTAGAGCCAAGCTAATATAAGAATTGGCTTCACCATGCATTCAGTTTAAGTAAAATAATATATCAAGCATAAGTCTTGGGTAGTTTCCTTTCACACACAAGCAGTATTTGACAAACTTATAAAGGCCAAAATCAAAAGGGTAAATTCCACCGCAATTCCACTAAGTGAAGGTACTACTTTATTACTTTTCCAAAATAACTTATAACTCCCTTAGAGCCATATTCCCACTTAATTATATTATCCCTAAGTTTTCCCAGAGAGAAATCATTATACTAAATCTTAGTGACGTAACAAGGTTTTCCCACTTTTCATGTGTATCTTGTATCATGTATTATCAAATGAATTCTTAGTAAAAACACATATAACACACACACATGCACATACAACTTAAAAAAATTTGATTTCAGAGTGTATATACAACTTTTATTTAACCTTATGAAAAAATTTCTCCAGGAGGCAGGTTATTCCACCATGTCTGTAAATAATAATTTTTTTTTTTTTTACCTGGTTCTCCTGTGATACCTCTGCTGTAGGGGGTGGTGGAGATTCTTCACATACTGCAAGGCTCCGAACTAGCTTTAACTTTGAGCTTGACTAAAGAAAAGTATTTAAAATTAACACTACATTTCACAAATCTGGGGTGTATATCCAAAAGCCCCCTAGAGTTTCTTAAGTCTTTATAGTTTCTGCCACATGTAGGCATAGGTGAAATGTGCAAGTTATATATATCATTCATTACCTCTAAAATCCATTGTTAAGAGGGAAAACAAACAATTGCAGTTTTGAAAATTATAGCAATAGCAAGGATGGGAATAATTCCAATTTCAAAACCCAAAGAATGGTGAGAAAGCCATTTTCTCTATAAAAAAATCATTAAAGATACAAAAGCAATGCACAAAAGCAACTAGGCAAGACAAAACCCAAATAAAACAAAATAAGCTTTCTGCCCCAAACAAAATATGACAAAACTAAACTGATGCAGCGCTATATGAAAACAAGGATTCATCAAGCATGAAGGACGGCCCTTGGCATGCCAGCACAAAATATTTACTATACCTTAGACCTTTTTCCTGTCTGTCCAAAGGACTGCAATGGCCGCTGAATACACAAGAAAGATTTATATTACATTTCATGCTGAAACAGAAAGTTTTCTTCTCAATTCATAATCCTAAGCCACAGAGAAACTAACTGCACAAAGAATAGAAAATGAGGAAATCAAAGTTGGTTTTAAGTAAAAATGTACTGATTCCTCCCAAAAGCACACCTGTAAAAGATTCTCTTAAAATCCTTCTGTGAATTGGCATTTTCTGTAAGTAAGCAAATTACCACAATTTCTGTGTTAATTGAGCTAAATAAAATTACAAGGTAACTTCTAAGGTAGTAGAACAATAAAATATATTTCTTCAGTATTTTATAACATATTACAGTTTAGGCAAAGTTAGGAGGAAAAATCCCTACAAAAATCCTGAGGAATTTTAAGTATCTGTGCTCAACAAAGTTCCAAACATACTAAGGAGAATGTTGCACATGCACATTGAGTCAGAGTACAACGACCTATCTTCTGAGCATTTTCAGACCCATACGAAGTACATCACCAGTTTACTAGTCACAGAATCATGTTTGCCTAGTCCACGGTAAGGCAATGAAGCAGATATAAAGAAAAGAGATCAAAGTTCCAATATACACGTCCAACATGATTGCCAAATCACCAATCACATGATTGGGGAACCCAATGGAGCAAAAGTTCTAGTGTGTGATATCAGGCTTTGGTTTGGGAAAGCAGCTGAAGTGACTCTGAACCAGAGCCAGATGGTTTTTAAACATGCTTTCCTTCCTCCAACCTCCTTCTGACCTACCTCTCTAACTCTAATCCCAGGTACCTATCATTTATACTCATTAAAGCCAGGGACCAAACATAAAACAGATAAAAAGTCCTTAATATGTAGATTAGTATATTCACATATGAAAGAAGAGTCATCATGTCACTCTAACATCCAAAAGAGCCTTCCTTGCATAACCAACAGAAATGACAATCTGCAGTACCAGTGTGTCCTATCCCTCATGCTGAGCCCAAAGTTCTTGAGATAAGAGCATTGTATTTTTGGGATTCTGATCCTGGATTACCCACATTACATACAAATTAGTAGTAACAAACACAAAAGGAAAATACGAAAAATAAAGAAAAATGACTTTCGTTTCTTACAGAGAAGAAAATAGTTTGTATACACCACATATACACATGGCCATACTGCCTAAGAGCTTCTGCATGTTGGTATTGTCTTTTGTTTCGATTTACTCTATAATTTGTTCAAGAAAATTTCTAATTGTAACTCATATCCAAAAATAGAACTAAAAGAAATTATACTGCATAGAGAAAGGACTTGAAGAAAAGCTGGGAGAAAATCAATAGATGAATGCAAGCAAAAAGGCAGAAGGGAAAATAATGTGTGACTTACTCCTGTTCTCTGCTTTAATTCCTTACGATTCTAAGTATCCAGGGTACAAAACTTTCTGCTAAAAATTTTTAAAATAAAAGAGATGATTAACTGTCAAGTAAAAACTGTATTCATATGTAGAGTTGGATTTAAATTTCTGGCTTTGCTCATTAGTAGGTGACCCTGGTCAAGTTATTTCAGTTTACTTGTTTTTTTAAAATATTTTTATTGATTTCAGAGAAGAAGGGAGAGGGAGAGAGAGATAGAAATACCAATGATGAGAATCATTGATCAGCTGCCTCCTGCATACCCACCACTGAGTCTGCAATCTGGGAATCGAACCTTGACCTTCTGGTTCATAGGTCGATGTTCATCCACTGAGCTATGCTAGTTGGGCCGAATTTTTTGGTTGGGAGCAGAAAGGCAAATCTGATTCAAAGGGCAAGAAGGAACGGACACACCATTGCTTGCTTTGAAGATGGAGGGGCTCTGTGAGAAGGACTGCAGGCAGCCTCTAGGAGCACAGTGGCCCTTCGCCTACGGTCAGTCAGGAAATGTGGACCTCAGACCCACAACTGCAAGCAACTGAGTTCAGCCAATACCTGGAAGGAGCCCAGAAGCAAATTTCCCCCGTCTTCAGGTAAGGGCCCAATCCAGCCAACACTTTAGATTTCAGCTTTGTGAAATCCTAAACAGAGAAGTTACTTGAGCCCAAACTAATTTCTAATCTACAGATCTGATATCTACAACTGAGTTGATAATTGGGTATTGTGTTATGCTCTAAGTTTGTGGTAATATGCTCTGCAGCAATAGAAAACTAATACACTACTTCATAAGTAAAGCATTATTTAATAAAAGTCACTACTTCATTTCAAATAGCAAAGAACTGAAATTACATAATATATGCCAGAAAGCTTACTATACACACATGCACACATAACAAAGCAGAGAAAACAAGTTTGATTTATTAAAGAAAATAACCTTTGTTTTATATTTTTGGTGTCAATTTGATAGCTAGATTTGGCTTTAAATAAAAATAAATTATTTTAAAAAATTAAGTCTTTATTCCCCATTGACCCCTTCTAGACTGCCCCCATCCCTTGCCCCAAGCCTTCACCACCCTATTGTCTGTGTCCACGGGTTATATATGTATGTATAATGCATACAACTTCTTTGGTTGATCTCTTTCCGCCTACCCACCCATCTCAAATAGATTTTATTATTTAAACCACACCTTTCACCTTTCCCTCATTTTTTTTTTATTCTGGAAAATATACAAAACATGAAATTTAACATTTTAACCATTTTCAAGTGTATAGTTCAGTGGTATTGAATATAATCATAATGTTGTACAACCATCACCACAATCCATATCTATAATCCTTTTCATCTTATAAAACTTAAACTCTGAACTCATTAAACATAATTATCATTCTCCCCCGATCCCAACCCCTGGCAACCACTCTCTGTCTATGATTTTGACTACTCTAAGTACCTGATATAGGTCAAATTGTATGTCTTTTTGTAAATCTTAAATAGTTAAGATTTCTATAATTTTACATAGACAGACTTTTATTCAACCCTTTAAACAGACATTTATGACTGGCTTATTTAACTTAGCACAATGACCTCAAGGTTCATCTATGTTGTAGCATATTACTACAGAATTTCCTCCCTTTTTAAGGCTAAATAATATTGCATATTTGAGGGTGAGTATTATTTAATAATGTTCAATACAATGAAATATCCTTTCATTTGTTGATGGATGCATTTGGGTTGATTCCATGTTTTAGCGATTGTGAATAATGCTTCTACGAACATGGATGTGTAATTATCTCCTCCAGATTTCAGCATGTGTTTTAGCATCTACAAGACTCAGCAAAAAGAGCTTGAGTTTACTTAATATGCACTGAAACACAGATGATGCTTTTAGGGTAGTCAGGCCAAATAAGGTTGGGAATGGTCATGATTGAAGCAGCACAGTGCTCTGGAAAAAGCACATGGAGGTAGGCTAGGATTGAGTCCTGGCTGTGCCACTGGCTCTCTAGGTGCCATATAGTTGTGCTAATGTTAATAATAAAACAATTGGGATTATTATAATAGTAATAATCATTATTTGTTAATCCTCACCAAAGGATATGTTTTTATTAATTTTGGAGAAAGAGCAACATCAATGTGAGAGAGAAACATCCATCGGTTGCCTACCATACATGTCCTGACCGGAGATTGAACCTGCAACCTAGGTATGGCCCTGAACTGCATGTCCTGACCGGTAATCGAACTGCAACCTTTGGTGTATGAGACGATGCTCTAACCAACTGAGACACCTGGCCAGGGCAATAGTATATCATTAATAGTCTACCATTGCTAGGCTCTAACTATGTACCAGTTAAATTATATACATCATTTTTATGTTAGACAAATAGCAAAATAGTTTTCTATAATTTTACATAGACAGACTTATTCAACCCTTTAAACAGAAACTTCTTTGCATGTTTCATCCCATTTACCTCATTGTTGGAGAAGTGTGGTCTGTACCCTGAGTTTTTCTGATAATATTATTGGATTGGCATTGCTTTCTTATCCCTTACTTCCCCTTTTTAAATAAATGCAAAAGAACTTGATGTAAAGGCTCATCTTAATTATCAAAGGGCTTTTTACAGAAACTGAGAATATATTAAACACCTACTTCAACAGATTTCACACATATATGTGTGTGCGTATATATACATATCAGAAGCTGTTCATGCATACTGGCATATGAAGCCTAGTTAATAAAAATCAGTTCTCTTTTTTCCTCCCAACAAGGGTTACCAACACAATTTGAACTGGCCATCCTATTGTTCGCAAATAATTTATGGGGAGAGGAATTGTTTGAACTTTTCCAAAATATGCTTTGAATCATGTTTATATGCACATAGACAGATGAATACTCCCAGACAAAGCATTTGCCAAGTACAAAGATACAACTGTAAAAAAAAATGAGAAAGTTGAGTTTGAATCTTTAATAAGTAAGCAGAACACAAGGTTCCTAATTTTATGTTTAAAGTAAATGACAGTAAAAATCAACAAGTAATTTACCTAAATTTAATCTGAGAAATCTACTCCTGAGAAAAATCACACAATAGAGGCCATACAAATAAGTTATACAAAGGGAAACAAAGCAACTCCCACCCCATTTATCCTATATTAAAGATTAATAGTCTAACGTATTAAATTTTTTCTGGATTTAGAAGCCTGACACCTCACCAGTTCCAAATACCTAATGATCATAGAAAGTTTAACATATAACTTAAGGTTTGCAATAGAAATAGTGTATGGCAGTAGAAAAGTTACTAATCAAAAAATCTTTTCACAATTATTTGGGATCATCATTAACAGTTTAGAACAACTTCAGGCAATTATGTGGGAAAGTTACCTTCTTGACATTAACACACACTATTTGAATTAGCTCTAAAGTATTCTTAAGAAATTCTTAAGAAAGTAGTCCTAAAACTTATATAAAAGACAACTAACGTTTTTTAAAGGGTAAAGCATCACACGGTAGATTTATAAAAGAAAAGGCCAAGGAGCTCTGAGATCATCTCTAGTTGGAACCATCCCAGGTGAGGTCTAATGTTTGTTGGCCTCTCTCTAGTTTGAAGAAATTATTTTTTATGTAGAGGCCTGGTGCATGAATTTGTGCACCAGTGGGGGTCCCTCGG
>NW_005871360.1:1051230-1062738 GCF_000147115.1 Myotis lucifugus
CTCTAAAAAAAACACAACAAGAGGGACGCGGGAGGTTGGCCAGCTGGGGAGGGAATGCAGGAGGACTCCAGGGTGTGTCTGGCCCGTCTCACTCATCCCGATGGGCCAGACCCCAGCAGCAAGCTAACCTACTGGTTGGAGGGTCTGCCCCTGGTGGTCAGTGCACATCATAGCAAGCGGCTGAGCAGCCTTAACCTTATCGTTAGCATATTACGCTTTGATTGGTTGAATGGATGACCGGATGACCAGACACTTAGCATATTAGGCTTTTATTATATAGGATGTAAATACTTTCCTTAATAGATAGTAGAAAATCATAAGATTTCTTTACAGTATAAGAGAAGTTAGAACAACCGCTCATTTAAAAATGAGTTTTTCTAAATAAACTACTAAGGGACAGTCAGGAAATTAAGACTTGGAAATGGATGAAATGTACGGTTCTTCAGGAAAACATTTCCATTATCCTAAGTCACTTTAAATATTACTATGGTGAAGCAAGACAATAGATATGTTATATTCATGGTAGCTGACTTTCAGAATGACAGGAGAGAAATATTTGGTTTATTCAAAATTCTTAATAGGAAACCTACATTATAATTGGTGCATACATCTAAATTTGAGTAAAAATAATAGTTCCTATTTAAAATTAAACTTTTAGGCAGTATCTTAGAGGTACCAAAGAAAGATGAAATACCTAAGTAGTATGTTAGAAAAAAGACATTTTATAATAGTTAACTCCACAGTAAGTTGAAAGGTAACTTCAGTTGATTTTATTTTTCGTTACATTAGGTAAAACATTTTTTTTCTAGTTTTACCTACTTCTATTCCTAATATCCATTACTTAAATCTCTTCTGTATAAGTTATTTAGACTCTAAGTCCCTTGCCAGACACTTGGCATGGAGGCATCCTTGGACATCAAAAAGCTCCAAGCAGAGTAAACAGTCTCACATGTACACTCTTAATAAACATCTGAGTAAGCTATGCATATAGCATTCATGGATGAACATAAAATGAATTCTCATATTCTCTGTTTCTCTTTCCCATCTTTACAGTCACCATGCTATATGGAACATGATGGCAGAAACCATGCCCATTTTTGCTTACTATAATATTTCCTTGGCATAGAATAGGTTTTCAATAAGTGTTTGGAGAATGCATGAAATTTTCCTAGAGTACCAACAACTGGGCTATACTCTGGTGGTCTATGTGATAGTAGTCATCAAAATGTTTTTATACTTATTGACAAGAGCAACACAACAGACCTGGGAGGAAATGTAATAATCTAAATTAATCGCTTGTTTGATAAGCAAAGCCTGGAAGTGTGACCATCAGGTATAGAAAAGAGACTAAAAGGAAATCTTTTAGTACTTCAATCAGGAATGCAGTAAGATTTTAGTAGATTTTCTGATTCAATCAGGATCTTGGCATGCTGCCATCACTCAGTGTACTGACTGCAGGCATGGCATTTTTTTTGTTTTAAAAAGTGCTATTACTAAGAATGACTAGAAGTAGTATTCCTCCCAATTTCTTAGATAATTACCACGGGACTGTACTTAACCTATGGGCCTAATTGCTTTTTTATAGGTATATGAGTTGCTATCATTTTGGCACATAATAGGTAATAAAAAGTTTCTGACTGAATGAATAAAACAACCTTAAAAAGACCCTTCTTTACTTATCAGAAAAAATGAAGGTATAATTTTTAGCATGTAGCTCTCAAGTCTTTAGGATATGGGAAGAATTATAGAATATTTCTGCCAGAAGTGGAATTCTATATTCACAGGGTTAAACTTAAACAGAAGTGTTAAAGACAGTATTTTAAGATAACTTTTTGTGGTAAACTAAGGGACTACCTTTTGTAAGGGTCCAATACCCCTTTCCTTGAATCTTGACTGGCTTTATTGACATGGGTCATCAAAAAACAATAGTGGATGTGACATTCTGGGACTTCTGAGCCTAGTCTAAAGAGACCTTGCAGTTTTGCTTGGCTCTTTGAACATTCTTTCTGGGACCTCTGAGTCATCATAATAAGTCTGACTTCCTTGGGGCCTACATGCTGGAGGGACTATTGGTAGGTGCTCCCAGTTTCATCTAGCCTACATTCCAGCCATTTGTCTAAAAACAGTTTTAGACCTTCTAGGCCAGCCCATCTGCCAGTTAAATATTAGGGAAGGCCTTCCTTTGACTCCTTGTGAAATAGAAACTGCACTCAGCCAAGCCCTGTTCCATTTTCCAACTCACAAATCATGTTTAAAAAATAAAACACAATAGAGTTTTAGTGCATTCTGTTTTAAAATTGCTGGCCCTTTGCTGGACCGCCTAGAACTAAATACTTTAAATACTACTTGAAACAATTTTTACCTATCTTGAATCTTGACCAACTCCTCAATTTCCTTCTATACCTGAAATTAAAAGCCTTCACAGTGGTTAGTTCTAGTCATCATATATGTGTAGCATCGAAAGCCTTAGTGACTTTTTTGTCTTCTCCAATCTTTTTTCTCAGTCATGGTTGATTGCTTCCCCTGAAGGCTGTTTTTGCCAAAAGAACTTCTGCAGTTCCCCTCTCTCTATTCTTCTATCCTCTAAGAGCTCTTCGGTTAAATTCTGAACTCTCACAATACTGATTAGGGGCAGAGTGGAATGAAAACGTAGGAAGCCAATAAAAAAAGTATTGCTACACAGAAATGAAAATTATTATATGATACAAGCAAATCAAAGAATTAGACCCCACAAGCTAATACAGATGGCTCAAAAACTGGCTGATAAGCATATCTCAATGGGCCAACTTATCCTGAAAGTAAGTTTTTTTATGAAGATGGTAATTATATACTAAATATTCAGCATTTGTATCCAGAGAGAAAAATCCTGTTTACCTGAAAATCAATATTGTTGTCAATACAATGTTCATTCTTCTCTGCTAAAATCTTCCCATAGTTCTCTGATTTGGTAAGATTTTCAACTCTGGTTGTATCTTTCACTTCGGCCTCCAAATCCTTCATTGTTTCAGTTTCATTTTTTACAGTAACAATATCAGACATCCTCATCAGCAAAGGTTATTTTAGAATTCTACAGGGAACCTGAAGCCTTAGGAAAAAGAAAAGAAAAAAAATTAATTTAACATTTCTTACATTGAGTTACTACATAATATTGACAAAGTACTTTCTGTGTCCCAGAAATAATGCTGAGTATTCCCAGAGAGAAGCAAAACTCCTGCTTTCAAGAAATAGGCAGTTTAGTGCCAGACCAGTTCAAATTAAAGAAAAAAAAAAAGTCAATATAATGAGATAAGAACTACAATAAAGGCATGAGGTGATTTTCATGCACAGACCACTTGTGAAAGTTCTTAAGAAACATTAGCCATATTGAGATGGGAGGCAATGGCTAATTGGGGTATGACAAATGTGTATTTAGATAACATCAGAAATTTTTTTCTATAAATGAATAATATAAATATCATCCTGTCAGAAAATATTTTCCTATCATAGCTTTTGTCTACATTTCTCAAATTGTAAATTTCTTAAATTACCTGCAATTATGAAAGGAAATAATTAAAGAAATAAACAGCAACATTTTATACAAAATACAGTTGTGCATCTGGATTAATAACTGTTTGGCTTTATGAATCAAGAATTTAAAACTCAACTGATTCATGTGATTCAATGCCAAAGAACACATATTACCAGACGGTCTAGTATATGGACTCCGTAGGAGAGCAAGCAGATAAGATGCCAATATATTTCATGTTTTTATTGAGTTTAAAAAAACACTGGGAACTTTACATTGAATATCAAATAAAAATGTATCAGAGATAGCTGTCATTTTAGCAAATGTAAACTTGAAGAGCAGAAGTTGATGTAAACAACTTTTTCTTTCTAGCTTTATGATCATGTATAAGTTTAAAGTGTATGACATGATAATATAACACAAGAATATATATTGCGCCCTAACCGGTTTGGCTCAGTGGATAGAGCGTCCGCCTGCGGACTGAAAGGTCCCAGGTTCGATTCTGGCCAAGGGCATGTACCTTGGTTGCGGGCACATCCCCAGTGGGGGGTGTGCAGGAGGCAGCTGATCGATGTTTCTCTCTCATCGATGTTTCTAACTCTCTGTCCCTCTCCTTTCCTTTCTGTGAAAAATCAATAAAATATATTTAAAAAAAAGAATATATATTGCTAAATGATTACCACAATCCATCACCTCACATAATTACAAATTTTTTTGCGGTGAGAACAAGAACAACTTACTTTGAAATGCATAAAAAAAATTAAGATATACTGATGGCTAGACAGAGGAATGGGATATATATGAACAAGTACAGGTTAAAGTAAGTACGATAAAATGTTAATGGTAGAATCTAGGAGTGGTTATATGTTTGCTCACTGTAAAACTCTTTTAACTTTCCTGCATTTACAAAAATTTCATGATAAAATTGAGGGGGCAAATATATCTGAAAAGTATTAAAAGAGAGAAATAAATTCTCAAGTCACAGGTAGACTCAATTGGATAAAGAACATGTCTTCCTTGATTATATTCAGTACCAAGGTTAACTGTTTCATTCTAAAAACAATAAGCTTACTAAGGAGGAAAGGGATACTTACTAGTAAAATATCCTGGGTCCTTGCTTTTTATATGTAAGATTTAGAAAAAAAAAAAAGGAATTTTTTTTCTTAAGAAGAGAGGTTACCTGATGTGTTCTATGGATTTTGGATTGTGGTGTCCCACAAAAATAAAATAAAATAATCCAAGGTTCTTTTTCACAGTTGTCAGCCAGGATGTCAATTGTATTGAACCATCTGGAATCTGGCAGGAGGAGTCCCATGTCCTTGTCACCACTGTAGATTCCTGGACTGAAATAAACTGTCGTGGATCAAATATATCATACCTTTCAGTGGCCTGAAATTAAAAGAAAACATTTTAACAAAATAGCCAAATGAAATGGAACAATATACAGCAATTTGACCATTAAAGATATTACTGTTGGTGATTTTATATTCTTGTCCTAAACAAGTCAGAATACTCACTTTCAACTAATTCTGACATGTATTGGTTTTGTGAGCCCAGATAAGTCACTGCAGCCACTAGAGAGAATATCAGTAAAAGCAGAAGGGAGAAGAAAGCAGGTACTATATATATGTCCAATTCTTTATCCATTCATTATTGATGAACACATAGGTTGCTTCCATATCTTCACTATTGTATGCAATGCTGCAGTAAACATAGGGGTGTGTATATCTTTTTGAATTGGTGTTTTGTTTTCTTCAGATAAGCACCCAAAAATAGAATTGTTGGGTCCTTCTTTGTCTCTTATTATAGCTTTTGTTTTAACCCTTTGTATGCCATAAGCGTCTATAGATGCAAGCGGGATGGTTTCCGTTTTGGATGCGTGGCAGTTAACTGGTTAAAGTTCATTTTGTTTGATATAGCTATTGCCATCCCAGCTTTTCTTTGGTTTTGTATCATTTTCATGAAGTATCTTTTTCTATCCCTTTACTTTAAATCTGTGAGTGTCCTTCGATATGAAGTGAGTCTTACATAGGCAGTGAATCTCATATGTCTTAAAAAAAAATACATTCAGTAACCCTATGTCTTTTGAATGGAACACTTAGTCCATTCGCATTTAAAGTGATTATTGATAGGTATGTACTTATTGCCATTTTAGTTGTTTTCATACTAGATTTATAAATGGTTGGTTTACTATCTTCACTATTGTTTGCCTTTACTAGTGAGAGTTTTTTCTTTTGCATATTTTATTTCTGGTTTTGAGCTTTATTTCCCACTTAAAGAATTCCTTTTACTGTTTCTTGTAATGCTGGTTTAGTAGTGATGAACTCCTTTAGCTTTTGCTTTTTTGGGAAAATCTTGATGTTTCCTTCAATTCTGAATTGATAACCCTGCTGTGTAGAATAGACTTGGTTGAAGATTTTCCCCTTTCATCATGTTGACTATATTGTGCCACTCCTTTTTGGCCTGCAAAATTTCTATTGAAATATCAGCTGATAATCTTATGAGCATTCCTGTGTATGTTGGTTTTCTAATGCTGTTTTTAAGATGCTCTCCCTTTAACTTCTAACAATTTAATTGTAATGTAATGTATCTTGGTGTGGGTCACTTTGGTTAATCTTGTTTGGGACTCTCTGCTTCCTAGACTTGGATGCTCGTTTCCTTCACCAGGTTAGGGAAGTTTTCAGCCATTATTTCTTTAAATAGTTTTTTTGTCCCTTTATCTCTCTTCTGGAACTGCAATGATTCGAATATTAGTATGCTTGATGTTGTTGTCCCAGAGATCCCTTATCCAGTGGTTCTCAACCTTCTGGCCCTTTAAATACAGTTCCTCATGTTGTGACCCAATCATAAAATTATTTTCGTTGCTATTTCGTAACTGTAATGTTGCTACTGTTATGAATCGTAATGTAAATATCTGATATGCAGGATGGTCTTAGGCGACCCCTGTGAAAGGGTCATTCGACTGCCAAAGGGGTCGCGACCCACAGGTTGAGAACCACTGCCTTATGCTATCCTCTTTTTAAAAATCCTCATCATTTTAAATTCTTTTTTTTTCCTGATCTTCCAATTGCATTACTTCCATTAGCCTGTCTTCCTGATTGCTGATCCATTCTTCTGCATCATCTGATCTGCTGTTGATTCCCTCGCATGTATTTTTCGTTTTAGTTGTCATATTCTTCAGTTATGATAGGTTCTTTTTTATAATGTTGAAGTTCTCACTGAGTTTATCCATTTGTCTGCAGAGTTTGATGAGCATCTTTATAACTATTACTTTGAAATCTTTAGTAGACAGCTTACCTCTGTTTCATTTAGTTTTTTTCTTCTGGGGTTTAATCTTTTTTTTCTTTTGTTTGGAACATATTCTTTTCTCTCCTCATTTTCCCTCTTTGTGTCCATGTATTAGGTAGAGGTCAGCTACAACTCCTGGTTTTGAAAAGTGGCCTAATTTAGGTGTTCTATGGGGCCCAGTGGTGGAATCCTCCTTTTCCACCAAAGTCAAGTGCTCCAGAGGTGTTCCCCTGGGTGAACTAGTTGGCCTCCTTTTGTGGTTGGGCCACAACTTCTATGGACACACTGGCAGGTGATGCTGGTTCCTGACCCATCTGGCTGTGAGTCCTGGCCACAACTGTGGTGGGCTCACTGGTGTGTAAAGCAGGCCTTTAGTGTGGCTGGCTGTGAGGCCTAGCCTCAAATGTAAACACACTGCTATGTGTGTGGTGCCAACTGAGGCTGCCCACTGGACGTGGCACGGCAGGAGCTGCTTTAGAGGGGAGTTAGCCTGGGTGAGTCCTCAGGGATAAGCTAGGGTAGGGTGGACAGTGTTAGCAAGGTTAATGGAGTGTCAGAAATGGTGCATGCTAACATCGGACCAACTAGGTAGAACGAGAGTAAAGAAAGAGGAAAAATGAGCCCTACTAGCACTTGAGTCAGGAGAAAATTCCAGCACATACCTTATAATTAGTCAATGTATCACCTTCACGTATGACCTAGGTGCTTTTCAAACTGCTGCCTCTGTTCTGAGACTCAGAAAGAGCACACTGTGGTTTCCTACAGCCCTTTGGCTCTTGCTGGTTTTCAAAGCCAGTTGTTAATGCTGACTCCTCTTCCTGGTGCAGGTCCCTCGTGCTGGGACTCGGACCACTTTGCTCTTCATGGGGGACCTCTGGGTTGTGATATCCCTCCCACTAGTGAGACAGCTATATGGAGAGTGGGGCATAGGTGGGTGACTGGACTTAATCTCTACCCATCCTACCCATCTCAATGTGGCTTTTTCTTCATATCCATAGTTGTAGAAAGCCTGTTCTACTAGTTTTCGGGTCATTCTCAGTTCTGTATGTGGTTTTCTTTTGGTGTCAATGAGAGGAGCTGAGGATCTTCCTACTCCACCATCTTGAACTTGAAGCCAGGAGCCTTGCTCTTGAATGACAGTTTAGCTTGTCTGTGAAATGCTGTTCCTTACAGTTGGTATGCTGCCCCATACAACAAATGTCCAGTGTCATCTGCTTTTAAAGTCAGCTTCACTTTATATTTTTTGGTGCAAGTGAATATACCATACAAATAAACAACTCTAAAAATCCTATATAGCTCTTCCATCTTCCTTTAACAATTTTGTTGAGTAAGGATAATAGAAAAGGAGGTATCATAAACAAATGTCAAAATTATTTTAAACGGACGATGCCATTTTTAAATTAGCAATGTCAATCTGTGCAAGGTTACTGGACTACTAAATTAAATGACTAGGTGTTTAGTTTTTTAAAGTTCCACCATGAGAAAAGAGTGAAGAAATAAAATGCAGTCACTATAGTCAAGCTGCTAATGGACTAATATCAATTAGGCTGAAGCATGAGAAAATGATTCTATTTTTGCGTTAAGTAGCCTACAAACTTAAACTTTTGACTTTCAGTAGTGTATCAATGCCTGGAGAAAACACACACACAAACACACACACACAAACACACACACACACACACACACACACACACACACACAAACCCTATAGCCAATTCTTAAAAATTTAGGAAAGAATGTTCATGTGTTCAGACCACCTGACATCCATTCTCCAGACCACCGGACATCAAAGATTATCATCTCAGACCAAACCAGAGGCTATAAATGCAGGACTGTTTCTTCTCAAGAATGTACTATAAGAACTTCCAAGTGTTCTGTTTTTTTCAGAACACTCTAGGTGTTTGTTACCTGGTAATTTTTCTGATTTGCAAATCTTAAGACCCTTGAATAAATCTTTGTCATTTACTTCTAGACAAAGCCTCCTGACATTTTGTGATGGGTTGACAACCAAAAACAAATAATAAAAAAATTATTTTTTCCTCTCATTAAATGGTAGACACAAGATGGCAGCATTTACTAACAACCAAATTTTTTTGTTCTTTGTAAAGTGACTTTGTGATTTACCAAGAATCCTTCAAATTTGAAATTCTAAAAAAGCCAGTTTTTTAAAAAGTGATCCATTTAAGAAATGAATAATGCACAAGCTAAGGCAATAACTGCAAGAGGTAACGAGGAAGAGGCACAATGTGAAAAGGTGAACCCTCAGAATTCTAACAGGATCAGAAGAATCTTAGGACGCCAAGGTCCTAAGGAACCCAAAGCGCCTCAGAGACCACCTAGTCTAGTGGTCGCCAACCTTTCAGACCTCATGGACCACTGGTTGGCGACTGCTGACCTAGTCCAATTTTATAATTTACCATGCAAGCTGTTAACGTTCAGAGGTCAAATGATTTGTCCAAAGTTGTACAAGCAATATATATGACCAATACTTGCTAATATGTCATATTACTTGACAACAAACTAAATGAATGAATGACTGAGCCAAAATGACCAGTTATTGCCTGGAAGAAGACAAGGATATAAAGGATCAAGTATATTAGCATTAGACATGAGTTTAAATCTTAGCACTGCAAGTTAAGACTTTGATATATTATTTCACTTGTCTGAGCTATAATCTTATGACATATGAAATGGGAAAAAGAATATTTAGCTCATAATTTTTTTGAGAAGACAGAAAAGTTTACATGCCCATTACAGCCTCTCTCAGACTGTGCACTCAAAAAATGTTAGCATTCTCCCACAGTCAGAATCACCCTAGGCCAGCAGTTGGCCGAGGTTGACTTTGTTCTGGCTGCACCCTGAAGACTGATAGGAGGCCCACCATGACTGCACAATGGCTTTGCATGAGTTTTTTTTTTTTTAATGTATATACCTTACAAAGATCAATAGAGGAGAATGAACACTATAAGTTTGTGTAAATGTGTGTATGTATGGAGAGAAGGATGCTTGCCTAAGTGCACAACCCCAAGGGGCTCTCATTTCAACATTTTAAAATTCACACAAACTTTGCATTCTTCTCCTAAATATTAGTGTTTTAAATAAAATGTTTTTCCTCTCCAAACCTTCAAGTAAAAGAGATAGTCCAACTTTTTGTACCCACTAAATAAAAAACTTTTATCTTGGGACAAAGACTATGTTTTGGGGTTATTTGAGGCCGTGTGGGTATCAAATAGAGAAAGCCACAAAATAGACATGGCACATCATGTGTTTGCTACAACATTTATGAGTCATTTAAATGTACCACCTTAATGTAATAAATAATTACACAGTAGATATTTATATAGCTTGCCCTGTGGCAGATATTGCTGTAATACTTTTCATAAGGAATTCACTCAAAGCCAACAATTCTAAAAGAAGACCCTATTATTACCCTTGTTTTACAGATTAGGAAACCAAGGCAGAGAGAAGTTAAGGGATTTGCCAAGGTCACACAGCTAGTAAGTGTCGGAATCAGGACACAAACAGGACAGACAGGTACTCCACTCCAGGCTCTTACTTACAATGCTATATCACCTTTCATATGTACCAAGAGGGCAATTTGGGTTTATAGAGCATCTTTATTTAAAAATTACTTATAACATGCAATAACTCCTTAACACTGTTTTAAAGATAAAGTAAACATATTCTTTTCACATGGAAAGGTGCTATGTACTGTTCTTTGTACAGAGGAAGACAGCACTATTAACTTCATATTAATGGTTAGTTGGGCTAATTGCTACTCAGTTATCAGAACTGCCAGGTAACCAACCAGTTTCTTTTAATCTCCCTCTCTCATGATCTTAAGTACCAAACTATGTAAATCTGGCTGGCCATAAAGATGCAGTTTGTGGTTAAGAAGAATGTTGAAGCCTAATAGTTTAAAAATGAAAAAATATGTACAGCTAAGTAACTTTCTCAAGGTAACAAAGCAGGGCAAAATTAGAATCAACATTTGGAAAGGCAGACTAGTACACTCAGTCTATGAATGAGTAGTTTCTCTAGTGAAAATTTCAGATAGAATTTTCAGCAACAAAAACGCAATACTGATACTGCTAATTCAAAGGATCACTTTATTATGCTTAGGGCCTCCTTTTTGATTCTACAGCACAAAATAATTGAATAGTTAGGCAATTCATGTGAATATTGAGTGGGAAAAAAGTCATATTATTAAAGTTACCTGAATATAATTTGGCAAAAACACTACATTGTCTTTCCCTTATGATTACCAGTTATGTCATTTCATTAGATGGACACAATGTTGTACTTCTTCCCTTAGAGAAAAAAAAATCAAGTACTTTTATAAAAAAACCAAATGCACAAGACCAACACATTTTATCTTCTAAGGTTATGATGACACGACCAATTGGTCAAAGGACTCTAGCAAAAGTCAAGGAAAACTGTTCATGCTTTATTTAGAAACTAGAGGCCCAGTGCATGAAATTTGTGCATGGGTAGGCTCCCTAAGCCTGGCTGGTAATCAGGGCCAATCAGGGCCCTCTGGCTGCTGGCCGGGGCCTCCCTTCATTCCACACCATCCCCTGGTGGTCAGTGCACGTAATAGTGAGTGATAGAACTCTTGGTCTCCTGGTCGCACACCGCAGGGATCTTTGCATATTTGCCTTTTATATATATACTAGAGGCCTGGTGCACAAAAATTTGTGCACTGGCGGGGGGGA
>NW_005871360.1:1062838-1132122 GCF_000147115.1 Myotis lucifugus
GGGGGCGGTGGGTGTCCCTCAGCCCCACTTGTGCCCTCTCACAGTCTGGGACCCCTCGGGAGATAACGACCTGCTGGCTTAGGCCCACTCCCGGGTGGCAGAGGGCAGGCCCAATCCTTAGGTGCAGCCCCTGGTCGGGCTCAGAGCAGGGCCGATTGGGGAGTTGGGGCGCCGCCCCCTGTCATGCACAGAGCAGGGTGGATCGGGAGGTTGCGATGCCACCCCTAGTCACACTCAGGGTAGGGCCGATTGGGGGGTTGGGGCGCCGCCCCCTATCACACTCAAGGCAGGGTCGATGGGGAGGTTGCGGCGCCACCCCCTGTCACGCACAGAGCAGGGCCAATCAGGGGTTGGGGCGCTGCCCCCTGTCACGCACAGAGCAGGGCCCATCAGGGGGGTTGGGGCTCCGTACCCTGTCACACACAGAGCAGGACCGATCAGGGGGTTGGGGAGCTCCCCCCTGTCACGCACAGAGCACGGCCCATCAGGGGGTTGGGGAGCTCCCCCCTGTCACGCACAGAGTAGGGCCGATAGGGGAGTTGGGGCACTGCCCTCTGTCACACACAGGGCAGGGCCAATGGGGAGGTTGCGGCTCCACCCCATCACACACAGAGCAGGGCCCATGGGGGGGTTGGGGCGTCGCACCCCGTCACACACAGGGCAGGGCCGATAAGGGGGTTGGGGAGCTCCCCCCATCAGGCACAGAGCAGGGCCGATCAGGGGGTTGGGGCACCTTCCCCTGTCACGAACAGAGCAGGGCGGATAGGGAGGTTGTGGCCCCGCCCCCTGTCACACACAGAGCCACAGGGCAATCAGGGGGTTTGGGCGCTGCCCCCTGTGGCCCCGCCCCCTGTCACACACAGAGCCACAGGGCAATCAGGGGGTTTGGGCGCTGCCCCCTGTCACGCTGCTCCAGGGGCCAGGAGGCCTCGCGGCTCCGCTGATCCCAGTGCTGGGAGGCCTCTCGGCTCCGCTTGACACCAGGGCCAGGAGGCCTTGCGGCTCCGCTGATCCCAGTGCCAGGAGGCCTCGAGGCTCCACTGATCCTGGGTTCGGGAGGCCTCACGGCTCCGCTGATCCTGGGTTCGGGAGGCCTCACGGCTCCGCTGATCCCGGTGCTGGGAGGCATATTACCCTTTTACTATATAGGATAGAGGCCTGCTGCACGGGTGGGGGCTGGCTGGTTTGCCCTGAAGGGTGTCCTGGATCAGGGTGGGGGTCCCGCTTGGGTGCCTGGCCAGCCTGGATGAGGGGATGATGGCTGTTTGCAGCTGGTCACACCCCCTTCATGGTGGGGGTCCCCACTGGGGTGCCTGGCCAGTCTGGGTGAGGGGCTGAGGGCTGTTTTCAGGCTGGCGGGTGACTAAAGCTCCCAACCTCTCCTTTTTTTCTTTTTTCTTTTTAATTCTGGGATTTATTTACCTTCTATGGCTGTTACTGGAACTGAGAGCCGGCTTTAGCTCTGAGGCTCGGCTCAAGTTCTGAGACCTCGGCTGCTGAAAGCAGGTATCTGGTCTGTTTGGGTTCTATAATTGAAACACTGTTGTAACTCCAGCTCGCCGGCTGGCTGAAAGCATGGGGATTGTTTAGCTTCTATATTTGCAACATTGTTTCTTAGAATGCAAGCTCAGAGCCCAGCTGCCGCAGGCCAGGAACCTTGGCTTCCTCCTTCACTGGAACAAGCAAGCCTCCTATTTGCTTCAGCTGCCTGGCTGCCGGCCGCCATCTTGGTTGGCAGTTAATTTGCATATCGCCCTGATTAGCCAATGGGAAGTGTGTCGGAGGTACGGTTAATTACCATGTTTGTCTATTATTAGATATGATTAGAGGCGCAGTGCACAAATTTCGTGCACGGGGAGGAGAGGGTCCCTCAGCTTGGCTTGCACTCTCTCACAATCTGGGACTGTTGGCTCCTAACCGCTCACCTGCCAGCCTGATTACCCCTAACCACTCTGCCTGCCTGATCACCCCTAACCGCTTGCCTGCCTGCCTGATCACCCCTAACTGCTCGCCTGCCTGCCTCATCGCCCCTAACCGCTCTCCTGCCTGCCTGATTGCCCCTAACTGCCTCTGCCTCGGCCCCTGCTGCTGCAGTTATGTCCGGAAGGATGCTTGGAATGACGTCCAGAAGGTTGTTCGGCTGTTTGGTCTAATTAGCATATTAAACTTTTATTATTATATATAGAAGATAGTAGAAATTCACATTCTCAGTCAATCACTTATCAGTTACATAAACAAGAATATAAGCACCAACATTTGAAAATGCTAAATCTCTATGTGATTCATAAACAGTTACTGTCATCCAACAAAAATTTACTGAGTATCCCACAGTTCATTATAGCTGCAATATTAGCATATTTGAGAACAGCAGAGAAAGAACTACCTTGACCTGAAAGAGTTTTTTGTTAAACCCAAAAGTGTACAAAATAATTTAAAGAGGATATTTAAAGAGAGGGAAAAATACTTTCTGGTAAGTTGAAGAATAAGAGGAAATAAATTTTAGTGGAGTCCTATAAGACTGTGAGACATATTGCTTGTAGGGAAAAAGTTATATGAAAAGGTAAGTTTTTATACAAATACTAGAGGCCCGGTGCCCAAAATTTGTGCACGGGTAGGGCCCCTAGGCCTGGCCAGTGATCAGGTTCCCTGCCTCCCCGTATCCTCCTTCTCTCGCTCCCTCAGTGCCCCGCCGCCACTGCTTGTCGACCGCCATGTTCTGTGCCACCCCCTGGTGGTCAGCACACATCATAGCAAGGGATTGAACTCATGGTCGAACTCCCGAGGGGACACTTTGCATATTAGCCTTTTATATATAGAGACAGATGTTGTATCCTGAGTGGAGAATTGAGGAAGATAGAAAAGAAGCCCATTTAATAGAAACAGAGCATATGAACTGGGGAGGAAAACAAAAAAAAACACTGATGATATCTAGAGTTAGCAAGGGCATGGGGAATGGGAACTCTCAAACACTAAGTAAACAATTTATGATATCAAGTGAAGTTTAAATTCCTCAAGTCTTAGGGCCCAATATTTCCACTTCTGGACCTACACATTAAAGAGACTCATGTGCATGAGGAGACATACAAAAATATTCACTGCATTGTCTTATTTAAAAGCAAATGGGAAAGACCAAATGTCTATCAATAGAAAAATTGATTTTTTAAAAAAAGGCCTGCCCTAACGTGAAAGCCCGGTTTGGCTCAGTGGATAGAGTGTTGGCCTGTGGACTGAAGGGTCTTGGGTTCGATTCCGGTCAAGGGCACTTGCCTTGGTTGCAGGCACATTCCCAGTAGGGAGTGTGCAGGAGGCAGCTGGTCGATGTTTCTCTCTCATCGATGTTTCTAACTCTCTATCCCTCTCCTTTCCTCTCTGTAAAAAGTCAATAAAATATATTTTTTAAAAAAGGCCTAACAATTGCAGTATACTCATATTGCAAAATATGAAACAATTAAAATTAATGAACTAAAGTTATATTTAAAAGTTCCCCAAAGAATGTTAGAATGTTTAGAGAAAAAGCAGAATCATCTCTACAATACATTATAACTTTTATGTAAAAATTTAAAAACCATACAATCAAGGTATAGGAAGGGTAAACACCTATTTCATTCATATTAGTAATTATCTTTAGAGAGGGAAAGGGAGGATTTTAGGTGAGATTAAAAAAGGAATTTCAATGATGACTTAATTATTTTATTTCTTAAAAAATAAAAGAAATATAGCAAATATAAGAAAAGGTTAGCATCTGCTAATTCTGAGTAGTAAATACTGAATGCTTGTTATAATGTTCCTTTTCCTGGTTTTGATATTTTTGATTGATGTTTTAAAACAAACAACAGGAAAAGAGCATCAAAGGGTGGCTATAACTGAAGTTAAGATTAGAAGTTTAATTCTTGATCTCATGAGGGACGTGAAAGCCCGAATAATAGGGAACTATTTTAAGAGAAACCATGGAGAATTATGTTAGCTTCAGCATAGATAAACTCTGTTCTAGCAGGTAAAACAAAAACAAAAACAAACAACAAAATAAAAGAGAGATTTCATTCATTCTAATCTTTTGATTAGAAACTATGTGCTAAGCACTGCTCCAAGTGCTGAGGACATAGCAGTGAACCAGACAGGATCCCAGTACTCGAAGTGCTTACATGCTATGCAGACAAATAAGGTAATTACTGATTATGATATGTACTTTAAAACCAATTTTAATAGCAAACTCTTAAGTAGTTACTTATTATTCACAAAGCACTATTCCCTATGTTTTTACTGTATTGATTCATTTAATCCTCATAATAACCCTATTAGGTAGTTGCTCTTATTCCTATTTTATAAACGAGAAAACTGAGGTAGAGAAAGATTAAGCAGCTTGCCCAAGATTACAAGAATAGTAAGTGGCCGAGTTAGGATTTGAATTCAGGTAGTGTGGCTCCAGAGCTCTTGCTATTTAAGCCACTACATTGCTACTAGAAATAAAGAGGTTAATATAACAGAAAGTAACTAATTGGAGGAAGCTAACTAGAACCAGGCATGGTCAGCAGTAAGGTTAGGGCAGTGATAGCAGGAATAATTATGACAGGACACAATTAAGGTGTAGGTGGTGCTTGCTACTGACTAAAATAAGAAATAGTTGAGGAAGCAAAAGAGGATTTGGTGCAGAACAATCTCAGTTTTGTACACAGTAATTTAATGTGCCTTCAGGACATGCAGTTGGAGCATGGGACAGGATGACTTGGAACTAAGGAGAAGAGGAGAGCTGATGCCATTCTTTGGGTAGAATAACTATTGATGGAAGCTTTGACTTATCAACATAGATGAAGTTGCCAGGAGTCACTGAGTAAGAAAAGTGTCATGGGTTAGAATCCAAAGGGAACACCAAACCCTGAGAGATGAGTAGGGAGGTGGAGGACCAAAAAGGTCTACTAAATTTGGGAACAAGGACAGCAAGAGATGCAAAGTTGAGGAAAGTCTGTCAGGATGGAAAGTGTATAGGCCAAAGAGAAGAAGCCAGGAGAGAAAGGAGGAAGATAGGCTGGAGGTTTAAGAGTATAAATGGATGAGGGTGAGACAGAATATCTGAGGAGGAAAGAAATGAGAAAATGTTTGAGACATAAGCAGAAGTGGAAGGATATTCCTTTAAAATGTTTATTGTCCTCAGGAAACTGAAGGGAATGTGGCAGGAAATGGAGGAAATTCACATCTCACAAACTCTTTTTATATTTTACTGTAGGCCCGGTGCAAGGATTTGTGCACATTGAAAGAAAATTAATTAGAAGGTGACCGGCAGGGTGGGACTGGACGAGACGGACCGGACACCCGCTGGAGCCAACCTGGCCAGCTGCATCTGGGGCAGCTCCGGGGCTCGAAGGACGTCTGTGGAGTGAGTGGGGGTCCCTTTTGCAGGTGGGTCCCTCGGCCTGGCCTATGGGGATTGGGCCGAAACCGTAGTGTGACATCCCCCAGGGGTCCCGGAGTGCAAGAGGGCACTCTGCAAAGTGGCTGTCGCTTAGCAGCTCCTGTGTTAAGTGTCTGCCCCCTGGTGGTCTGTGCACGTCAAACCTACTGGCCTGTCAGCTGAACGCCCAGTCACTTAGCCTTTTATATACATACTAGAGCCCCGGTGCACAAAAATTTGTGCACTCGGGGGGGGGGGGGTAGGGGGCTGTCCCTTAGCCCGGTCTGTGCCCTCTTGCAGTCTGGGACCCCTCGGGGGATGACCACCTGCTGGCTTAGGCCTGCTCCCCGGGGGATTGGGCCTGAGCTGGCAATCAGACATCCCTCTGGCAGCCCGGCAGCCCTCGGGGGATGTCCACTTGCCAGCGGGGAGCAGACCTAAGCTGTAGTTGGACATCCTTAGCGCTGCTGAGGAGGCAGAAGAGGCTCCCACCACCACTGCTGTACTGGCAGCAATCAGCTTGGCTTGTGGCTGAGCAGAGCTCCCCCATGTGGGAGCGCACTGACCACCAGAGAGCAGCTCCTGCATTGAGCGTCTGCCCCCTGGTGGTCAGTGTGTGTCATAGTGACCAGTCATTCCCAGTCTTTCTGCTGTTAGGGTCAGTTTGTATATTACACTTTTACTATATAGGATAGAGGCCTGGTGCACGGGTAGGGGCTTGCGGTTTGCCCTGAAGGGTGTCCCGGATCAGGGTGGGGTCCTGCTTGGGTGCCTGGACAGCCTGGGTGACGGGCTGATGGCTGTTTGCAGCTGGTCACACCCCCTTCAGGGTGGGGGTCCCCACTGGGGTGCCTGGCGAGCCTAGATGAGGGGCTGAGGACCGTTTTCATGCTGGCCTGCGACTGAAGCTCCCAGCCTCTCCTTTTTTTCTTTTATTCTGGGATTTATTTACCTTCTATAATTGAAACTCTGTTGCCTTCACTGGCGCTCTAAGCTCTGAGGTTGCGGCTGGCTGAAAGCAGATATCTGGGGTTTGTTTAGCTTCTATAATTGAAACATTGTTGCTTTCGGGCTCAGAGCCGGGCCGCAGCAGGGAGGAAGCTTGGCTTCCTCCATCACAGGAGCAAGCAAACCTGCTCACTTCAGCTGCCTGGCTGCCGGCCGCCATCTTTGTTGGCAGTTAATTTGCATAACTCGCTGGTTAGCCAATGGGAAGCGTAGCGGAGGTACAGTTAATTACCCTTTTTGTCTATTATTAGATAGGACTAGAGGCCCGGTGCATGAAATTCGTGCACGGGGGGAGGGTCCCTCAGCCCAGCCTGCACCCTCTCCAATCCAGGACCCCTCAGGGATGTCGGACTGCCAATTTAGGCCTAATCCCACTGGTATTTTGTTTAGGAGTTTTGCTTCCTAAACCGGCAGTCGGACATCCCTCTTGCAATCTGGGACTGCTGGTTCCTAACCGCTCACTTCCCTGCCTGCCTGATCACCCCAACTGCTCCCCTACTTACCTGATTGCCCCTAACCACCTCTGCCTGCCTGCCTGATTGCCCCTAACTGCCTTTGCCTGATGTCCCAACTGCTCCCCTGCTGGCCTGATCGCCACTGACTGCTCTCCCCTGCCGGCCTGATCGCCCCTAACCATCTCTGCCTCTGTCCCTGCCACTGTGGCTTTGTCAAGAAGGACGTCCGAGCCCTAACCTGTTTGGCTCAGTGGATAGAGCGTCGGCCTGCGGACTGAAAGGTCCCAGGTTCGATTCCGGTCAAGGGCATGTACCTTGGTTGCAGGCACATCCTCAGTGGGAGGTGTACAGGAGGCAGCTGATTGATGTTTCTCTCCCATCGATGTTTCTAACTCTCTATCCTTCTCCCTTCCTCTCGGTAAAAAAATCAATAAAATATATTTAAACAACAAAAAAAGGATGACCGAAAGACGTCTGGTCTAATTAGCATATTACCCTTTTATTAGTATAGATATGGATTTTACCCAGAATACTATCTGGTAGAAGTGAGGAAGTTGGGATGGCTGTGGGGTTTGGAGAGAACAGTGGGTGAGGATAAACACTGGAGTAAGTCTCTGAGGGGAGGCTAGTTAAGGTTGACATCAACATCCCGGACTGTTTAGGTGAAATCCTTTGGGGGAGAAGTCTGTAGAGTACAAACTGGAGGTTTCTGCAATCCTTTAACTGAGATCAGTGCAATGGGAGTAATTTAAATGAGACAGCTCAGGTACTACTTGCCCTTAGAACAGGCTGAATGTTCTTTCACAGACATTTCCAGATCTAAGTTTACATCACTGTGTGGTCCAGTGCTTAAAAAGCCTAATAACACCAAATCAAAATGTAAAAAGTTGGAAATTAGGAATGCTGGTGTACTAAAAGAACTCTACATGTATCTTTTTAAAAAATATATATATTTTATTGATTTTTTACAGATAGGGAGAGGGATAGAGAGTTAGAAACATTGATCAGCTGCCTCCTGCACACCTCCTACTGGGGATGTGCCCACAACCAAGGTACATGCCCTTGACCAGAATCGAACCTGGGACCTTTCAGTCCGCAGGCCGACGCTCTATCCACTGAGCCAAACAGGTTAGGGCTCTACATATATCTTTATGTCACAGGGGTCCTAGTCTGAGCCAAAGCAGAAGCTAAAGAAAGTATTTTCATTAGAGAGCCAAAGCAGGGGAGAAGTGGAAAAAGCACATAGCTCCTGGTGTTTAGGCAATCAAGTTCAGCACAAAAGATTCTCGTCAATATGATACCCTGAAGACTAATTCTGCTGTAGCTCTAGGAGACAAAATCTTTGGCAAGGATATGAGCAAATTTATGGCACGCACTAGCAAATGTGGCAGTGGGCCAGAGAACAATGAAACTGGAAGAGCATGAAAGGGCTGTTCATAAGCTCACAGGAGACCTTGGAGAATCCTGGGATAATTTGGTGAGATTCTGAAGGTATTCAGATAATGGCAGATGACGGCAAGAGAAAATGCAATAAAGACAGGGCCATTAATATAATTCTATACCTGAAGGTTATATTAGTTATGTACCTCCTAATACAGTGCTAGCAATGGTAAAATGAATTTTCCCTTAATTCTAAATCTATCATCGTCTCATATTATACTGGGAGCTCCCTATGTAAGTGTTAAATGCAAGATTAAAATAAATCAGGTTGTAAAAAGATCTCTTGACACATAATAAAATATCTTTTAAAGACTATATGGAAGAAAAAAAGGATGGTCTTACCTTCTGACCATGCTTTGGGAAATAAAGAACATTCAAAGGTTTAGATTCTGGAAAACTGGGCACAGATAATGAGGATGTGAGAGAACTTAATCGGCATGTAAGAAGTGAGAATATAGATTTTTGTTCCATACCTAGTTTAAACTTATTATAACTAATTGTTTAAACAGTATATTATCTACTTAGAGATCCTTTTTAGTTATGAAACTGGCTAGAAGAAAGTGGTTAGGAGAAACACTTATTTATTCTGTTGACCTCAGAATTATCTCTTATAATGAGAAACAGAAAACCAATATAGAACACCAAAGACACTAATAATAGTTAGAGAATAAAGAATTTGGCCTGCCTTTGTTCCTTATTCCTGGTAGCTTCTAAATCTCTGGAATTTGTGGATCTTTATTGATGGTGGGCCTGATAGTTTATGCTATTGAGGTGGCTCATGGTGGGCCCTGACATAGTTTATACTAATGAGATGACACAGGGTAGGGACTCTAACCATGGTATTAGAAAGCTGGGGCTTTAGCCATGTGATATCAGTATGGCTGCTGGGAAAGGAAGTAGGGTTGAAGATTGGGTTCAACTGCATGGCCAATCATGCCTACTAATAAACCCCAACAAAAACTTTGAATGTTGAAGCTTGGGTGAGCTTCCCTGGACAGCAATATTCTGCATGCTATCATATATCATCATGTTAAGAGGGTAATACATCCTAACTCCACAGGCAGAGGACAAGGAAAGCTTTGCATTAGAGACACTCCCCGACCTTGCCCTATGTGTCTGTCCTTTTGGCTTATCTGATTTATATCCCCTATATAATAAAAGTGTAGTATGCAAATTGTCCCCTTGACCGGGAGTTATTCCGGGAGTTTGACCACGGGGCGGTGCTGGCCGGGGGATGGAAGGGAGGCCCTGGCTGGCAGCCGCAGGCGGCCAGAGGAAGGTGGCCACCGGCAGCAGGCAGCTGGGGGAAGGGAGGGAGGCCCCGGCAGGCAGCCAGCAGCCGCTAGGGACCCTACCCGTGCAGGAATTTCATGCATTGGGCCTCTATAATAAAACTGTGGTCATAAGTCTAGAATTTTTTTGAGTTCTGTAAGTTCTAGTGAATTACGAGAGGGTAATGGGAAGCTTTCAATTTGTAGCCAGCTGGTCTAAAGTAAGGGCATACTTGTGGAGGACTATGCCCTTAACCTTTGAAGTTTGGCCTAACTTTGGGCTAGCTGGTGTCATAAGTCACTGAAGTTACCACTATTTTGCATAGTCTCGTCTCATATATTCTTTTTTTTCCCCCCAATTACAGTTTATATTCAATATTATTTTGTATTCCTTTCAGGTGTACAGCATAGTGGTTAGATAATCATATATTTTACCAAGTGTTCCCCCAGATATTTCCACTACCCACCTGGCACCATACATAGTTATTGCAATAATAGGGGCCTGATGCACGAAAATTTGTGCAAGAGTAGGCCTTCCTTCCCCTGGCTAACGGCACCGGCTTCCCTCTGGCACCCGGAAACCGGGATGCTTCCCTCCTCCAGCCGCGGGCAGGGACCCGGGACCCAGGCTGGCTTCCCTCCGGCCCCGGCTTCATCAGGAAGGATGTCTGGAATGACATCCAGGAGATGTCTGGTCTAATTAGCATATTACCCTTTTATTATTATAGATTATTGACTATATCCCCTTTGCTATACTTTACATCCCCATGACTATTTTGCAACTACCAATGTGTACTTCTTAATCCTTTTACCTCTATCACCAAGTATGCCAGCCCCAACCACTCTGGCAATCACCAGTCCACTCTGTGTCTATAAGTCTGTTTCAATTTGTTCATTTTGTTATTTAGATTCCATCTAAGTGAAATATAGTATTTGTCTTTCTTTGACTGACTTATTTCACTTAGCAAAATACATTACATTCTTTACTAATGTATTTTGTGCTAGGTTCATAGCATGATAGTATCTGTAGTTTATAGTTCATGAATAAATATGAACATCCTCATGAGCAAATCCCAGTTTCCTTATTAAATCATTCCTGATTCGATAATGAGGTTGCATATGCTTTACACCAGGGGTCCTCAAACTTTTTAAACAGGGGGCCAGTTCACTGTCCTTCAGACCGTTGGAGGGCCGGACTATAGTTTAAAAAAAAAAACTATGAACAAATTCCTATGCACACTGCACATATCTTATTTTGAAGTAAAAAAACGAAACGGGAACAAATACAGTATTTGTATTTGCATGTGGCCCGCGGGCCATAGTTTGAGGACCCCTGCTTTACACAGACAGTGGCAAGTGCTAGGCCATTTTATATGAAACCTTCAGTCTTTACTGCTATTTTACTTAGATTTTGCTGTGGTGTTCTCTTTGCTTCTTTAAATTCTATTTCACTTGATTTTTTTCTCTGTATTACTAATATAACTAATTTATCTGTGTACTTTACCCCATGACTAGCATTTCATTCTTATCACAGAATCACAAGGAAAACCCTAGGAAGTGTTAAGCTCTGTCATCAAAGACTCTTAGCAGAAGTCATGCTGGACTCCTGGCACATTTATCTAACCACCCAAAGGTTCTTGGACAGCTTAATATGTTTCATCAACATGTGAAACTTTATATTCTTTAGCATTTGAATCAGTAGGTATAACATGACCTGTTTCCTTCTATGACAAAAATCTGTTCCCTTTGTAGCATTTTAATTTAGGTTACAATTGATAGAAATTCTGTTTTAGAACTACTAATGTGCCACCCTTCACTTCCTGAATTGTAAACTACATTCTTTCTAACAAAGGATCACAGCCCTTTTTAAAGAAAGCACCTAGGGATTCAGAAAAACTGGTTAAAAATGTTTTATTTCTTCTTTTAGTCAGAAAGCATTTCATGGTTAATAAAAATAGTTTAAAAACAGCTTTGAGATAGAACAGGTGTCTTTCAATTACCATCACATACCTTTAATTCATACTCTATAAACGGATGTGTGCAAACATTTTTATAGTTAGAAGATACTCCTGCTAGGAATGAGTGAACTCCACTGAGAAACCTCATGATCTCTAGAAATTTACATGATACACCATATTCATAGAGTTAACAGATAGAACTTCTCTTTAGAGCACCTAAGGTTCTGTCCAATTTAATTGATTGTCAACTCCCTATTCCTTGCACAAAATAAATACAGATTCAAATACATTTCAAATGTCTTTCTTTCATTACTTCCTAGCTATGTCCACCACATCAAATTGTTTCAGTGGTTATTAATATTTAATACATTTCTTTGGTTTTCTTTATAATTGTTTCATTGGAGCTTAATGAAACAGTGGGGGCATACAGTCTTCAACTTTTGTTGTAATTCATTTTCCACTTATTAAAAGAAGTTATAGTTTAGTTAGCACTTTGAAAGTACTGTGTACTGCTATTTCTGGTGATCTCCTATCTATACATATAAAAGTGTCTGCCTGACTGGTAGCTATGACGCGCACTGACCACCAGGGGGCAGACGCTCAACGCAGGAGCTGTTGTGACATGTACTGGCCATTTACAGAGAAATGACACCGTGGACTTGGCACCCCCAAAGCAACACTTGGCTTTCCCCAAGTGGGACACAGGCCCCGCCACCACCCCGGAGCGACAGCCCACCAAATCACAGCCGACACTGCTGAGACCCCATGGCTCAAAACGCGGCCCAGAGCCCAGCCCAGTCCGGAAACATAATGACATCATGTAGCAACACCTGGCTTCCTTTCCCTAGTGCAGGGGTGGGCAACCCCTGGCACGCGTGCCAAACATGGCACGCGAAACCCTCTCTTATAATCTTCCATTTACAATTTTTTTCTTAATATCGACTTTTTTTATTTTTCAGATAAATTCAGTGTAGGTGCATCTTAGATAAATAATTTTACATAACAAGTTATCTTAAAGACCATAGACATGGATTGACAAGAGAGGGGAAGAGCAATTTCTATGCCTCTGCCTTAACTTTCCCTGCCTTCCTAGATCCAACCAGTGTTTTGGTTTCATCCACATACGCTTGTGAATCTTTATTCTCAGTGATGA
This sequence comes from Myotis lucifugus, assembly GCF_000147115.1. Taxonomy (NCBI): domain Eukaryota; kingdom Metazoa; phylum Chordata; class Mammalia; order Chiroptera; family Vespertilionidae; genus Myotis; species Myotis lucifugus. The sequence continues at coordinate 1,075,510 of NW_005871360.1, forward strand.
ATTTTGTTAAGTCTCCTAATAGTATTAGCCTGATGGATGAAAGTAGTAGCTCATGCATATCTCTGAAGGTCACGAAATATAAACCTGATGTAAAATCTCTGTCATCAGTGATGCAGCAGCAAAAGTCCCACTGATAATATCAAATGGAGTCATAAAGATTTCTGTTGGATTATCAGTGTACATGTATACATTAAAAAATAAATGTATTTTTCGTCATCATATACTGTGTTTTTGTCGCTCGAATGAACTTTATTATTTCTTCAAGGTTCTTCACATACGTACACCTTAAGAGATATCAAGTAGGCGTAACATGTTCTCAAAAAATTAGGGTTGGCTCGCAGAAAAATTTTGAGTCAGAGATTTTGCTGGTTTTGGCACACACTCACAAAAAGGTTGCCCACCCCTGCCCTAGTGGCCACTAGCCTCCTTAGAGTTTCTTCAGCCCAGGAACCCGACTTGCTTTATAGCCAGGTACAAACATTTCACACTTTAACCAAATGTCTGTGAAGCGTTTTCCCATGCCTCATCTCATTTGACCCTCATAGAAGTCCTGGAGTAGGTAGATAGGAGACTCAGTGGAATCCTATTTTCTTTTCAGTAGCCGGAAAACGGAGATTTAGGAAGTTTAAAAACTTGACCCAACTGAAAAGGAATGGTGGACCTTGAAAATGACTTCAGGTTTTCAAAATGCAGAATATAGTCAAACACTGCTGCAATTAAATATTTTACCCTTTGTTCTCCCTGTGTGATCTACAATAATAATCTGCTTCGTGTTGGTATTTACTGCTGTGTTGCTGACAATTACCTGAAAGAGAAGTTGGGGTGCTTCACTGGGCTGAAAAAAGTTTAGCTAAATAAGAAAGCAGGTCTAATTAAGCAAGTTTATCTATATATATATATATAAAGTTTTCACTGGCGCCAATCACATGTGTGTGTTTCGATCTGTCATTGTCAATTGTGAATTTGGTTGACACTTCTATTATAGAGAAAGGGCGAATAGCAATATTAAAATATTTCTTCTAATTCATTTCCTTTCAATGTGCATGAATTCGTGCACCAGGCCTCTAGTTGTCGAATAACATCAGATGTGTGTGGTAATCAGTAATTGTGTATGTTCACACTACTTGAAAAAAGCTGCACATGATTTTTGTGAAAGTACTTGCTGTTGAAGGAGGAAATGATATACCCTTCTAACCAGTGAAAATAAAGGAAAAAGGGAAAGATGTCAAATTGACATAGTAGAATGAGTAAATGTAGCACCCATACTTGAGTATGCTCAAAGACAATTTAGGAGTTGCTTGGTTCTTCAGACTCCTTTATGTGAATTCTAGTTAGCAACTCTTGTTTTATATTTTATATACTATATATGTAATATATAAAATTAGGGTTGTTAACTTGGATTAATATAAAGAGAACCAAGAACCCTATATATATATATGTGTATATGTGTACACATGTACAGCTGGCCTTCTGTATCCATGAGCTCTGCACCTGTGAATTCAACAAACCAAAGACTGAAATTTTTTTTTTAAGTTATGTTTTTGCTGACTGGACTATGTATTTAGGCCTACAATGACTGCATCTGTAGTGAACATGTAGAGATTTTTTTCTTGTCATTACTTCCTAACAATACAGTATAAAAGTTTTTACATAGCATTTACATTGTACTAGGTATTATTAGTAATGGAGAGATGATTTAAAGTATATGGGAGCACTCACCATTTTATTAAAGGGATTTGAGCATCCTTGGATTTTTGGTATTTGAGGTGGGTCTGGAATCCTCTGCAGATACTGAGGGATGACACTTTTTTTTTTACACTAACTTGCTCTGGTCAAGTGAGAAGCTGGGGCTGGGTTGAGAAATAACTGAGCTTCAGGCTTTTCTCTTGTACCTAAAGTACATCTATGAAACTCTAAGTCTTAGAGGAACTTAGTTTGAAAAAATAAAAATCATTGTACTAACACTATTGATATCATATATATATATCAGAATGAGGGTCAGGCGGCTATGGAGGTGGAACAAGAAGATAATGATATTTTGGTTCTATTTCACCCCACCCCATGCCCCACACAATGATGAGCCTAATTATATAGCAGATAACTATACAAGCATCAAAAGAATGTAGAAGTGAGAAGTACTACATAATTTCAGAGGAGGGAGTTATAGAAAAAATGACTCAGCTCTGAAAAGATTTTCATCTTACACATCTTTCTTTGCTTGTTACACATATATAATTTAACAATAAACTTAATTTTCTTCCCTGATAGCTCTATGCTAGTTATCATAAAACCACAGTGCTATTAAGATATACTATGCCTTCATAAAATGGCTATATTAATCTGCTTTACAAAATAAAAAAAAAATATGATGACAATTGCTAGGTTTGTGATTATGTAAATAGGTAAGTGCTAAGTTTTTGTTCTTCATATTTAAATACTGAGATGTGAGATATATAAAATATTGAGGAAAACATTTTTAAAATATTAAAAATCTTAAAAAACACACAAGGGACTCACTGTACTATTTTTGCTACTTTCTTTGAATTTACAATTATTTAAAAATAAAAATTTAAAAATTAATGGAAAACATCCAAACATATATCCACTATAACACATTTGGAAAATATAGAATGGTACACATAAATACAGAATGGTACATATAAAGCCACATTGCTAAAACAAAAACAAAACAACCTGGTAAGTTAATAGAAAAATCACTGAAGAGGAAACTAATTTCTTTTAACAATCTAAAACGTGTATCTTTGGAAGACAAAACATTTTAAATGATGATTTCAACATATGATCATCTCAAGCCACTTGTAAGGCCTAAAACATGTTTCCAAAAATTAAAGAAATTGAGCAAAGAGTAAAATCTATTCAAAATAAATTTAATTATAAAGTGCAGAATTTAACATAAATTAAAATGCATTCAATAACTGCTATTAATTAACAAAAAAAATTTAAAGTAAAGTGCAGATTTGGTTCCAATGAAAACTGAAAATCTGTATGACAATGAAAATTTGGAGAGTGTATGTGAGTAAAGCTTGGACAGGGGAGGTAGGGTAGAAAAGGGAGCAAAATGCCAAGAGAAGGAAGGATGGAGGCATAAAGACTGACAGAAAGAATAGCAGTCAGGGAAACTGAGAGAGACACAAATAGGAACAGTGGAACAGTGAGGTAGGAAGAAAGAGAGGCACAGAAGAATAAAAGAAGAGCGAGAGAGGAAGAAAGAAAGGGGCGGGGGGAGACAGACGGAGAGAGGGAGAGGGAAAGATGGACTAAGAAATGGAGGGAAGACTCAGAGAGATAGAAACACGCCCAGAGAAACACTAGCAAAACCTAAAGAAAAGAAATGAAAAGGTTACAAAAAAGAAAAAAGTGAAATGTGACAAAGGATGAATAAAACCAGCTGTAGGTAAGAATGTAAGGTAAGAGTGTGTACTATTTTTTTTTCTTTTGTAGTTCTCAATATAAAATTTAAAAGAATACCTGAAGCTTAAAAAAGAAATGATGATAAAATTCTCCTGGCATTAGGCTGAAATAATGTATCTGATAAAAGACTCTAATTTTAATAATAGCTATTAATATTTTCATGATCCTAAATTACTTACAGTTGCAAATAAGAAAAAAATAAAAGGAAGAGTAATGATATTCAGCATTGATGAAAGGCCAGTTAGTGATTTTACTGTTATCTCCTCTATAAAAAAGAAAGAGCTATTTTTCAAGCTCAGAATAACTTTCATATGGAGAAGGGGAAGATTGAAAATATCACAGCAATTTTGAATACTGTTAAAATTTTGGCTAATTCAAGGTAAAAAGCAAGGAGAACTTTTAAAATCCTTTCAAAAAGTCAGTTACACATTAATGGACATAGTTACTCAGTATCACCTACATGGTGAGATTCCAGTCTGAAAAATCACAAAATATCAAAATAAATGTCAAAATTTTCAGACAGTATGATTAGAAATCAGATCTAGAAAAATGACAGTTGACTAGCATTTGCTCTCTTTTGCAATGTGGTATCTGATTATGCTAAATATAGTAATGACAGATCTAGGTTTTGCTATTATAAGCACTTTAAAAATTATTCTACCCCCCCTCAAAAAAAGGGTAAAAAAATTAACATTAATTTCAAAAGTTGAGGGCTCTTAGTTTCTTAATTCCCAAAAGAAGGCTTTCATCCACACTGTATTTGTTTCACTATGAAAATTTTAAGATAGAAAAAGACGTACACCATGTCTATTTTAAGATGAACTCGAAAGTGAAGTCATTTTTCCAACCGACAATTTGTTCTGCTATATGCAAATACCAATGAGCACACATATAAACCATTCTATCAACAAGGTACAAGGAGTATCACAAATTTTGGGGGTAGGGGAGAAGAAACTTGTACTACAGCTGAGAAGTGGTTCCTATTCCTCATTTCGTCAACCTAAACAAATACATCATTACAAAAATAAACAAAAACCTTGGACATGGCAAGGATTTTACCTCACACATGTGCCTTGCAATAATTAAGGTACTACGTGAACATAAAAACTCTTCATATATTTGGTTACCTTTTGCACACATTTATTAAAGGAATTAAGAGTCACATACCTTCATTGTATTGGTATTTGCTTCCTCACACAGAGTAAATGAAAATGTACTTTCCATAGTATCTGTAAACTGATGCTCTGCATTGCTCCTCCAGAGCTCACCACACACACAGCCAGCTGATTAGGCATTGGGAGAGCGCTGCGAAAGCACTTGCCGAGGACTCAGAGACAATAGAAAGTCAACAGCTGTATGTTGTGATGTCAGTAACACTCTAGCCAGTCACCACCCAGAATATCTGAAATGCATCAGAAGCTATATTGAGCTCTTCATCAGCAATTCACAGAAGCAGTGAGGCAAAAGCCCACGAAACTGTAAATGTGCAAAGACTGTCAGGATTTTTGAGATTTCTCGCTATTAAAAATTTGTTGTACACTGATGCTTGACCTCACACTGATGAAAATAGTTGAAAGAATATTTCCTCTAATTCCCTAAGGAATAAGATGTATAGAATCTAGGCATAGTTAATACATCAGATTTTTAATAACTCTGACACTTTAATATCACTAACAAAAAGCTTAAAAAAAATCAAAGACCATCTGCCTACAAAAGCTGGCATACCATGATAGTTTTGCATTTTCAAAATGACTTAATTGTCACAAAGAAAATGTATTAAGAGAATAATTCCTTATTGCTTAATTTGTTTTTGCTAAAATGAGCATGCTTATTCTGCCAGGAGCATTACTTCTTTATACCAACAGATGGAGACAGCAATAGAACTGCGATCAGAGGACAATTCTGCTTGTGTCAGATGCTTGTCTATATCAGCTCAAGTGGTGAACTTACAAGAAAAGGAATCAAATGAAACCAAATTTTATAAAACTCAATGTTCAAAATAAAATGAAGGAAAAACCAACTGTGTCTAATGGACAGAACTTCGAATAAGCAGATGTGGTTTTTAAAAAAAATTCTAATTGATTTCTGTGATAGCTGGGTAAAGCACATGCCTATGTTTCCCATTTCATGAAACAAAGATCCCTCTTTCTGTAAGCATATAGGAATGCTATATAAGGATCCTATCAGACAAGGCTCATACACTACCTGTACTACTATAAGGAAAAATGAATGCCACTAACCAGAAATACTACTTTTCTTTGCCACTAAAAGGTTAAGTAAGTTTTACAGTTTATATAACCCTACAGATCAGCAGTGCCCTATGTACTAGCTTAGCAAACAGCAAAGGAAGACACTGACTTTATAACTGGAAAATGACACTGCTTTTTCGAAATAGGCTCTATTTCAACCCTTTAAGTAGACTTTAGTTAACTATATATATAAAAGCCTAAATGACTGAATGTCCGAACGACCAGTCAACCGGTCACTATGATGCATACTGACCACCAGGGGGCAGACACTCAATGTAGGAGCTGCCCCCTGGTGGTCAGTGCTCTCCCACAGCCAACCTCCCATGGCAGGTCAACCTCCTGCGGCCCCTCCCCTGCCGGCCAACCTCCAACGTCCCTCCCCGGCCCTGATCATGCACTGGTGGGGTCCTTCGGCCTGGCCTGTGCCCTCTTGCAATCCAGGACCCCTTGGGGGATGTTGGAGAGCCGGTTTCAGCCTGATCCTGCAGGCCAGGCGGAGGGACCCCACTGGTGCACAAATTCATGCACTGGGCCTCTAGTAATATGTATAAATCCACAAAACCTTCCCTGATTATTCAAACAACAAAGATGGTAAGACAACTAGTATCAATGATTCTTGTCTGAGAGGTTTCACAATGAAGTTTACCCAAAGACCTATTTTCCCAGTGTACAATCCTTTATAATGCCATGTACTTTTTGGTACTCATATACTTACTTGCAAGAGGTAAAAATCAAGTACCAGTCTGAGCACCTCAAAAATGAATATCCAAAACCCTGACTTTTTCAGAAATGGTTCAACTTTTATCAAAGGGTACAAATGATACAAATGATTTTTTTCTCAGATAAAATCTTTGTTATTTATGAGAAACATATATTCAAGGCAGCTTTCCTTAAAATTGTAGTAAGAGCTCTTGTTACGAAACACATGGATAAACTAAAATGCAGAATAATGAAGGAATGGACTTTCATTGTTGCAAAAATTAAATAGTATTTCTACCAGCTAGAATGATGAGATTAAATTCACCTGTATACATGGATGACAATATTTCAAATGATTCTATTTTTTGAGTTATAAAAATTGTCAGACCTTATAAATTCAAGTAATTCTGAATTTGTAAAAGATAATAATATATTTTAAAATGTAGTTATCATTATTGTCAAGTAGATGCAGCCATCTACCAGTAATTTTGAAGGGAAAGGGCTTAGCTGTTAATCATGAGCTCTGGTAATGAACGCTTAACTTAGGAATAATCTACAAATAGCTAATAAGACACAGAAATGTCAATATTATTTTTGGCTACTATACCATTAATCACATAGGTTAGCTTTAAGTGTTCAATGCTAATAGTGAAAAAGATTTAGAAGATTTCTTATGAAGTCTTGAACTGTGCTTAAAACATGCTACCAACGTCAGGAAATAAGAAAAAACTTTCAAAGAATAAATCCTCAAAAAGAGAAATAGAATTGAACAGATTAATTTTGTGCTTGCGACTCAAATTTCATACTGTATTTCTTAGAATGCTCAGCAACTTCATCTTCAAAAACAGAAGCATACTGACTCAATTAACACAGTGTTTAACTATAGTTATAAGGTAAAGAGGTAATTCCCAACTGAATTATAGGAACTGGGGCAACTATGGAAGTAATAACAGATATTTAATTGTCTAAATCTAATTACTGGCTGCTGATAAACTTTCTAAATTTTGTGATACCTTAGCTCTTATATGGTTTTTTAAGTACTTGAACTTTAAAGGTGAAAATAATATTTGAAGCTTAATTCTCTCACATATTGTCCAAGACATTCTAAATAAGTAGAGCAACTGGCTGCTGATAAACTTTCTAAATTTTGTGATACCTTAGCTAAGAAATTTAACATTTTCTTAGAAGTAGAAAATCAATATTCTGTAACTACTAATGTAATAGCGAATCTGACAAAGATCATGAATAGATGAAAAAAACCTATTAGATGAAAGACTGTTATTAAACAAGACATTCTCTACCTTAAACAAATGAGAAAATTTATTATCACCAATAATATGACAGGCTAACAGTATATGCCTCCTGATCATCTATGCAGTACTCCTCTGAAATATTTTATTTGAATCTAATAAGAAAACAATTTGCTAAATTTATTAGACTGTGGGCCATTATAGAAGATAGTTATCTTGAATTCTTCAAATATCAATATTATGAAACAAAAAAATAGGCAAAATTATAAAAGACCAGAGAGACACTACCACAATCCTATATAACAAAGAGGTAATATGCAAATTGACTGTCACACCGTCGCACAAGATGGCCGATAGGGGAAGGAGGGTAGTTTGGGGCAACCAGGCCTGCAGGGGAGGGCAGTTGGGGGCGACCAGGCTTGCAGAGGAGTGGTTAGGGGGTGATCAGGCTGGCAGGCAGGTGAGCGGTTGGGAGCCAGCAGTCTCAGATTGTGAGAGGGATCCCAGATTGGAGAGGGTGCAGGCCGGGTTGAGGGACACCCCGGCCCCCCCCGGGCACAAATTTCATGCACTGGGCCTCTAGTATATATTATATTTGACCAGATTCTGTTTTTGTAAAAAAACTATGAATGATATTTAGAACAAGTGGGGAGTACAGATATGACAATATATTAGATGATAATATTTCATCAATGTGAAATTCTGGGGGTGTGATAAAAATACCTGGAAGAGGAGAGACGAGAGGGGGCGAGAGAGAGAGAGAAAAAAAGAGAGAGAGAGAGATACACACATACACACACCAAATGGGAAAAATGTTAAGAAGTGGTAAAGCCAGAGGCTGATGTTTATTATATTATCTTTACACGCTTTTGTACAACCTCTACTAGCACTTCTTAAATTTTCCTCTTATATTTACTGTAGCACTTTTTATATATTAAAAGTTTAATACATCTTTTAAACTGTACTTTTTAAAGAATTTTTAATAATGTTATATCTATTAGTATAATGTACAATATTCTCCTTTTGAAAACTCAGTAATGTGAAGTATAATGTGAAGTAAAAATACCATTTTAAAAATTGTATTTTATTTTTCCCATCACCATTTATCCCCTCTATGCCCTTTTCCACGTCCACCGCCCAACCCCACCATCAAAACACTGTTGTCCATGTACATGAGTTCTCTTTTTGCTTTATTGCTCAAGCCCCTACCTTCCCCTACCAAAATCCCCTCGACCAAAGCTATCTGCCTGCTATCTATGAGTCTGTCTAAAAAATACCACATTTTGAAGCATAAAAAATAGTCTACAGGGGTCATTATCCTGCTAAAGGAGGGTTCTTTCCACCATCACCCTCAACTATGCCTTGTTTTGAGTAAGTTAGTCTCCCCAGATGGTATTCTCTATGAGAGACATATGGCAGTAGACAGGGAATACAAGATAACCAAGGCATCTGGACCCTGGTAATTTCCTCATTCCCATGAAATTTTGCTACTTTAAATGAATATAAAATTACAATAACATAAAAGGAGGTAATTCATTTCCTCTGGTCTATTTTTACCTTTCAGCCAGAATAGTTCACTTAACACGTTAAGTGCCAAGACTGTTTTGTCTTCCTTTCAGTTTATCTCACGATATCCGATTTCACCGATATGCTGGTGGCACCAGTGACTGACACGGCGCTTAACGTGTTAATAAAAACACGTTTCTAATAACTGTCGATAAATAATAAAAGTACAAAAATCCTGAGTTGGCTTGGTCAACATACTTTTATTTTTTATTATACATCTTTAGTAAAATGCTTTGATTTATGAAATAACCAATAGTAATTTTACACTTGCAATGGAACTCAAAACCCCTTTATAATTCAGGAAAGTAAAGCTCAGAAGTGAAATGACATGATGACTATCTTACAATAAACTGAACATTAGTCTTAACATAAACTAATCAGATTCTATAACAGGTTTCTATCACACATTACTTTGACATGGCCCAACATTAACCTGACTTGACCTGTTAACTTGTTTGCTCTTATTAGATCTGATAAATTGCAAAGGTAGCCTATATAATAAAGAGCTAATATGCTAATGGTCGTGAAGCCCTCATGCCGTAAAGACCGTTCAGCAGGAGGCTGCGTGTGTGGTGGGGCGGAGCCTCTGCGTTGCTCTGGAGATGGGGTGGAAGAGGAGCTGCCGCGTTGCTCTGGAAATGGGGCGGAAGCGGGGAGGCGCCCGGAGGAGGCAGGACCATCCCGTGGCAGGGAGGGTGGGGGTGAGAGCCTGTAGCGCCCTCCTCACCAGTCCTTCACTACCCACCTGCCAGGGGAAGAAGCGCAGCATGTGGGTCGCCAGGAAGCAGCGCTCGAAACTCTGCAGCAGGTGCAAGGCTTCCACGCTCTCCTCCAGCACCATGATGGGGTGGAGCCGCCACATTGCTCTGCAGATGAGGCTGAAGCAGGGAGGTGCCTGGAGGCAGGACCAGCCCAAGGTGACTCACGGGACTGAGGGCGGGGCTTGAAGCGGCCAGAGAAGGCCAAGGGGTTGGAGGCGGGGTCAGGTGTGCTCCAGCTCTGGATGGAGAGGTTAGGGTGTCAAGGCGGGGTGGCGAGTGGGGCTGCGCAATTTCAAGCGCTGGGCCTCTAGTATAATATAAACATGAAGGAATTATGTCTCTCACAGCATGGATTACTTTCATCTTGAGAACCATGAAGTTCATTCCTAGACTGCTTTTTCCTGTGTCCTGTCATAATGAGTCTCCAACTGTCTTATTACTTACTAGAGGCCTGGTGCACAATATTCGTGCACAGGTAGGGTCCCTAGGCCTGGCTGATGATCAGGGCCGATCAGGGCTTTCCGGCTGCAAGCCGGGGCCTCCCTTCGTTCTGCACTGCCCCCTGGTGGTCAACACACGTCATAGTGAGTGATAGAACTACCGGTCTCTCCGTCAAACTCCCAAGGGGGCACTTTGCATATTAGCCTTTTATATATATAGAAGATATTTATATGTCATGTAGCATTTTTAACCTATGTTGCACCTGAGTATTTTCTCTCCTGAAGTGGAAATATTTCATGACTTGTTTCCTGCCCAATTAATACAAATGTGCAGTTAGAGTAAAAAAACAAACAAAACAAAACAGTGCTTCGGTAGTGATCACCTAAGATTAATGTCAATACACTCATTTCTGCCCTAACTGGTTTGGCTCAGTGGATAGAGTGTCAGCCTGCAGACTCAAGGGTCCCAGGTTCAATTCCGGTCAAGGGCATGTACCTTGGTTGCGGGCACATCCCCAGTAGGGACTGTGCAGGAGGCAGCTGGTCGATGTTTCTAACTCTCTATCCCTCTCCCTTCCTCACTGTAAAAAAAATCAATAAAATATATTTTAAAAAAATAAAATAAAAATAAAACCACAATAAACAAGTAAATCACTTTGAAAAGGGGAAGGTCTTTAAAAAAATACACTAATTTCTTTCCTACTTATGTCACAAAAATGTAGCATATGTAGTATGCCAGGTAGCAAGCATTTTGCAAAATATTAATTTAATTAGTCCTCATGACAATAACCTTAAAAGATACTGTCATTCCTATTTTGAAGGTGAAAAGACAGAGGTACAAATAGATTAAGTGACTTATCCATGTAATGATAGCATTAATGCCAAGGAAGGGTAAGTTTTTATAATGAGGCTGAAGACATGAGTAGGAGCAAAACAGAAAAGGCCTTGTGAATGGAGTTTAAGGCCTGGAACTTTTCCTGAGACTAATTACGGAGACAATAAAGATAATCTGGTTAGTGACATGAACATATTTTTCACTTCGGGAGGGACAAATAAATGGATGAGCTAGGGAGAGTATATACAGAGATTAAGTAAGGAATTGAAGGCGGACTCCTGGGGAATAAAAAAAATTCTATTTAGACCGTTATAATGCTATAACAAAAACAGCAATAACAATACATGGGTCTTGTGAATCTATATGTATTCTTAGTTCAACTAGTAAGAGTTCCAATAGCAAAGATTATTGTATTATCAAAACCTATCTGGTTTCTCCATTTAGGTAACAAGAGTTCAGGTATCAAGAGATACCTGTATCTTAAACCCGAACCTATTTTTAAAAACTTATTTGGAAATAATTTTAGACTTAGAGAATAGCGGAGTACTGTACACTTCATTCAACTTTCCTAATGATAATGATACATGAGCCTTGGCTGGCCTGGCGACACCTGTTCACTGGCCCCGCCCCCAATGACCGGTTGTTCTGCCATTCGGTCGATTTGCATATTACACTTTTATTATATAGGACTGCTTTACTCGGAGGGAGATTTATCCACCAAAATGAGCTCTAGAAGGAGTGTTTTTCAAGGTGTGGTCCTACATTTTAACAGGCAACCCAGATAAGTGTTATGCATTGTATTATTTGAAAGGATCTCTTTTGAAGTGTGACACTTCAGTAAAGAGACGTTGGCTCATTAATTATGCCTCTGGCATGACCACATTTAGTATCTGATTTTTATTGTTAAAAATTGAGCACCCAATATGATCCCGGTGCTGGGAGGCATATTACCCTTTTACTACATAGGATAGAGGCCTGGTGCATGGGTAGGGGTTGGCTGGTTTGCCCTGAAGGGTGTCCTGGATCAGGGTGGGGGTCCCCACTGGGGTGCCTGGCCAGCCTGGATGAGGGGATGATGGCTGTTTGCAGCTGGTCACACACCCTTCAGGGTGGGGGTCCCCACTGGGGTGCCTGGCCAGTCTGGGTGAGGGGCTGAGGGCTGTTTTCAGGCTGGTGGGTGACTGAAGCTCCCAACCTCTCCTTTTTTTCTTTTTTTTTTCTTTTTTATTCTGGGCCAAGGTCTCTGCTGCTGAAAGCAGGTATCTGGTTTGTTTCGGTTCTATAATCGAAACACTGTATCATCTCCAGCTCTGAGATCCCGGCCGGCTGAAAGCTGGTTTCTGGGATTTTGTTTAGCTTCTATATTTGTTACAATGTTTCAAACTGCCAGCTCAGAGGCCGGGAAGGCAGGAGGGGAACGTTGGAGTCCTCCTTCACTGCAGCAAGCAAGCCTCATGTTTGCTTCCAGCTGCCTGGCTGCCGGCCGCCATCTTGGCTGGCAGTTAATTTGCATATCACCCTGATTAGCCAATGGGAAGGGTAGCGGTCGTACGCTAATTACCATGTTTCTCTTTTATTAGGTAGGATAATATTCCATTGTATGTATACACACATTTGGTTTATTCACTTATTAGCTGATAGACACTTGGGTTATTTTCACTTTGGGGCTATTAAAAATAATACTATGAACATATGTGCATAGATTTTAATGTTTAGTGTATTCTTGTGCAAGATGTAGATCTTATTGTATCTCTTTCCTGGCACCATTTACTAAAAAGTCCACCTCTACCTCAGTGATTTGAAATGTCACCTTTATTGTTTCCACCTTTACCTTGGTTTCTTTCTGGGCTTTCTATTCCACTGCTCTATTGTTTATTCATGTGTCAAAAGGACAACGTTTTAATTGTAGGAGTTTTATAGTACAGTTGTTCCCTCTTATCCACAGTTTCACTTTCTGTTACTCATGGACTAATGTGGCCCCACAAATATTTAAATAAACAATTCAGAAGTTTTAAATCACGTGTATTTCTGGGTAGTGCGATAAAATCTCACACTGTACAACTCTCTCCTGCCCAGCATATCCACACTGTATGCACAGTATAGTAAGATATTTTGAGAGACCACATTCACATAACTTTGAGTACAGTATATTGTCATAATTGTCCTGTATTACTAGTTATTGTTACTTCATACTGTGCCTTATAAATTAAACTTTTTAAGTATGTATGGATAGGAAAAAGCATAGTATATATAGGGTTTGGTATTATCCGTGGTTTCAGGTATTCGTTGGGGGGAGGGGTATGTGATTTGGAGTGTATCCCCCACAGATAAGGGGAGACTACTATAAATGTTTTAAGGTTTGGTAGGGGTAGTGCCACTTGTAAGTTTTCTTTTTATAGTTTCTTCTTGGCTATAGTCATATGTTTGTTCTTTCATTTAACTTAGTATCAACCTATCTAACTTCATTAAAATTTTTTTGGTCTTTTCACTGGATTGCATTAAATTCAAGATGATTTGACAGCTTTATAATGTCAAATATACTATTCAAGTCTACCTATATAACTTTCAAAACTTAAAAAAAAAGGTTTTTATTGATTTCAGAGATGAAGGGAGAGGGAGAGAGAGAAACATCAATGATAAGAGAGAATCATTAATGGGCTGTCTCCCTATTAGGGATTGAGCCCACAACCTGACCAGAATCGGATGGTGATCTCCAGGTTCATAGGTCGAGGCTCAACCACTGATCCAGGTGGCTGGGCTGACTTTCAAAACTCTAAAAAAATTACCCTTGTACAGGTTTTGCACATTTCTTTTTCTTTTTCTTTTTTAGTTTTTTTAAATATATTTTATTGATTTTTTACAGAGAGGAAGGGAGAGAGACAGAGAGTTAGAAACATCGATGAGCGAGAAACATCGATCAGCTGCCTCCTGCACACCTCCCACTGGGGATGTGCCCGCAACCCAGGTACATGCCCTTGACCGGAATCGAACCTGGGACCCTTCAGTCCGCAGGCCGACGCTCTATCCACTGAGCCAAACCGGTTCTAGCCACATTTCTTTTTAAGTTTATCCCTAAGCATTTAATCTTTCTTGTTACTGTGGTAAATGAGGTTTTTACTACCATTATGACTACTAACTGGTAATTGTTTGTGTATAAGAGGCTATTAATTTTTCTAAGTTAATTTTATATCCTGCTACTTTTCTGATTTGTTTTAATTGTTTATATTAGTTTTACAATGATCCTCTAGGATTTTCTAGCTATAATAGAATATAATCTACAAATAGAGAGTTTTACTTCTTTACTCATTTTCATGCCTCTAACTGATTTATTAAATTGTATTGGTTGATACCTCTATTATAATGTTCAGTATTAGTGTATTCTGCAGTAAACAAAAACTTGCCTTGTTTTTGTTTACTGCAGAAATATTTCCAGTTTTCCCCATTATATAAGCTTTCTGGCTTTAGGACTAAAATTTAGATTTTAAAAAGTATTTTTAAAACATATCCTACAATTTCCATTTTCCTGAGTGTGCACATGTGTCTATTTTATTTTTATCATTAATGGGTGAAGTGTTTTTGAAGGCTTTTTCAGTGTCATAGAGATAAATTATTTTCCTTCCCAAATCTATTAATATGGAATATGATGTTAGTGGGTATCCTATATTGAACCATCTCTGCATTCCTGGAATAAATCTCAAATGGTCAAGATTCATTACATAATAATAACAATGAGGTTATTTTACTTGTTTTTTTGTATCAATATTTACAAGGGGTACTGGTTTATAGTTGCTTATTTTGTACTTATCAGGTTTAAGTATCAATACTATATTTGCTTCATATAAGGAATCAGGAATCTTTATCATTTTCAATGCTCCGGAATAATTTATATAACAATGGAACTATCTGGTCTTTGAAGGTTTGGTAGAATTCCTCTGTGAAACCATTTGACCTTTTAGTGGATGCTTTTTAGTGGGGTAATTTATTAATAACATTTTTTCTTCTATGAAAATTAGTCTGTTTAATTTTGACAACCTACATTTCCCCAGGAAATTATTCATCTAGATTTTCAAATTAATTGCTTGTGTGGTCTCCTACACAGCCTTTTGTGATTTTTTAAAATAAAATTGTTTTCAATGGTTATTTTCACCCTCATCATGCATATTTTGTTATTCCTTTATATCAGTGGTTGGCAAACTGCGGCTCACGAGCCACATGCGGCTCTTTGGCCCCTTCAGTGTGGCTCTTCCACAGAATACCAGCTGTTCCACAAAATACAGACTTCTGCGCATGGGCCACGAAGTTTCAATCGCACTGTACGTGCGTGCCCGCATGTGGTATTTTGTGGAAGAGCCACACTGAAGGGGCAAAGAGCCGCATGTGGCTTGCGAGCCGCAGATATCTGCTTTATATGATCAAGTTAGCTAGTAATCTATCTATTTTGATAATTAAATTCAAAATATAGCTTAATTTGGTCTACTATTTTTTAAATCTCTACCTCATTAATTTCTACTCTTTTATTATTTGCTTTCTTGTGCTCTCTTTAGGTTTACTTTGTTGCTGTTTTTCCAGCTTTTGTTTTGAGCTGGCAATTTAATTCACTTATTTTCATTTTTACAGACAAATGTGTTAAAGGCCATGAATTTTCATCTGATTGGGATGTTTTACAAATTCCTATTTTAATGGTGCCCTCTTCTGTCAATATTGCAAAGTCCAGATATGCCAGCCAATTATTTTGTTCTGGGATAAGTTGATTATGAGTTCTGCAATTTTGTGGTTCTCTGTTTTGTTGGATTCTCAATAATCCTCTTTTTAACCACCCAACTGCCAAAGGGTGCTTCTGTCTTCCTTATGTTCTCTTTTGTCTCCCCTAGAAGCTATACATTTTGAAGGACGCTGCTTCAAGTTGCATTTTTAATTCCCTTTCCTATAGTCCTTACTCCACTTTGGATCTTATTTTAAGTTTCATATATTGATTTTAGAGAGGCAGAGAGAGGCGGAGAGGGAGAGGGAGGGAGAGGGAGAGGGAGAGAGAGGGAGAGAGAGAGAGAGAGAGAGAGAGAGAGAGAGAGAGAGAGTAATCCTTTTTCTATGGGTTGTCTTTTCATTTTCTTTATGGTGTCATTTGAGATACAAAACTTTTTAATTTGATGGAGTTTAATCTTGGAGTATTGGGACAATGCTATATACTTAGGAGGAATTTATACTCCTCATTAACAACAACAAACCATACTCACTTTACTAATTCTTATAGTATGGGCATGTGTTGAACAACAATGTATAGGCCTTTTTGGGCTCAAGAGAACTGAGTCAAAGAATGCTAGTAAGGTATATATTGATTTTGCTGAGGGGTACAAAGGCAAACACATTGATAAGCTGATTGCTTAACCCTATGAGTGCCAACCAATATCCTAGGAACTATACTAAAATTGCCAAGGCATTTTTGCTGATTTTACAGCAGTTTAGGAAAAAAATTATGAATCGCAAGTAAATGAAGTTACATATTCAAAAACTTAAGGAAACCTTTACTACATTGACATATTTAGCAATATCATCATCACTAATAAAAGCAGACTTAGAACTGGACGCCATTTTGAAGCTTTTATAGCGCTCCCGGCACTTTTGGCAAAAGCCAGGAGGAGCGCGATTGTGCTCCCCGGCACTCTAGGGGTTAAATGAGTCTTCCTGAAAGAAAGATCTTGGCCAAAAAGGATCTACACTAATAAAAGACAAAGATGCTAATTGACAATACTTTCGTACGCCCACCAGCCAATCAGAAAAGTATGCAAATTAACCCAACAAAGATGGCCATTAAATTTGCATACTGCAGTCGGGGTGGGGCAGTGCCATCGGCCGCACGGATTGGGCCTGCCGTGTGCTCGACCCGGGGCGGCGGGGCAGGCACTGTGGGATCGGGCCTGCCATCTGTCACCCGGGGAGCAGGCCTCAGCCAGCAGGTGGTTATCTCCCGAGGGGTCCCAGACTGTGAGAGGGCACAGATCAAGCTGAGGGACACTCCCTGCCCCCGCCCAGTGCACCAATTTTTGTGCACCGGGCCTCTAGTACATATATAAAAAATACTTTTGAAAATGAGCCAACCAAGACAAATCAAAGACCAAAACACCTAGAATAATAAAAATGTACATGTGATCTCATACAAGAGCAAGAAGGCCTTTGGCAGTACTGTTGAGAAGCTTTTTTATGCATATCGCTACAAAAATGTCTAAGAATTACATAATTTATTTCTTCATATGGTTATTTCTACAACTTCCGAAGAACCAGATTCCCCAAAGGGAAACTGAGTCTTATTCTTGCACTAGGTGTGGGATACAGAATGTAATAATAGGCCCCTCCCCCTTTTTTGGCAAATAAGTTTTCTGTCCATTTGGTGGTCTTCCTGGTGTTGATCACCTTCTTGGCTGATAATTAAGTTATACAAAATAGATTTCTGAGGGGCTGGCTGACTTGAAGATAACTAATTATGATGCAGCCATCTAATCAGTAACCACAGATGAATAAAAGATAATTTTTTGTCAAGTGTACGGACTGAGGCAGTAATTGCTTACATATTCCTAAATTATAGAGACATCATCACATGTGCAAAATAACACTTTAGGAAATGCTTTGAAATAAGACATGACATTAAACACCTGCATCACTTCTAGAGCAAATAGCAAAGTCAGATAACTAATCCAGAATCGAATGATGAAACACAAGCTTAAGTGGCAGGAAATAAGGATAATTTGGTTGCTTAAATCTTAAAACTACACATCTCAAATCCATCAACTGAGGAACAGATTCTTCTAATTCTTTTTTTATTTATTTCAGAGAGGAAGGGAGAAGGAGACAGAGATAGAAACATTAATGTTGAGAGAGAATCATTGACTGGCTGCCTTCTGCACGCCCCCTACTGGGGATTGAGCCCACAACCTGGGCATGTGTCCTTGACTGGAATCAAAGCTGGAATCCTTTGATCTGCAGGCTGATGCTCTATCCCAGTGGTCGGCAAACTCATTAGTCAACAGAGCGAAATATCAACAGTATAACGATTGAAATTTCTTTTGAGAGCCAAATTTTTTAAACTTAAACTATATAGGTAGGTACATTGTTATTAACTTAATTAGGGTACTCCTAAGCTGGCATTTGCTAAAAACGTCCTCAATCTGATTGAGGTACGTTCGCTGAGGTCGACCCCTTCCAACTCTCCCATCCACACTCGTCTTGTATACTTGTTTCGTCTATCTCCTTTCGTTGATCCTCTCTATATGTCCAAACCATCTCAACATACCGTCCTCAATCCTTGACACTACATCTTCTTTCACTCCACAACGTTCCCTAAAATTAACTTAATAAACTTTACTTAAATTTTTAAGTCAACTTTGCACTGTATGTGCGCGCCCGCACGTGGTATTTTGTGGAAGAGCCACACTCAAGGGGCCAAAGAGCCGCATGTGGCTCGCGAGCCACGGTTTGCTGACCACTGCTATACCCACTGAGCCAAACTGGCTAGGGCAGATTCTTCTAATTCTTGAACAAAAACAACAGAAGGACCCAGAGTTATTGCTTACAAAGGGTTTACTATGTGATAGGTATTTTGAAGCATTCTTTTTTAAAAAATATATATTTTTATTGATTTCAGAGAGGCAGTGAGAGGGAGCAAGAGATAGAAACATCAATGATGAGAGAGAATCATTGATTGGCTATCTCCTGAACGCCCTCTACTGGGGATTGAGCCGGCAACCCAGGCATGTGCCCTTTACTGGAATTGAACCTGGGACCCTTCATTCCACAGACCCACACTCTATCCGGTGAGTCAAACTCACTAGAGCCTATCTAGGCATTCTTTATGAGACAAGAAATATAAGTATCCTTATTTTTAATTAAATTTATTAGGTTCACATTAATTAATAAAATTATGTAAGTTTCAAGTGTACAATGGAAAATAGTACGGAGGCTCCTCGAAAAATAAAGAATACCGTCACCATATGACTCAGCAAGCCCTCTTCTGGTTATCTACCCAAAACATTAGAAGACAATTATTTGGAAATATATACACACCCCTATGTTCACTGCAGCGTTCATCATAGTGGCAAAGACATGGAAAGAAAGTATCCTCTGATACCAGTAGATGCTGGATAAGTAAGAAAACTGATACATAGATTAAGTAACTTGTCCAAGGTCACAGAACTAATGAGTGGTAAAGCAAGGATGTGAAAGCTCTCAAGTCCATGTGCTTAATCACTCTGATATATCACTTATTTCTCTGTGATTGTATAATTTTTAAAACATTTCTACATTCTTAGTTTAATTGAAAAATGTTATCTATTATTATTTGTTCCCTTCTGCAGTACAGAGTAGGGCAAGACTGGTCAATATAGTCCAGAATATTAAGCCACTGGAAATTTAAAAACCAGCCTCCATGGTAAAATCTTTGGGACTTGGACTGGACTGGGGAGGATAAGAGAAAATAAATGATGCCCAAGTTTCTTTCGTGAGCAATTGCGTGTACAGAGGTGAGGTTTGTTAAGATCAGGATTCCCTGGGGTGGGGGTAAGGGAGCAGGAAGTCTTCCCTTTGCTGTCTGTCCCCTAGCATATTCCTTGGTTTTCAGGGCAGAGAAATCCCAGGACTGAATGTGTAGACCTCTCACCTACTTGAGCTGGTTTCCTATGAGGAACTGTTCCCTTAATAGCCAAGGGACAACTCCTTATCTCCTTCTTTTAATAGGTCATCCATATTCCCTTTGAATAGGTTTCTTTTAAAGAAAAAGTAAATTTAAAAAGCATTGTTAAACTGATACCAACACTGAACTCAATTTCAAAAAGAAACAGAAAAAGACAGACAAGCTATATCCAGAAATATACCCTTAAATGAGACCAGTAGATGATCCATGGGCAGGATTTAACCCTTCAATGAAAGGAGCTGTTATGAATACCATGGCAGTTTACACATTGAATTAAAAATAAAAAACAGCTATCCTTTACTTTTTAAAAGGGAATATATAACTGAAAGGAGTTTTACGGGTAAAATAGGCAGCTTTAGGGAGTTTTAGAAATTAGAGGGTCCATAGGGGAGGAGGGTTAGGCTATAGCAGAGATTACCAGATTATAGGCTACAGACTGCTAGGATGCCACTGAGTTACAGCAAATACTGACCCTTTTGATATTAAAAAGAAACATTTAAAAATTTCTTTCATACTTGGAAAAAGTTGAGAACCTAACCTTGAAGACAAGTACTAGAGACAGTAGTACCAATCCCAACAAGGGAGAAACCACCTTACCCAGGCGTATGGATTTGACTGTTTCCTTCCCTAGAACAGGTATATTACTATTAGACCATCTAACCAACCAAATCACTTTAAGCTGAACTCCTGCTCAGCAAACAACCTTTTAACTGTAATCTGACTAGCCCCGTGGTCGGCAAACCATGGCTCTCGTGAGCCACATGTGGCTTTTTGGCCCCTTGAGTGTGGCTCTTCCACAAAATACCACGTGGAGCGCGCACGTACAGTGCGATTGAAACTTTGTAGCCCATGCACAGAAGTCGGTATTTTGTGGAAGAGCCAGTATTTTGTGTTAGAGCCACACTGAAGGGGCCAAAGAACCGCATGTGGCTCACGTGCCACGGTTTGCCGAGCTGCAGTTTGCCAACCACTGGAGAGCATCACCCCAGAATGCCAAGGTTTCAGGTTGGATCTTCGACCAGGGCACATATATAAGAATCAACCAATGTATGCATAAATGGGTGGAGTAACAAATCAATCTCTCTCTCTCTCTCTCAATTCAATTAAAAAAGAAAAAAGAAATTCTCATGAAATTAAAAAAAGAAAGAAACCTGATATCTCAGTCTATCCCAAAGCCTGGATGCCCCTATGCCTTATTCCTACAGACAGGCACTAGTTAGTCATCCTTTGTGAAGATACAAAAAGAAAACTAATAAAAGTGTATTTCATTATAACCACTTGAGTATCACCATATGATGTCCAATGGCCTGTTTCTCCTTAAAACTAAATATCCCTAATTACTTTAATCATTCCCTCTGTGATATGATTTCTAAACTTAGTCTGGGCATCCTGATGACCATTCCTCTAGACCAGTGGGTCGCGACCCCTTTGACAGTCGAACAACCCTTTCACAGGGGTCACCTAAGACCACCCTGCATATCAGATATTTACATTACAATTCATAACAGTAGCAACATTACAGTTATGAAGTAGCAACGAAAATAATTTTATGGTTGTGTCACAACATGAGGAACTGTATTTAAAGGGCCAGAAGGTTGAGAACCACTGCCTTAGACCATCAGAAAACACATATATAATTACATATTGTTTTTGTGATAAATCACTATGCTTTAAGTATGTTCAATTTGTAACAATGAAACGGGGGGTCACCACTACATTAGGAACTGCATTAAAGGGTCACGGCATTAGGAAGGCTGAGAACCACTGGTCTAGTAGAAAGATATCTACACCAAACAAAAAGCCAAGTATATAATTGGATTAATTTTAATTGCCAATGACTATTTTATACTGAGTTGACAGTCTTTTTCTCATGAACTGAGTCAAATTGTCTTACCACTTGTACAACTCATTTTTCTAAACTTAAATGCAGTTTATCATATTCTAGTTCATATAACTTATTTTGAGTCTAATATTTTTAAAAAATCACTTAACATTTTACTGTCTTCTCCTAAATTAACAGACCAGGGGAGACTTAAACACTATCTTAGGATAATAAAAAACTGCTATCAAGTATACACTTTTTCCAGAGGCAGAAGTGGAACCAACAGATAAAATGGAATCAAGACTTGGCACACTAAAAAGAGAAAAGTTTCTTATAGAGTTGTCCAACAATGGACCAGGCCAGTTCAGAGAGTGTGCTCTGAGATCGATACCTGACATCAGAAGCATTCTTCAGGAATCTGTTGGGGTAAGGGAGTCAGATGAGATCACAGTGTATTAGTCAATTTATGGTGTGATCATTAACAGCTAGAGTTCACTGAGTTAACTCAGATTTCTGTCTAACTTGCACTACACATTTGATACCAGAGAGGTGACTCCCTAGTAAGGATATTAATAAAGTATGGCCCACGGCTGTTTGTGTATGTCCCTTGAGCTATGAATGCCTTTTTCATTTTTAAGGATTTGTGGAAACAATATAAAACAACAAAAAAGAACATATGACAGAAATGGTACATGACCTGTGAAGCCTAAAATATTTACTATCTGCCTTTCTTGTGGTGACTCAGAAATTCAGGCTACTTCCATCTTGTGACTGACTCCTTGTTTCTTACTCTAACTGGCTCTGCTAAATCAACACTTATCTTACACGATAGTTTCTTCTGCTAACACTACAGAATGAGTCATCTGGCTCCACTAACTGCAATAGGGCTGGGAAGTGTATTGTTTCAACTGCTTCAGGAAGCAAATGACTGGCATGGGAAAGCACTGATGTCTCTATAACTTGTGTATTTTATTCTAATTCAAAGATTCTACACCAAACAAAATGATTCTAAATATTTCAACTACAAAAATTTTCATTTTTAGGAAGGCAGCTATGCTCACCACTATACCACCAACGCAACCTTCATTTTTAGTATAAATCTTAATGAAATAGTTTTAAACATCACAACTGTGGTAAAGTAAAAATGCTTTAGAGTTAGAACTATGACAAAGGAACCTCATCATAATCTGCAGCATGTCTAGATTAAATTCTTCCGTTTACAGAGCCTTCAATTTTTAATATGCCCCCAATGTTACTATTGACTCATTTGAATGTTTAACTATGAGGAACTGCAGGAGTTTTTCCAAAGTTACTATGCCATTTTATTATATTACAGCTGGAATATGAGGATTCCAATTTCTCTACATTCTTAACACTTATCATTTGACTTTTTGAGTATAGACATCACAGTGGGTTTGAAGTGGTATCTCACTGTAGTTTTTTTTAAAATTTAATTTTTTAAAATATATTTTTATTGATATCAGAGAGGAAGGAAGAGGGAGAGATAGAAACATCAATGATGAGAGAGAATCATCAACTGGCTATCTCTTGCACGTCCCCCACTGGGGATCGAGTCCGCAACCCAGCATGTAGGCTGATGCTCCATCCACCAAGCCAAACCCGCTGGGCTCACTGTAGTTTTGATTTGCATTTCCTTGAAGGGTGAAGATGTTTATTACTTTTTAAGTTGACTTTTGAATGTGACAGAAGTATTATGTCACCAGCACAAAGGAGGATGTTGTATATTTGCTAGAATAGGATGAACATAAACTTCTTCATGTTTGTACTAATTTGCATGGGCTGCCACACAAAATCCTACAATTGGGTAGGCTGAACAACAGAAATTTATTGTCTCACAGTTGTGAAGGCCAGAAGTAAAAAATCAAGGTGCTGGCAAGGTTGGTTCCTTATGAAGTATACATTCCAGGCCTCTCTCCTTGTCATGTAAATGGCGGTATTCATGTTTATGTGGCAAATTCCCTACATAAATATCTGTATCCACATTTCCCTTTTTATAAAGACACCAGTTATATTGGATTAAGCGTTCACCCTGTTCCAGTATGACTTCATCTTAACTAATTATACCTGCAATGACCCTATTTTCAAATTAAGTCACCTCTGAGGTACTGGGGGTTGGACTCCAACATAAGAATTTGAGGAGGGGCAATTCAACACATAACAATATTTAAAAAAAATTTTTTTAAAACATATATTTTACAGAGAGGACGAGAGAGGGATGAGAGTTAGAAACATCAATGAGAGAGAAACATCGATCAGCTGCCTTCTGCACACCTCCCACTGGGAAGGTGCTCGCAACTAAGGTACATGCCCTTGACCAGATCAAACTTGGGACCTTTCAGTCCACAGGCCGACGCTCTATCCACTAAGCCAAACCGGTTAGGGCATAGCAATATTTTTTAAATTTATGGTGTAAAAAAGGTGACGTAGCGGAAATACATAGCCCTGTCTTAGATTTCCTATTAAAACTAGATCTTGCTCTGTTAAAATGCCTTTCCACGAACTATGATTTCTACTGGTGCTGTTATGAACATTTTCCAGCAATAACAGAAGCCTGAGACCTTTATTGTGATCACATGGTTTGGCTTACAAATTGTTCCTGTCCATACAATCAAAGGAAGCTAATAATAAGTAGAGGTTCTCTTAAAGAAAGAAACATTAGTCCGAAAAAACCCCACAAAGTACCTCTATATTTCAGAAGCTTTTGGCAGTTCATAGGCTTTCAACTTTTTCATTAGTGCCTTACTTTTCATTGTACCTTAGTGAATGTTGTTTTTTTTCCAAATACAAAAGTCCTTTATACAATGCTGTTACAAAGTTTTGAAAACTACAAATGAAAAAGAAAAGGTTTTTTGAAACACACTGAACTTATTCCAGATGTGTAAACTATTTATAAAAAAGCATACTGACACAGGCATCAGAATTTTGGTATCAGCATTCCTTAGACACTTCACACTTTAAATTTAAAAGTGTGAAAACTCTATAATATCGACATTTATATAATGCCTCTTAAAAATAATTTCACTTATTAAGACAGAATTCTAGCCCTACCTGGTTTGACTCAGTGGATAGAGCATCTACCTGCAGACTGAAGGGTCCTGGGTTCGATACCAGTCAAGGGCACATGCCCAGGTTGCAGGCTCAATCCCCAGTAGGGAGCATGCAGGAGGCAACCGATCAATGATTCTCTCTCATCATTGATGTTTCCCTCTTTCCCTCTCCCTTCCTCTCTGAAAATCAATCTATAATAATAAAAGAGTAATATGCTAATTAGATCAGATGTCCTTCTGGACGACCTTCTGGATGAAGCAGGGCTGCGAGGGAAGCCCAGGTCCCGGGTGCTGGAGGGAAGCTGGTGCCAGCAGCCGGGGGAAGGAAGGCCTATTCTTGTAGGAATTTCATGCATTGGGCCTCTAGTAAAAAAAAAATACAAAAATACAAAGAGACAGAATTCTAATTTAATCTTAAAAGGATCTTAGATTAGGTCATAAAGAACTAACTGAAAACCATATATAATGAGTATTTTTGCATGACTTAGTTCTCTGAAAACAGCTTAGAGCTATACAGTATCTAGTTATTCTTTATATAATAAAAGGCTAATATGCAAATCGACTGAACAGAGGAATGACCAGTCACTATGATGTGCACTGACCACCAGGGGGCCGACGCTCAACACAGAAGCTGCCACCTGGTGGTCAGTGCACTCCCACAGGGGGAGCACCTCTCAGCCAGAAGCCCTAAGCCGGGATCACAGTTGGCGAGCAAAACGATGTTAGTGGGAGCCTCCCCTGCCTCCACAGCAGCGCTAAGGATGTCCAACCGACGGCTCCCGGACTGCGAGCGGGTGCAGGCCAGGCGGAGGGAACCCCTGAGTGCATAAATTTCGTGCACCAGGTCTCTGGTATCTGTTATAAATAGCCTCAATTGTTGCTAAGAAAAAAGATAGCAATACTCCTGATCATATAATGACCTCCTGGTTCATAGGTTGATGCTCAACCACTGAGCCATGCTGGGTTATTTTTGCTTTTATTATCGGATCCAAAAAAATTGCAGTCAAGGCAGATGTCAAGGAGCTTGCCCCTATGTTTTCTTCAAGGAGTTGTATGCTTTCAGGTCTTATGTTCAAGTCTTCAATCCATTTTGAGTTGATTTGTGCATATGGTGTAAAATAGGGATCCAGTTTCATTCTTTTGCATGTGGTTATCTAGTTTTCCCAACACCATTTATTGAAGAGACTATCCTTTTCCGATTGTATAGTCTTATCTCCTTTGTTGAAACTTATATATGCACTAGAGGCCTGATGCACGAAATTTGTGCAAGAGTAGGCCTTCCTTCCCCCAGCTGCCGGCACCAGCTTCCCTCTGGCACCTGGGACCCATGCTCACCTCTGGCTGCTGGCAGGCACCTGGGACCTGGGCTTCCCTCCCAGCCCCAGCTTCATCCGGAAGGTCGTCAGGAAGGACGTCCAGTCTAATTAGCGTATTACGCTTTTATTATTATAGATATTAAAAAAAATGGGCAAGGAGCCTGAATAGTCAACAGAAGACTCACTGGAAGAGAACCCTGGTGACAGAGGATGGAAAGTGGAGACAGCATAGAGACTGGTAGGAGGGGTGGAGGTGCGAAAGGGATGGCCAGGCTCTGACAGACAGCAACTGAAGCTCCGGAGAGAGATCACAGCTGTGGGGGGTTGCCACTAAGAACTCTGGGGTCTAATCTCCAAGCTGCCTCACCCACCCCTCCCAGCAGAGAGCACCAGAACTGAGAAGGATACCCACATAACATTTAGCTGTGAAAAGCAGCAGAGTTGCTGTTGGCCAGGGATAGACAGCTGGAAATTCAGGCACTCTCTTAAAGGTCCAACACACAAAATTCCCAGTCAAGCCACCCACCTTGTGCTCTGGCAGAGGGAGGGGAGAGTGGACTGGAGCTGAGTGAGCAGAAGCCAGGACTGGGGGCTCCGGGGTTAGAACTCAGAAAGCAGACATCCTGGTTTCCTGTGCTGAGTCATTCCCTTGCTGTGGAGGCCATATTCCTCAAGCAGGCATTAACTATACAGTTGGCTTTGCCTGGGGGGAAGACCATTGATCCACCCTATGGCGGGGGGGGGGGGGGGGGGGGCCACCGGTTACAAGGCAAAAACACACACACACACACACACACACACACACACACACGGAACCTTTTGCCCCAAAGAGAGGTTGCTCCAGCCCCTTAAGAGGATTAGAAAAAAAATTAGCCTTCAGGCAGAAGGAATAGCCCCATCCTGCTGAAAAGAACTCTAGCCACACCTATGGACCATTGCCTGAGGGCAACTCATGACAAAATCCTATCAGTCTGTAGTTAGAGGCTGTGGTCTCTGGAGGCTTTGAATCTTTGCCTGATCTAACTAGTCAGAAACAGCATTTGACACTGTCCTGCACTAGAGATTGAGAGGCATAGCAGATCTGCCTAATACATAGTCACAAACCAAAAAAGGCAGCATGGATCCAGAGACAGGGAAGCATGGAACAGAGTGCAGAATCTCAGAGGGAAGGGGGGCGGGGTTCAGTTCCTGATGCCAGCCTTTTAAGAGATACAGCAAAAGACAAAGAGAGAATCTTAAAAGCAACAAGAGAAAAGCAGTTAGTTACCTATAATGGAATGCCCATATGACTGTCAGCTGATTTCTCAACAGAAACTAAGCAGACCAGAAGGGAGTGGCAAGAAATATTCAAAGTGATGAATAGCATGGATCTATAACCAAGATTACTCTACCCAGCAAAGCTATCATTTAGAATTGAAGGTCAGATAAAGAGCTTCACAGACAAAAAAAGCTAGAGGAATTCATCACCACCAAACCAGTATTATATGAAATATTGAAGGGTATTCGTTAAGAAGAGGAAGAAGAGAAAAAGATAAACAATATGAACAAAATGGCAACGAATACATACCTATCAACAATTGAATCTAAAAATAAAAATAAACAAATAAGAAATCTAATGAACAGAATGAACTGGTTTATAAAATAGAATCAGAGGCATGGAAATGAAACAAACTGATAATTCTCAGAGAGAAGGGGGGTTGGAAGAGATTAAACAAAGATCTTATATGCATATATGCATTACCCTATAGACAATAGGGTGGCGAAGGCCTGGAGCAGGGTGGGAACTGGGTGGAGGGGGGCAATGGGGGAAAAAAGAGGGACATCTGTAATAATCTCAACAATAAAGATTTTAAAAACCCCCACCTAATTACCTAAAGTTCTAAATGGACTAGGAAAAACAGGTCAATTCTAAGGTTTCAACAAAAACGTTCAAATTTAAAAAAGGGGGGTTGATTTTAAATAATTTTTCTACTTGTTCTTCACGTTACTGAGTGTAGCAAGAAATCATAAAAAGTGTGACAGTACAGAATGGGTATCATCAAAATCAACAAACAAGTGTTGGTGAGGATGTGGAGAAAAGGAAACCCTAGTACACTGCTGTGGGAATGCAGACTGGTGCAGCCACTATGGAAAACAGTACGGAATTTCCTCAAAAAATTAAATATGGAACTGTCATTTGACTCAGTTTTCCCACTTCTAGGAATATATTTTAAGAGACCCAAAACACTGATCAGAAAGAATGTATACACCCCTATGTTCATAGCAGTGCAATTTACAATAGCTAAGACCTGGAAACAGCCCAAGTGTCTATCAGTTGATGAGTGGATAAAAAAGTTGTGGTACATTTACATTATAGAATACTATGCAGCAGTGAAAAAGAAGAATCTCTTACCCTTTGAGACAGAATGGAGGGACTTGGAGTGTATTATGCTAAGCGAAATAAGGCAATCAGAGAAACACAAGTATCACATGATCTTACTCATATGTGCAATCTAATGAACAAAATAGATCCAGAGACATAGAAGCATTGAACAGACTGTCAAATCTCAGAAGGAAGATGGGGGGAAGGTGGGAAGAGATCAACCAAGGAACTTGTATGCATATATGCATAACCCATGGACACAGACAATAGGGTGGTGAAGGCCTGGGGCGGTCTATAAGGGGTCAATGGGAGAAAAAAAGGGACATGTGTAATACTTCCAACAATAAAGATTTAATTAAAACAAACAAAAAATTTAAGACGTGTGACAGTATTCTCAGCTGTTATGACTTAATTTTGTATTAATCAAAATTTAAGAACAGAACAAGAATGGAATAAAAAAAACAAATGGATTTTTGTGCAGCATAACGCATATTAGGCATTTAAAACATATTCTTAAATACGCTTGTGAGTCTCACAGCTTTCTTTATAATAACTAAAAAACAGAAATAGCACACAGGTAGCCTTCATCAGAACAAAAAAAGAATTGCATTGAAACTAGACCACCAACTTACACCACACACAAAAATAAACTCAAAATGGATAAAGGACTTAAACATAAGATGGGAAACCATAAAAATACTAGAGGAATCTACAGGCAGCAAAATCTCAGACATATGCCGAAGCAATTTCTTCACTGATACTGTTCCTAGGGCAATAGAAACTAAAGAGAAAATAAACAATTGGGACTACATCAAAATAAAAAAGCTTTTGCACAGCAAAAGAAAAACATCAACAAAACAACAAGAAAAGCCCACTGCATGAGAGAACATATTTGCCCAATGTTATTTCCGATAAAGAGTTTAATCTCCAACATTTACAGAGAACTCATACAACTTAACAAAAGGAAAATAAACAACCCAATCAAAAAATGGGCAACGGACCTAAAGAGACACTTTTTGAAAGAAGACAGAAGAAAGGCCAAAAGACATATGAAAGCATGTTCAAAGTCACTAATCATCTGAGAGATGCAAATCAAAACAAAAATGTGGTACCATCTCACACCTGTCAGAATGGCTATCATCAACAAATCAACAAATGACAAGTGCTGGCGAGGATACGGAGAAAAAGGAACACTTGTGCACTGCTGGTGGGAATGCAGACTGGTACAGCCACTATGGAAGACAGTATGGAGTTTCCTCAAAAAACTAAAAATGGAACTCCCATTTGACTCAGTGATCCCACTTTGAGGAATATATCCCATGAAACTAGAAACACCAATTAGAAAGGATATATGCATCCCTAAGTTCACAGAAGCACAATTCACCATAGCTAAGATTTGGAAACAGCCTAAGTGCCCATCAGTAGATGAGTGGATTAAAAAAACTGTGGTACATCTACACAATGGAATACTACGCTGCGGTAAAAAAGAAGGAATTCTTACCATTTGCAACAGCATGAATGGAACTGGAGAACATTATGCTAAGTGAAATAAGCCAGTGAGAGAAAGATAAATACCACATGATCTCACTCATTTATGGAATATAATGAACAACATAAACTGATGAACAAAAACAGATCCAGAGACAGAGAAGCATCGATCAGACCATCAAACCTCAGAGGGAAGTTAGATGAGGGTGGGGGTAAGAAGGAGCAATCAACCAAAGGACTTGTATACATGCATATAGGCCTAACCAATGGACACAGACAACAGGAGGGTGAGGGCATGAGTGGGGGGATGGGGGGGGGGGAACGTGGGGATAAGGACACATACGTAATAACTTAAACAATAAAAAAATTAATAAAAAATTGCATATTTGCACAGAACATTATTGGGTAATAAAACTGAGCTATTGATACAGGCAATAACATGCATAAATCTGTAATACATGTTGAGTGAAAGGAGTATAAGAGTACATAAAAGGTGGGGGAAAAGTAGGTTTACAGTTGTTTGTGTGGAAAATAATACAATAATAAATAATAATACAAGAATAAGCGGTGTTTTGCATACTAACAACTATAAACCCACTTTTGCCTTCCCCTGTACTGAATGACTCTAGTTACATAAGTCATCGGACAGGAAAATATATGGTAGAAAAGAATCAGAACTTTTGGTTGTTGTTTCTTGGGGTGATAGTAAAGTTCTATATTTTGATAGACAAATGGGTGGGTTCTGGGATGTAGTCAATTTGCCAAAAACTCATTGAATGGTAAGTTTGTGATTTGTGCATTTTCTGTATGCCTATCCTATCTAATAATAGACAAACATGGTAATTGACCATACCTCCGCTACGCTTCCCATTGGCTAATCAGCAGGATATGCAAATTAACTGCCAACAAAGATGGCGGCCAACAGCCACGCAGCTGAAGCGAACATGAGGCTTGCTTGCTCCAGTGATGGAGGAAGCCAAGGTTCCCCGCCTGCCGCGGCCCAGCTCTGAGCTCTGGAAGCAACAATGTTTCAATTATAGAAGCTAAACAAAACCAGATACCTGCTTTCAGCCAGCCACGGCCTCAGAGCTGGAGCGGCTCTCAGCTCCAGTGACAGCTATAGAAGGTAAATAAATTCCAGAATAAAAAAAAAAGAAAAAAATAAGAGGCTGGGAGCTTGTCGCCCGCCAGCCTGAAAACAGCCCTCAGCCCCTCACCCAGACTGGCCAGGCACCCCAGTAGGGACCCCCACCCTGAAGGGGTCGTGACCAGCTGCAAAGAGCCTTCAGCCCGTCATCCAGGCTGGCCAGGCACCCAAGCAGGACCCCCACCCTGATCCGGGACACCCTTCAGGGCAAACCAGCCAGCTCCCACCCATGCCCCAGGCCTCTATCCTATATAGTAAAAGGGTAATATGCAAACTGACCCTAACAGCAAAAAGACTGGGAATGACTGGTCACTATGACAAACACTGACCACCAGGGGCAGATGCTCAATGCAGGAGCTGCCCTCTGGTGGTCAGTGCTCTCTTACAGGGGGACCTCTGCTCAGCCACAAGCCAGGCTGATGGCTGCAAGTATAGCAGTGGTGGTGGGAGCCTCTCCTGACTCCTCAGCAGCGCTAAGGATGTCTGACTGCAGCTTAGCTCTGCTCCCCGCTGGCAAATGGACATCCCCCGAGGGCTGCCGGGCTGCCAGAGGGATGTCTGATTGCCATCTTAGGCCCAATCCCCCAGGGAGCAGGCCTAAGCCAGCAAGTGGTCACCCCCGATGGGGTCCCAGACTGGGAGAGGGCATAGGGTGGGCTGAGGGACCCCCTACTCCTGAGTGCAGAAATTTTTGTGCACCGGACCTCTAGTCTACCTATAAAAAAGTAACTAATTATTGAACTCCAGTCAATTATATATGCCAAAGTGTTCAAGAATGAAGTACAATGATCCTTGAAATTTATTTTGAACTGCATAAAAAGTGGGTGTATAGATATGGGATAAAGCAAAATGTTAATAAACACAGAATTTAGTAATAGATCAAATTTTGTGTATGCTTGGAAAATTTCAGCAGATCTCACAAAAGCAACCCAGATGCTAGAAAATACCAGTGATATGTCTAAGTAGAATGGGAAAATGATTTTGAACTTAACATTCTATACCAGTGATTTTCAATGAGTATGCAGCAAGAATTTTTACAACATGCAATACCTGACTATTTAGTCAGGAGCACTGACCGCTTTTCCCTTAGATTGTTAAATAAAAAGCCAACACAACAATGGCTGTGAGTTGTGAATGCTCTGTCTATAAATATATGTCATATAATAGAGTTGCACCTTATTAGTCATGTTGTCGCATAGCAAGGTTGTGTCTGATTGGTTAACTCTTGGTACCAGAAATCCTTATGTAGAAGTACAGGCATTTGATTTTTTAAAATGTCACTTTGGAGTTAAAAGGTTAAATAATTACTATTATTATTAATTTTTTGTAAATCAATCAAAATTACAGTTTTTTTTTGTCAGGGGGTATAAAACATATTTTTTGGTGTGCCATGGAATTTTAGCAGTTACTTTATGTGTGCTGTGAGTTGGAAAAAGGTTGAGAATCACTGTTCTATACTACCAGTCAAGTATGATGGCAGAATAAAGACTCCAGACATATAAGGTTTCAAAAGGTTTACTTCATATGCAACCTTTCTTGGGAAAATATCTCAGGCTATTCCCTACTAGGAAGAGTTATTAAAACCAAGAAAGAGGAAGTATCCACAGTATTCAGCAAACAGGTGATTTAAGGTAGGAAGGCTGTGAAGGGAAGTCCCAGGATGAGAGCAGGACACAAGAATCCAAGTGAAATCTTTTTAGGGAAAGAGGCCTCTATGAAACAGACTGAGTAACTCTGAGGATATGTCAATGATGCATTACTGTTTGTAAATCAGAAAAAAAGAAAGACAAAATTTCCAGGAAAAGTGAAAAAAATTACAGGATATCTATGCTCTAACATATAAAAAAACAATGTGACATGATTTTGTTAAATTGGTGAGAGCATAGAAAAGATTCCATTTGACTTCTGGTGCTAAGAACATTCTAGTTGTCTTAAGGGACTCATGAATCCTGGTAATAAAACAATAGATAAGGGAGTGATAATCAGTTACAGATCCAATGTACTGTTTTTTATGTGAATGCATTGATTTTTTTTTTAAATCTTTTTATAAATACAGACTTTCCAAAAAGTTAATTTTAGAAATGTAATAAGTTCCACACTGGCTCAGTTTTCTATCCCAATAAAGAAAATGTTTACAATTTTTTCAGCATATGGAATAGTAAGACACAGAAATTGGCGAAATTACTAGAGTAAAATCAGTTAAGTCTGAGCATCATCTCTCTCAAATCATCTTATCCAAATGATTTGAAAACAGGTTTAAAACTGTCCTTCAAAACATTTCTTCCCAGTGAGCCCTGCATCTGGCATCCACTGGTCAGCTGAGCGGCCTCCCTCTGTGAGAACACACTGACCACCAGGGGGCAGCTACTGCGTTAAGTGTCTGCCCCCTGGTGGTCAGTGCATGTCATAGCAACCAGTCGACAGGTCATGCAGTCGCTCAGGCTTTTATATATACTAGAGAACCGTTGCACGAAGAGATTGGTGCAATAGCCTTCCCTTCCCCTGGCTGCCGGCACCGGTTTTCCTCCGGCACCCGGACCCAGGGCCTTCGCTCCGTCCCGGAGCCTTCGGTCTTTCGGGGGACAGAGCCTTCAGTCTTAGCTCCACTGCTTCGTCCCTATGTATGCAAATTGACCACCATCTTTGTTGGGTTAATTTGCATACTCATCTGATTGGCTGGTGAGCATAGTGGAGGGAGGTTAATTTACATGTTTGTCTATTATTAGGTAAGATAGATAGATTTTAATTGTTTCTGTGATCAGCTGGATCTCCTCTTCTCTATTCCTTCCCTTCCTACATTGTGTGTGTGTGTGTGTGTGTGTGTGTGCGTGTTTTTCTGTTAAATGAAGACCTCGAAACAAGGAAATGTAACCAAGTCCTTTAGGAATGCAGCTCTGTCACTAGAATAGTTCAGGCAAAGGCTAAATTATCTGCCTGATTTCTCTCCCAACAAGAGCTTGCTCAAAATGCACAAGCCTTATAGCAACTGAAAAATGAACAATATAGATGATCGATATCAGATTCTTTTTAGCTTATATGATAAGTGATTGGAAAGTGAAAGGGCAACAAGGCCTAATAAAAGAAGAATGAAAAAAGAATTGGCATTTAGGGCAAATAAAGCATATAAAATGAAAATGGAAATTGCATCTTGGACATGTTTGATGTAGGGGTATTTCCATTGTGCTCAGATACATGGGAACATGACAGTAAAAACAACACAAAGAAACAATATGAAATGTATGAACAGTGTTTTGCAAAGAATATTTGTTATAACAGACCCTCTTTTTTTGAATACCATACAGGAACATACATAATAAGTAATGGCTATTTTTTGTACTTGACTTTCTAATTTTTAAATAATCATATTGATAGGAAGTTGAATAAAATAGTATAGTAGTCCTATGTACTACTCATCCAGTTTCTCCCAATAACATTACTTAGGTATAGTTTAATATCAAAACCAGGATTGACATTGATATTTACACCTTACTCAGATTTTACCAGTTTTAAATGCACTCATTTGTGTGTCTGTCTCTATGCAATTTTATCACCTGTATACATTTATGTATGATCATCACAATCAAGATACAGACTATTCTATTACCACAAAGATCCCTCATGCTACTGCTTTACAGTCACAACCATCCTACTCCCCCAACACCATTCTAATGCCTGGCAACCACTAATCTGTTCTCCATCTCTATAATTTTGTCGTTTTAAGAACGTTATATAAATGGAACCACATGGTTGTTACATGTAGCAGTGGTTTGTTCCTTTTTATTGCTGCATAGTATTCCATATTATAAATATAGCACTTTGTTTAACCATTCACTGACTGAAGGGCATTTGGGTTGCTTCCAATAAAAAGATACTTGTTTTAAACATAGTTATTCTATAATAAGCAAGCTTCTTTCCCAAGAGGAATTTTAAAATGAGGGCTTTATGTTCATTTAAGCCATAGCTTTGCATACATATACAGAGATTTTTTTTTTCCTTCCCACATTGAAATTAAATCCCAAAGCTTCCCTTTCCAGTGGGGGCCAATGCAGCAAGGTAAATTTGCAGTTAGTTAAACTTCCATCTTATACTGTAAGGTGATATTTTGTACCAGTTATGGGACTTCTTTCATGTAGAAGATAAGTTAGTAAAGTTAATTGTATACCTACCTCACAAAAATCATTTATATCCATCACTGATCAAACTAAAGTTGGAAGAAATCAAATTATAGTACTTTAAATTCTTAGACAAGACAATATCAAATTATTGTCTTTCAAGAAGAAAGATCAAGAATAAACACAAATGTAGTTTATTATCCATGATTAATTTCTTTTGGAGAGGAAGTAGTGTCAAGGAGTTATAGATGAAAACATTAGTCAAGCAGGCTATAAAAGCAGTAATTTAAACATATTATGTGGTCTAATATCTTGAAATAAGGCTTAAAACCTTACAACTTGCCTAGCAGTGAGCTAATAAGTAAAGTTTTTTTAAAGTCACAAATTTACATTTCAGAAGGTACAGAAAGAATAACACTAAACATAAAGTGTAGGCATTCAAATGGGAAAAAAATTTAAGTTAACAGGCATGTATGGAGACTAAGAAGGTAAGAAAAGGGAAAATATTAAAGGATAAAACCTGGGAATAAAAAAAAAAAAACTGCTGGAAAATTAGGTAGAGAACTAGCTTTGAGCCCAGATTAAATAACATCTCATTTCAACCATCAGGTAATGACTAATTGAATTGAATTCTGGAAAAATACGCACGTTCACACCTTTATCAGGTACAAGCTAATTTGCTTAATTATATAACATATCCTTATTGAGGAAGCAAAGTTAACTTAAAATTTTCTTTGATTTTTGCACATGTCTGTACTATCAGTAAACATTATCAGAATTCAGAGATTAATTGGGAGATTATTTTACCTTTTTTAAAAAAAGGTTACTATTATATGGAGAAGAAACTGATACACGCCTTTCTCTTTAAGATAACTATCTTGTTTAGTTATCTTAAGTTATAAGAAATAAGTTATCTCTGTATGCAGGTGTCACTATAAAGACAAGAGTATTGATTCTGTGGTTTGGAGCTGTAAGAACTATTTGAAAAGTTAACTGCCATTTGCAACCACACCGCTTTAACACAGACTGCCCAACATATTTACAAAATATCATGAGAGTGAAATTTTCTAAATCAAGTAGCAACAATGTTTATTATTGTAACATTTTCAAGAATGGAAAAAATAAAACATCAACTTTCAGTGCTTCTTTATTTTGAGGAATTAACATTAACTCAAATGGGTATAATCAGCTATTCTAAAGGGCAAGTACAAGAAAATCTCTTTTATTACTTGGCAAAGCATGATAATGCTTACCTTCTGCATAATAACTTGAAAAAGCTTATTTCAATTTCATAAAATTTTCTACTGCTATTGTCATGTAAGTCTCTTGAAGAAGCATCCAACTGTACTGGGTTCAATAAGTTGGGAAGTCTGCCATAACATTATGTCCCTCAGCTCACTAGTCAGCATAAGGTGCAGCTGCCTTGAACCCTGGCCAGACATTACTGTCAGAAGACTTCATAATAAAATTGTTTTCATGCTAACCTTAAATTTGTCCAACTGTACAAACTCCAAGGACACTGTATGGGATAATCAATTTCTCACATAGCTTTAACTTTGAAAATGGCTAGCTGCAGCCCAGCTGGCCTGGCTCAGTGGTTGAGCATTGACCTATGAACCAGGAGATCACTATGATTGATTACAGGTCAGGGCACATGCCCAGATTGCGGGCTCAATCCCTAGTGTGGGGAATGCAGGAAGCAACCGATCAATGTGTCTCCCTCATCATTGATGTTTCTATCTCTCTCTCCCTCTCCCCTCTTCTCTGAAATCAATAAAATATATGCTGTATAAAAGAAAATGGCGAGCTCCAAACTGCCATTTAAGTCACTGTATAATGAAAACCCCCATAGTCCTCCTCACTAACAGAACATTTCTGAGGCTGCAACACCTAGTGTGAATGAAAAAAAACTTTATTCTCTTAATATGCATGAAAATAGCAACAGTTAATATTTAATCATACATACTATGTGTTAGGCACCATGCTACTTTATCTCTAGACTTCACAACTCCATGAGTTAAGAATTACCATCCCCATTTTGCAGATGAGGAAACTGAACTGAGGCTCATAGAAGGGTCCCACCGCTAGCAAGAGAATGCAGAAGCCTCCTATATTTTTTATCAGCCCTTCTCTGTACATAAGGCACGTGAGACCTGAAAGCATCGATTATATAATTTATTAGTTAACCCACAAGTTTTAGAAAATGCTAGGCTGAGCTATGTATGCTGTGCCTACTTCGTGGGAAACTGAGGGGCCTTACCTTTCAGAGTTTATGCATTCCATTTTTAAAAGTGTAACATATCCAAATTTCTTCCAGGCCCTGACTAGGGATCTATGCCAATTCTGTATCTGGGTGTATTAATTATGGAATATGGAAGATCATTAAACCAGTATAATTATCTCAAAACACTGAAAATATTGTGTAACATTTAGTCAAAACTCAGATATTTCTTCAGAACCCAAGTTTATTCTGGTAATAAGCCTCAGAAGTAGGCCTAGAATTTTACCACTCATTACAGACATGTCTACTATAAATTATAGAATCCACTGTTTAAAGACATATTTACCCCCAGGTAAAAAAGCAAGGAGTGAAAAGATGAGTACTCAATATGTCAGAAGAAGCTATTTGGTCTCAAATATGGCCAAATATGCCAACTTTTGTTAAACTTAGGTGTGTCCACTTACTCTAATCACACCAGTATCCTACTATATTAAATATGACATAGGTCTTACTGTTTCAAATATTATACATAGGTGGGCTTCCCATATGACTTTATCCTTTCATTACTTAAAAGTCCTTTTAATCAATGACATTTAAGCTAAAAGCAAAGGGTTTCTTCAGAATTACAATTGGGCAAAACCATATATATATATATATATATATATAATCACACACAATTTTCTTTTCTGGACAATCTTATTAGAAAAAAATCATCTGTTATTTACTACGCCTTACTCTTTTACAAAGCACCTCTTCACCTTTTACTTAGTTAACTTGCTATCCCGGGTCAACTAGACACGAGGCATGATAGCCTCAACAATCGAAGTTTCTCTAAAAAAAGCAAGGTCAAAGAACAGAGGCACCTCTGCACCCAGGAACATATAAAAGAGAACGACAAAAAACTTCACACACACCGGGCTTCGGGGGACATCCTACGGCTCAGCCACAACGCGTGTAAATCTGATCCCTGGAGTGCGGGGCACTGACAGTCATTCAACTTTCTTTTCGATCTCCCCATTGTGCTAGTCCTGGCACTACAGGCAAGATGTACCGACACTTCACCAAACGCCTTCTCTGCTGTCTGGACATTCTCGCGGCGCCAGGCCGGGGTCCGCGGCCATGGGGCGGGCCGGGCAGCCGGGGGCAGCGGCGGCGCGCGGCGCCCAAGAGAACCACGCGCGGCACCCGTTCCCCGCAGGCCTGCTGCGGCTGGTTCCCGAGCTCCGGGGCTGCAAGGCCGCGGCAGCAGCCATGGCAGGGACGAAGGGACCTTTCCCCTGCCTCCTCCGCTAGGCCTCGAGGAGGTTTGCTTTTCAGTTGGGGCCGTTGGGCAGCAGGTGGGCAGCAGGTAGTGGAATTCAGCTGCAACCGCAGCTGCGGGCCGGGAGAGCCGGGCTCCCTCGGAACCCGACCTGCTGGTGGGCTGGCAGCAGGCACCTCGGCGGGGCCTGGCTGGAGGCCGACGGCTCGGTGGGGAAGGCCACCTTCTCCCTCACACACCACATCTCTCCCCAGCCTGCCTCCTCTCCGTTAGCGCTACCGGTTGGCCGGCGGGGGAGGGGAGCGAGGCGCGTTATTCCCGGGGAACTGGAAGGGGGAGGGGACGGCATCACTTACCCGCGTTACTGAGGAGGAGGAGGCGGTTGGAGCGCGGCGCGGCGGGGCGGCGGCGGGGCTGGGTGGGTGCAAGTCAGAGTCTTACGAAAGGGAATTAACCCCATCACCAGCCCGGACACCGGCTCCAGCGGCAGCCGCGGCTGGCAGAATCCCGCCCCTTCCCACCACGTACTAGCTCCGCCTATTTGTTCTCTTTGAGGGAAGTCGACAAATCATAGGCTGCATACCGTCGGAGTGACATGAGGCTCATCCAATCACGCTTAGACAAACGGCCTTCTCTCCACCCC
The DNA here is from genome assembly GCF_000147115.1 of Myotis lucifugus. Classification (NCBI taxonomy): domain Eukaryota; kingdom Metazoa; phylum Chordata; class Mammalia; order Chiroptera; family Vespertilionidae; genus Myotis; species Myotis lucifugus. The sequence continues at coordinate 1,114,862 of NW_005871360.1, forward strand.
TTTATCTCCTCCTGGGCCGCGGGAGAACCGTGCCAAGTCTTCCTCCACCCTCAAGGGACAAGGGACCAATCGGTGATTAGTATCCGCCCTTGAAGGACGCAAAGGGTAACCAATGGAAAACTAAGAGGACAGCCATTTTGCCCACTTGAAAAAGAGCCACCTTTTCCCACGAGTTGGAGCCTGAGGTGGGGGAGTTGTGGGAGTTTTCCCTGACCTGGAGATATTGGAAAGACAACCATTTTTTCAAGGAGCATTTATAATGCTTTGTAGGAGTAAAATAAAATTTTCATCCTCCATGTGGGGAGATGAGAGGCACGCTGCTTAAAAGCTTGACTCCTCCCCTTAGCGGTAACGGGTTCTAAGCCGAACACCTGGTTTCTCTAAGGAAGGCGGGGTGATTGCCCTTTTCGATCTAGAAGAGCGAACTACACTTCCCAACATGCTTTGCTCCCGCTCAATCCTTTTCTCAGTTTACTTCCCTCGGCAGCCTGACGGGAATTGTAGTTTTGGGGAGATCCATGCCGCCTCCTTGACCAATAAGAAGGGACAAACTTTTGAATAATTTGGAGTTTGGGGAGGAGAGCTAGTTGTCTTGAGGCTGCAGTGAATCGGTTTCACCGCTGTAACGGAAGAGATGAGGGATAGAAGAGCATGCTAGAGCAGAGTTTTCTCAGAACACCATAGCTGGTGTAGATTCCTGGTGTTTGAACTGCTACTTTCAGTTTGTCCCTTTGAAGTCACTTCCGCTTTGGGCGGATACAAGCTAAACGTGTGGCGGGAGTTGGAGATTCTTCAGCGAATACACCAGGTGTGGCCGTCTGGGAGTGGGATGGCGGGCAAGTCGATAGTTTCTTGCATGAGAGATAGAAAATTGAACGTAATTTAATTGCATTTTAAGAAAGAGTGGGTGAGATGGGGTAGGGGTAGTTCCTAAGTCCATAATGCCACTCTCCACCCAGCCTTCAATCCCAGAGTCCCATTTTTCTTGTGTTTGGACTTGCTCACTATTGCACGCATTTATTTGTTGTGGGGGCCTCTAATGCCTTTAGCCGCTGTCGGTACCCACGGCTTCCTGCCATCAGTTTGACGAAAAAACCGGCTCTGAAGTTTTGAGCTAACTCCTCCCACTTTTACAAACGTCTGAAGACTAGTTCAAAGGAAAAATGTTCCAGAAGGGCTCAGGATTGATCCTAAAAAATGGTGACTTTACCTTGTTGTCGTTGAGTAAAGCATACACGTGGCGACAGATACCAGCTGTAATACACTGATGAATAAAGATATTTATGTACTTTGGAGCCCATAGCCTAATTTTAGCACATTAGGCTCTGGTTTATGCCCTCCTCCGGGTGCAAATTTGAGTGTATTTTTTGCTGTTTGACGTTTCTTTTGAGTTACCTTGGGAAATTCATTGAATTAAGACGCACAAGGAAAGAGAAGGTTTTTCCTCCCCAAGACTAACCTCATTTTTCTATCATTTTGACTAAGACTTTCTCAGATAAATTCTAAGTTTTCCCCAGGGTCTCATTGAGACTGACTTTTATAAACAATCTTGTAAATATTTATTTAGCACTTATACTGTATTAGGCACTATTCCAGCCTTTGGGGATAAAGCAGTGCCAAAAAGACAGGCATTCTTCTTTGTCCAAAAGTAGTGAGGAAGACAAAGGCCAAAGAAAATTAGAGGTAATGTTTTTTTGTTTAATATTTTTAAAAATTTATTTCAGAGAGGAAAGTAGAGGGAGAGATAGAAACATCCATGATGAGAGAAAATCAGGAGTAGGCTGCCTCCTGCACACCTCCTACTGGTGATGGAGCCAGAAACCCAGGCATGTGCCCTGACCAGGAATCCAACCATGACCTCTTGGTTCATGGGTCTGTGCTCAACCACTGAGCCACATGGGCCAGGCTACTAATTTTTTAATCTCTCTCTAAATCAAGTTTTCATTAGTCATGTTTTCTGTATTCATTCTGTCACCTCTTTCCATTCTAACTTTGTATTAAACTAAGCATATTTTCTCCCCCCCTTTTTTTAACTGAAGCACAAAAAAGTCTTTGTCTAATACTCATCAGTTGTTTATGCACCAACTAGATGGTAAATTTTATAGTTAATGCTTCTAGATATAGGGATATAACCATACCTTTCAGCCAAACAGTGTTGTCTCTCATTTTTTTTTTATTGCTTAAAGTATTACAAAGAGTATTACATATGTCTCCTTTTTTTCCCCGCCCTTGAAAATCCCCTGGCCTCCCCTACCCCCCAGTGTCTATGTCCATTGGTTATGCTTATATGCATGCATACAAGTCCTTCGGTTGATCCCCCCCCCAGCCCCCCAACCCTCCCAGGCTTTCCCGCTGTAGTTTGACAGTCTATTCGAGGCAGCTCTGCCTCTGTATCTATTTTTGTTCATAAGTTTATAATGGTCTTTATTATCCATAAATGAGTGAGATCATGTGGTAATTTTCTTTCATTGACTGGCTTATTTCACTTAGCATAATGCTCTCCAGTTCCATCCATGCTGTTGCAAATGGTAAGAGTTCCTTCTTTTTTTACAGCAGCATAGTATTCCATTGTGTAGATGTACCACAGTTTTCTAATCCATTCATCTATTGATGGGCACTTAGGCTGTTTCCAGATCTTAGCTATGGTGAATTGTGCTGCTATGAACATAGGAGTGCATATATCCTTTCTGATTGGTGTTTCTGGTTTCTTGGGATATATTCCTAGAAGTGGGATCACAGGGTCAAATGGGAGTTCCATTTTTAGTTTTTTGAGGAAACTCCATACTGTCTTCCATAGTGGCTGCACCAGTCTGCATTACCACCAGCAGTGCACGAGTGTTCCTTTTTCTCCACATCCTCTCCAGCAGTTGTTGTTTGTTGATTTGTTGATGATAGCCATTCTGACAGGTGTGAGATGGTACCTCATTGTTGTTTTGATTTGCATCTCTTGGATGATTAGTGACTTTGAGCATGTTTTCATATGTCTCTTGGCTTTCTGAATGTCCTCTTTTGAAAGGTGTCTATTTAGGTCCTTTGTCCATTTTTTGATTGGATTGTTTATCTTCCTTTTGTTGAGTTGTATGAGTTCCCTATAAATGTTGGAGATTAAACAATTATCGGTGATAACATTGCCAAATATGTTTTCCCATGTAGTGGGCTTTCTTGTTGTTTTGTTGATGGTTTCTTTTGCTGTGCAGAGGCTTTTTATTTTGATGTAGTCCCATTTGTTTATTTTCTCTTTGGTTTCCAATGCCCTAGGAGCTGTATCGGTGAAGAAATTGCTTCGGCATATGTCTGAGATTTTGTTGCCTTTGGATTCTTCTAGTATTTATATGGTTTCCCGTCGTATATTTAAGTCCTTTATCCATTTTGAGTTTATTTTTGTGTATGGTTTAAGTTGGTGGTCTAGTTTCATTTTCTTGCATATATCTGTCCAATTTTCCCAACACCATTTATTGAAGAGACTATCTTGGCTCCATTGTATGTTCTTGCCTCCTTTGTCAAATATTAATTGAGCATATTGGTTTGGGTCGATTTCTGGGCTCTCTATTCTATTCCATTGATCTATATGTCTGTTCTTATGCCAGTACCAGGCAGTTTTGAGAACAATGGCTTTGTAATACAGCTTCATATCTGGTATTGAGATCCCACTTACTTTGTTCTTTCTCAGGATCGCTGCAGCTATTCGGGGTCTTTTTTTATTCCCGATGAATTTTTGGAGAGCTCGTTCTAGGTCTGTGAAATATGCTGTTGGTATTTTAATGGGTAGTGCGTTGAATTTATAGATTGCTTTGGGTAGTATGGACATTTTAATGATCTTGATTTTACCAATCCAAGAACTTTGTTGCTTTGAGTGGAGCTCAGAGCCAGCCCCGGCAGGTGGGAAGCTGGCTTCCTCCATCATTGGGGCAACCAAGCCTACTGCTTGGTCCAGCTCCGTTCCTGCCGGCCACCATCTTGGTTGGGTTAATTTGTATATAGTCGCTCTGATTGGCTGGTGGGTTTGGCTTAAGGCATAATGAGGGTATGGTCAATTTGCATGTTTGTCTTTTATTAGTGTAGATTAGTTTTCTATAGGTTGTTTTTATTCTATATAAATGATTCTGTTATGTCATCTGTTAATTATATACACCTTTTCTTTCTCCTTTTCCGTTTGCCTTATTCAACAGATCTGATTCCACTTTTAAATAAAATATGAGGTAGTAGACATTTTTTGTATTGTCTGACCTTGCATGGAAAGCTTTCAACAGTTTAAGTATGATGATGGGTGGGGCAGGGGGTTGGTAAAACTCTTTCATCATATGAAGGAAATTTTCTATTTTTTCTGCGTCAGAGAGCTTTTGCTGTGAATGGATTTTGAACTTTATCCAATGTCCCTCGCCCCAGTCCAATGACCGTGCACATTACTTTGTTATTGTTGAGAATTACATTGATTGCGTTTTTCCACCATGTATTTCTTAACAGTGTAATTGAGATATAATTCATATACCATAGAATTTAATCATTTTACAATTCTGTGGGTTTTGATATACTCAGAGTTGTGGGATCATCATCATGATCTAATTTTAGAAATTTTTCATCACTCTAAAAAGAAACCCAGTATTCATTAGCAGTTGCTCTCTATTCTCCACTGCCCTACTCTCCTCCATCCCCCATTCTATTAAAACATTTTTTAAAAATAAAAGTGGCTTTAGCCCTAGCCGGTTTGGCTCACTGGATAGAGCGTCGGCCTGGGGACTGAAGGGTGGGTTCGATTCCAGTCAAGGGCATGTACCTTGGTTGCAGGCACATCCCCAGTAGGGGGCGTGCAGGAGGCAGCTGGTCAATGCTTCTCTCTCATCGATGTTTCTAGCTCTCTATCCCCACATCCTCTCGGTAAAAAATCAAAAAAAATATATTTTTTAAAAAAACTGTTACCCTTGAATATATAAAAAGAATTAACTCCTAAAGCTTAAAAAAAGTAGCTTTACGTTCATTGTTTATCTTTATAAATATAGTGACTAATTCAGTCCTTATAGAATAAATCATATAAGTTGTAATGTGACCTCAATGTAGCAGATTTTTTTTCCTTGGAGTTTTTGTTAGAATTTTTTGCATTGTAGAAAAAAGCAAAGATAATAGATTATATAATGTGTTTTTAAAAAAATTTTTTTAGCTTTTGGCCAGTTTTTCCCCACTAAAGCCGGCATCCCTCATACCCTTGACCCTGAGAGGTGCTTCTTAGCTGCTATTACTTATAGAAATTAGGCATGGCTCTTTCTGCTGTTGCCACTCTTGCCAGAATGTGTTTCACTTAATCCCTGCTCCTTTGAGTTTTGACTTTCTGGATTAAAGTCTAGAATGGGTCTATCTGATTAGAAAACCTAATAGCTATAAGGCAGGCTGGGAATGCAAGAATCTGGTATTGCCAGATTTTTTATTGGGAGGTGATATCTGATTCCCATTCAGATTTGAAATGTGAGGACATTTCAGGGGACCCAGATGTTGAGTGGCCCCATTACTATCTCATGTCTACTCCCAAATAACACACATCCAGCTTTGTTCTTTGTTCTTCAGATGTATTTATTTCCAAACCTATTTGGCATTTGCATTTCATATTTTATAGCCTTTTCTAACTTTTTATATTTCTAAAAGATCTATTAATTTTTGTTTTCCTGAATCCATTTCTTCCTTAGTCTTTAATATCTCAGTAACTTGCATTATCTCATTGCTGTAAATGTACATCTTGATTTCCCATTACTCTCATTTTCCACAGGTACTCCATCAGCAAGTCACGTTTGCTTTACTTCAGATACATTCCCCAATCTCTGCAGTTCCATAGTTAACCTAGTGAGACTTTGAAAAGCATCTTGATTATACTGTGCTTTACCCATGTTGCATCACCATTTCTGTTCACTCCAATTTCACTTTTACTTTCTAGTAGAAACATCATGATAGTGTCATAGGCATGATGAAATGTCCCTAGTGGCATCCAATGGGGCAAGTTCCAGCCTCTCCATTAATGGTTTATTTTAATCAGAAGGTTTCTAACCAACATTATATATCAATCCATATGTCCTTAATATTCAGGCAAGTCTATTGCTATTATGTGGAAACTGAATAGAGGGCATAACAAACTAAAATGAAATGAATCACAAAACTGTCCAGAATATTATCAGAGCACTTAACAGGCCATATTGTAAAACCTCTTTACCTGTTTGTCTTCCTCATCAAAATAAACTCCTTGAAAGTAGAGGTTGCATCATTTCAAGAGAATCAGCAATTCCTAATGAGTGCCTGGCACTCTGCAGGGATCTTTTCAATAAATAAATTAATTAATGCTATTATCTTATCATATGTAATGTTATATATATCTTTAAATGTAAGAAATTGGTTTGAAAGTTATAAAAAGAGTAATTTTGTAGGAGTAACAAAATAAGATGCTTCCTCAAAGTGAAATTGAAAGCAATGTTTCTGGTGAGAGAGTATGTATTTATATGCAATGTAAATACAGTGTTCTCACAAATATTTGAGGATGTGATATGCTACTATTTGTGAAGAGTAGCTTTGAGAATCATTTCTTCCTTCAGATTCTTTAGTAGAGCTCTCCTTAATTAACCTGGTTATTGTTCCCATTCCATTTCAGAAGTGCATTCTCTGTCTCTCAAACACAGGAGCTATCACAATGCCCTGAATAGTTCCCAGCTTGACCACTCTGCTTTGGCAACACTGTCTCCTACAGGAAGTGAGGATTTAGGTAGAGATAATTCAGCCCAACAGCACAAGAATGGACGTGCTCTTGACCTTAATCAAACCCAGGACCCTTCAGTTCGCAGGCGTACACTCTATCCACTGAGCCAAACGAGCTAGGGAATGGCTTACAATTTTAATAGATAATTTTTTAACTTTACTATGGCATGGAAACCATACTCCAAATTTTGAATTTTAACCTTTTCCTGGGCTGGCAGTCTGTGGTATGATACTATGTGGTGATGCATGCGATTAGAAGGGTAAACAATTGATACTATAGCTTGTAGTATTCAATGCATTTTTACTATAACTTTTTAAAACTTGATTTGTAATCCTCTTGTAAGTCAGGAAGTGTGTGTGTGTGTGTGTGTGTGTGTGTGTGTGTGTGTCTACATTTATATTCTTAAGAGAGGTTCTTGTAGAAATGTTTTCTTTTCAAACAGTTTTATCTGATTTTTCTGGATGCTAAGTATATAGCCCATTTATATAAATGAATAACAAGGAACAATTATTGAGTTCTGGGTAAAGCATTGGGCACAGCCTGTGGGCAAGTGGGACTCTTTCTTAGAGAGAAGCCAAGTTCATCAGGCTGGTGTTGCTCAGTGGTAGAGCAGCTACCCATGAACTAGGATGTCATGGTTTGATTCCTGATCAGGGCACATGCCTGGGTGAGGGCTTGATCCCTAGTGTGGGTTGAGGAGGAAGCAGCAAATGGAAGATTCTCTCTCATCATTGATGTTTCTATCTTGCTCTACTTCTCTCTTCCTTTCTCTGAAATCAATAAAACAAAGAGAGAGAGAAGCCAAATCCTTCTAGCATATCAAAATTTAGTTGGTAAAGAAATGAGAGGCTTTTTAAAAAGCATTTCATGAAGAAGATAATACTGTGAAAAAATACATGGTATGCCATAAAGCAGTGGAACAAATAAAGAATCTTACTGCATAATAGAAAAACATGGTAATTGACTGTACCTCCCCTATGCCTCCCATTGGCTAATCAGCGAGATATGCAAATTAACTGCCAACAAAGATGGCAGCTGGCAGCCATGGAGCTGGAGTGAGCAGGAGGCTTGCTTGCTCCAGTGATGGAGGAAACCAAGGTTCCCCACCTGCCACGGCCTGCTCTAAGCTACACTCAAGGCAACAAAGTTTCAATTATAGAAGGTAAATAAACCCCAATTACCTGCTGCCAGGCGCCATTGCCATGAAGCTGGAGCGAATAAAAAAAACAGCAAAAAAAGGAAAGGCTGGGAGCTTCAGTCGCCAGGGGACTTGGTCAGTCTGAAAACAGCCATCACCCCCTCACCCAGGCTGGCCAGGCACCCCAGCAGGACCACCCCCTGATCCGGGACACCATTCAGGGCAAACCAGTCGGCCCCCACCCGTGCACCAGGTCTCTATTCTGTATAATAAAAAGATAATATGCAAATTGACCCTAACAGCAGAACAACTGGGAATGACTGGTCACTATGACACATACTGACCACCAGGGGTCAGACGCTCAATGCAGGAGCTTCCCCCTGGTGGTCAGTGCGCTCCCACAGGGGGAGCTCTGCTCAGCCATAAGCCAGGCTGATGGCTGCCAGTACAGTGGTGGTGGTGGGAGCCTCTCCTGCCTCCTCAGCAGCGCTAAGGATGTCCGACTACAGCTTAGGCCTGCTCCCCGCTAGCAAGTGGACATCCCCCGAGGGCTGCCGGGCTGTCAGAGGGATGTCTGACTGCCAGCTTGGGCCCGGTCCCCCAGGGATCGGGCCTAAGGCAGCAGGTGGACATCATCTAAGGGGTCCCAGACTGCAAGAGGCCATAGGCCAGGCTGAGGGACACCCCTTAGTGCACAAATTTTTGTGCACCGGGCCTCTAGTGTTTTATAATAGACTAGAGGCCTGGTGCACAAAAATTTGTGCACTGGCGGGGGGTGGTGTCCCTCAGCCCCACTAGTGCCCTCTCACAGTCTGGGACCCCTTGGAAGATAACACCCTGCTGGCTTAGGCCTACTACCGGGTGGCAGAGGGCAGGCCCTATCCCCAGGTGCAGCCCCTGGTCTGGCTCAGAGCAGGGCCGATTGGGGAGTTGGGTCACTGCCCCCTGTCATGCACAGAGCAGGGTGGATCAGGAGGTTGCGATGCCACCACCAGTCACTCACAGGGTAGGGCCAATTGGGGGTTTGGGGTACCGCCCCCTGTCACACTCAAGGCAGGGTCGATGGGGAGGTTGTGCCACCACCCCCTGTCATGCACAGAGCAGGGCCGATTAGGGGGTTGGGGCTCCATACCCTGTCACCCACAGAGCAGGGCCGATCAGGGGGTTGAGGTACTCCCCCCTGTCACACACAGGGCAGGGCCGATGGGGAGGTTGTGGCTCCACCCTGTCACACACAGAGCAGGGCCCATGTGGGGGTTGGGGCGCCACACGCTGTCACACACAGAGAAGGGCCAATCAGGGGGTTGGGGAGCTCCCCCCTATCAGGCACAGAGCAGGACCAATAATGGGGTTGGGGCACCTTCCCTTGTCAAGAACAGAGCAGGGCGGAAAGGGAGGTTGCCCCCTGTCACACAGCCCCAGGGCGATCAGGGGGTTTGGGCGCTGCCCCCTGTCACGCTGCTCCAGGGGCCAGGATGACTCGCAGCTCCGCTGATCCCAGTGCTGGGAGGCTTCGCGGCTCCGCTTGACACTGGGGCAGTGAGGCCTCACTGCTCCGTTGATCCCAGTGCTGGGAGGCCTCACTGCTCCGCTGACCCGGTGCTGGGAGGCATATTACCCTTTTACTATACAGGATAGAGGCCTGGTGCACAGGTGGGGGCCAGCTGGTTTGCCCCGAAGGGTGTCCTGAATCAGGGTGGGGGTCTCACTTGGGTGCCTGGCCAGCCGGGGTGTGGGTCTGAGGGCCGTTTTCAGGCTGGCGGGTGACTGAAGCTCCCAACCTCTCCTTTTTTTCTTTTTTTCTTTTTATTCTGGGATTTATTTACCTTCTATGGCTGTCTTGAGCTGAGAGCCGGCTTTAGCTCTGAGGCTCAGCTCCAGCTCTGAGGCCTCGGCTGCTGAAAGCAGGTATCTGGGTTTGTTTGGGTTCTATAATTGAAACACTGTTGCAACTACAGCTCCGGCTGGCTGGCTGAAAGCATGGGGATTGTTTAGCTTCTATAATTGCAACATCGTTTCTTAGACTGCACCTCAGAGGCTGGCAGCGGCAGGCGGGGAACCTTGGCTTCCTCCATCACTGGAGCAAGCAAGCCTCCTGTTCGCTTCAGCTGCCTGGCTGCCGGCCACCATCTTGGTTGGCAGTTAATTTGCATATCGCCTTGATTAGACAATGGGAAGTGTGTCGGAGGTATGGTTAATTACCATGTTTGTCTATTATTAGATAGGATGATACATTTAAATCTATAGTGAAAAATTTGAATGATATATAGGAACAATCTGTGTGATGTGTAGTTCTTAAGAAGTCACATTCAGTTACTATTCATTTAGAAAGTTAAGAGTCTTTGCAATCAGAAGACTAATAATGTGGTTTTGAAAATCTTGGATCTTTACTATTTATTTGTCAGGTCATAACAGATCAAAATGTATTATTCACTTTTCACCCTACTCATTGCACAAGCATTTCATAGAGATTGCTGGATGAAGAGGTGCTCTCAAGCAGCACAGAATAACAAGCAGGCAAACCACCAGAATAATGCAGCAAGTGCAGATCTATGTACTAATGTTCTTAAAGCACAGATGGAGTATGCAAGAAGAAAAATCCGAGAAATCTTCACTGAGGAGGTCTTATTTGAGTTGTCTTTTAGGATGAAAATAAGTTTTTCTGGCTGGCCAGAGGAGGCGGGGAGTAGTATCTGCTTTAATCACACTTGACTCTGTTTGCTCTGCTGCTAAGAAATATATCATATATAGCAATAATGAGACAAATGAAAGGGATCAATTCATAATTTGTGTTAAACCCTTCAAATAAGTTACAGAATGTAGTTCATAAACCAAGTTATGAGTCAAATTGCAACTTCTCAGTATATCAATATATTCTCAATTTGTGAAATTCAGTTGTTCTCATTGTTCATATAGATGTAAGCTCTTTATAATATTCATTGAAAAAACTTTGAGTTATAGATCTATATGTTTTAAACAAGAAAATAAGTTTTAAGTTGTAGACTTCTCTGCATGAGTAATATGAAATATTCCATGACATTCTGAAATGGTTTATTCTTTGGGAAAATGTTGCAGTTTGATTTTTTTTTATTTCCATAAGACTTTTTAATAAAAAAGAATTGCATAGTGAAATGCAAGTGAGACATTTTAATAATTCTTTTTTAATTAATTGCCAGCATTGGTTCTTTTTTCAATTTTTAAAAAAATATAATTTTATTGAATTTTTTTACAGAGAGGGAGAGGTAGAAACACAGATAAGAGAGGAAACATCGATCAGCTGCCTCCTGCACACCCCCCACTGGGGATATGTCTGCAACCAACATACATGCCCCTGAACGGAATTGAACCCGGGACCCTTGATTCCGCAGGCCGACGCTCTATCCATTGAGCCAAACCGGTCAGGCTTTTTAAAATTTTTAATCTTTAATTTCTTTATTGGTTAAGGTATTACATATGTGTCCTCAACCCCCCTTAACCCCCACTCCTCCCCCACTCATGCTTTCATCCCCCTGTTGTCTGTGTCCATTGATTGGGCTTATATGCATGCATACAAGTCCTTTGGTTCATCTCTCCCCCTTACCCCCACCCCCGCTTAGCTTCCCTCTGAGGTTTGACAGTCTGATTGCTGCCTCTCTGTCTCTGGATCTGTCCCTCTTCATCAGTCTATGTTGTTCACTATATTCCACAAAGAACTGAGGTCATGTGGTATCTTCAAGAGAAAACTTTCAAAACATTACTATACTATGAATAAATAAAAATTATACAATATAAAATTACTATGAATTTAAAACAAAGGCACAACTCAATAATAAGGGGAAATGTTTTTAGAGTGCACTCAATTTTTAACCTGTAGAAAAGTGAAAGCTATCCTTATTATACAAAACATAATTTTAGATACTTTAATTATTCTTGGGTAGACAGTGTAGAAAGTGCTAGACTTTTTAAAAAGTATTTTATAGTGTACTTAGTATTAGGTATACTGGAATGAGGCAGAAAATGATGACAAGCATAGAGAGGATTTTGAATCTCAACAGGATATATATACATCTTTTTTTTTTTTTTTTTAGAAAATGGGGGAAATAACTTAGTATAATATATACAAATAATACTTATTAGACATCATATAAAAAATAAGAACAAATAGTAAATGCCAACAATGGAATTGGTAGCATGTAAGAAATTTTATTTGCTTTGTCCATTTAACAAAATTCCTGTTGTTACAAATCAATATATATTACTTTGCAATTACATTCTAGGCTCCAGTACATGCTATCTTAAAAAAGAACACTTTCATAGAAATTTTAGGGCTGAGTAGAAGGGAGGAGTATTGCAGTTTCTATTCCAAAAATTTTAAAATGTTCATAAAGTCTTTTGCATCATGCAGATATTCATGAATGGCATATGTAGGGGGTATAGTAAGTTGGATAGAGGGTAAGGCAGTATCTGGGATGTGTGGTCTTCCTTGTGCTATGTGGTATTAAAAGGGGCCGTCTGCTCATATTGCTGGGATGGTTGTAGAGATGGTGGTGGTAGAGGTGCATAAAAATGTTGGCTCTAGATCTGCAAATGCACTTTCCTAATTAATCAAGGACATAGTATACGTACTGACTACCAGTATATCCCTTACTGTTTCAATATAAAGTCAGAGGAATATAATGTGTTCCTCCTTTCTAGGTTATGTCATTTCAGCTATTAAAATGGAAGAAGTTATTCTGTTGAAGCTAACTTGCATTAATTAAAGAACTTTATGTTACAAACTATAGGAAATGGCTTAGGCTAATTGAGGAAAAGAAATCAAGAACTTAACTGAACTTAGTAAAGGAAGGCTAATGACTTAGTCACGGTTTAAACAGCCCAGTATTTCAAAGGAGAGGAATTGAAGCAAGCCTAGCAGTGGAAAAACCTTCAAGTGAGTTGCAGACAAAGGATAACTCACTACTACCACCATCCCCAATCTCTCTCTCTCCTGTTTTACTCTTCCAAGTTATCAGTACAGATTGGTCATGGATAGATGTTTACTCGGGGTAACTAGGTCGGATAATGACAGGAAGGTAGAGAAGTAATGACTTTACTTAACTAGTCTGGCTTGCCTACATATTTGGCAGAAAACAGAGCCTTTTTTCAAAGGAAGAAGTAAAAAAATACTCAGATAAGAACAGCAGCAACTATAATCCATCTCTTACCTTCTGTGTACTTGTGGACACACGAGTGCACATATAGTTCTTTTACATGTGTTTTTATGGGGAAGAATGCAGCACAAAATGAAAAGTTACAAGATAATCTAAGATGTATACATAAAGGTGTCCAAAATATCATAGTACAGGTTTAAGCTTTAATAATTTCAAAAGGGTAAAAGCTACAAATTATAAAGATCATTTAAAAGTGGATTTATTTTATTTTCCATTTTCCCGAATAGTTTTGGGAATTATAAATAATACTTTTTGAATTTTATTTTTTCTTTCATATCCTCTGAGGATGGCACAGAGAGAAAAATTAACATTGGTAGTTAAAAATATACAGAGTCAAATAAGTATAAATGACATGGATGTAAATAAAAATGTAAATTGTGTTTTTCAACAGCTGGTAGCTGTCACCCTTCTAAAGTTATTAAACTTAAATATGCACTATGACATTTTAGAAACCTGCATATATACATGTTAATCTAAATATTAGGGTATCCTGTAATTGTTAATTGTGTGCTCATCCTTCCCCATGGATACATATGTATAAGGAGTGTATATGCACCTGTGTTTCCACAAGTTTATAGAATTTTAGAGGTGGATTATAATTGCTTTTGCTTTCATCCATGCAGTACCTTTTTATACTTCCACAATGTCTGTCTACCAGCCAAATAATGGTGCAGCTGAATACATTAGAGGAAGGTATTGAAAAAACGTATATCTTCATTTAAAGAAAGGGATATAGAAAAATATGTAAATTTGTTAACAAAGACCAATTGCATAGAAATGTGGGGGTGAATACAGGGGAGAAGAATTACAATCTGTACTATCAAGATTTTGTAGTCTTTGCAGTCTTTTGCATTAAGAATGTTTTCATGGATGGTATATAATAAAGTTGGAGAGAGGGAAGGCAGTATCTGGAATGACTTCTTGCCTCTTAGGAAAATGGTGGATGGTATTAAAAGGGGCTGTCTGCTGAGATAGGTGGTACGGTATAGAGATGGTGGTGGTAGGTATGAGTATAAAGGTTGGATAGTATGTCTGCTTGAAGGGAATGAGCCTCCTCAGTGGAGTTTAACCTTCACATCCTCTCTTCTATGGGCTGAAAAATAGTCTCTTTAGTTGTACAAGGTTGTCTTCATGGCAAAATGTTGGTAATTTAGCGTCTAAATAATGCCTTCTCTTCTTTCTCCTTCTTCCTCCTAATACGTGCTTTGAACTTTAGATGAGCCATGGCATTATGGAAAACATGGCAGCTGAAGCCCTCCCTGACTCCATACTCCACATGGTCCTGAAGGATTTTTAAGCTAGGGAATACCCTGCAGCAGGCCATGCACCTGAACCCACTGTCCAGGGCCACCAGCCACTCAGGCGTCTTAGCGCTGGGATACCCGCCCAGAGCTGGAGGCCATGCTGGACTGTCAGCCTCCTCCCTTTTCTCCTGGGTTCCGCTGTCTAACATGGGCTCATGAGCAATTAGGTGTTTCTTCTCAGACATGTGATAGACGGGGACATTTTTGTGGACCTTTCCAATGTAGGTCATTTCTTCCATTTTGATTTTTTTTGAGGGTGGCTCCCACCCTTCCTTTGTATGGTATAAGAAGGCCACACCCCTTTTCAGTTGTACATGCATATAGTAAATTTTCATGGGCCTTACATCTGTCCCATATACTGGGGACATAAAGGGCTCGTTATTATTAGGTGTGTGGGAAGGAATGTAGGTATGTGAATAGTCAGAGGAGTTCTCCGTTTGCTCCGAGTCCTGGGATACAGTCGTCTCCTTGATTTCTAGGAAAGAAAATTTGAAACATAAAAAGATTAGAAAATATATGTAAGGACTGTAGGAGTTAAGGTACACATGCAGTATGTGACCATGTGATGTAAAAATAGACATATATGTGATATTTCAGAATTCTGTATGTGGTGTGCTATATCGGAGGTGTTTACATGGTATAACTATATCAGAATGAGGATATAGGTTGAGTAGCATGTTCTTCTAGAGTTGTATATATATTCTTGACCATATCTTGGAAGTGTTTCTGTGTTGCTAAAAGAGAATGGCAAATCGGTGAACGCAAGCTTGTTATGTAGTGTGACAGTGCATGTGAACAGTGCAGGGGTGGTACCTGTTTTAATGTGAGACAGTGAGACTGAGTGTGTTATGGGCTTTCAGAATGTTCACCTCTATGAAGGTCTTATGGCCTGGTGGATGAAGTGACATATGATTAGTAGGGACACAACAGATGAAAGTTCATTTTCTTCAGGGCATGTGAGTTTTCCACAGTTTGACCTAAAGAGGTTATCTGTGTGAGGGGAAGTAGATTACTTATGGAACTAGTGTATAAATGGGTGAGTGTGGAAATGATTGTGTGAAGGAATGAGGGTAAGAGTGCATCTAGGTAATGCTGCTAGAGAATGGGAAATACAGATGAAGAAGTAAGGCCTGTGTATATGAGAGAACAAGGGAAAAGTAGGAGAAATGGAGCCTTACCTGGTATGGAGGAGGACAGATGTGTGAGTGAGTGTGTGAGGATCTGATGTTGTGCTCATCTGAAGGGAAGGTTCTGAGTAAACTGTCATATCCATGTCAGCACTGTTCTGTACCTCAGGCACAGCTGTACCAGTGCTGTATGTTGGGGATTTGTGCTGCAGGACTTTGCCAAGTTCTGGAAGACACACTCTCTACCTGTCCCTCCACAGAAGCCTTAGTGCTAGTCCTTCTGCCCTAAAGCCCTTTCCTGTTTTTGAGGGGAAAGTGAACTAATAGGGAGCAGGCTGAGGAATTGAGCTACAGCTCATGACCAAGCTCAGATCCCACCTTTGTATATTCCTTACCATCATCATCAAGACGGGTACGCTTGGATGGGGTGGAGACACCGATAGGATGTTCTGAGAAGGAAGACTTTTCTCCTGCAGCTGGACCACAGGCTGGGTCTTCCACAGGTGACTCGGGCTGAGGGACATTGTCTTGGCTGATGCGGCGTCCTGGGCAATGGAATAAAATAGAACATTGAGATGAAGCATTTCCTGAGGTCTGTGTCAACTCAAAAAGTACATGTTGAGTGGACATGACATGTGAGGCATCATTGCTACACATGACAACTCTTCTCATAGAAACTAATATGAGTTTTCCATTTAAAATTCCATTAACTAAACTATAAGTAAACGTACTAAATGGTGTGTTTTGTGAATATCAGTGAGATTGGGTATCAAAGTGTTATTTGAATGTAATGTGCTTGGTGTTTAAATGCATAATGTGTTGGTTAAAACTGGGTTAAGGTTTAATGTGAGGTTGATTTGGTATTTGCTAATGTGAATATGGGATGAAGTTTGTGTGACTGAAAAGGTTAAGGTTATGTGTGCTTTCTGTCTGGTGTTAGTTCAGCACACATTTATGTATGTAGAATGCATTATCAATAGCAATGTAT
Source organism: Myotis lucifugus (assembly GCF_000147115.1). Taxonomy (NCBI): domain Eukaryota; kingdom Metazoa; phylum Chordata; class Mammalia; order Chiroptera; family Vespertilionidae; genus Myotis; species Myotis lucifugus. The sequence continues at coordinate 1,131,338 of NW_005871360.1, forward strand.
TTAAGTGCTTTATATATTATACTAGAGGCCTGGTGCACAAAATTTGTGCACTCGGGGCTAGGGGGTCCCTCAGCCCGGCCTGTGCCCTCTCACAGTCTGGGACCCCTCAGGAGATAACGACCTGCTGGCTTAGGCCTGCTCCTGGGTGGCAGAGAGCAGGCCCAATCCCTAGGTGCAGCCGCTGGTGAGGCTCAGAGCAGGGCCAATTGGGGAGTTGGTGCGCTGCCCGGTCATGCACAGAGCAGGGCGGATCGGGAGGTTGCGATGCCACCCTCAGTCACGCTCAGGGTAGGGCCGATTGGGGGGTTGGGGCACCGCCCCCTGTCACACTCAAGGCAGAGTTGATGGGGAGGTTGCGGCGCCACCCCCTGTCACGCACAGAGCAGAGCTGATCAGGTGGTTGGGGTGCTGCCCCCGTTAGTCACAGAGCAGGGCCAATCAGGGGGTTGGGGCGCTGCCGCCTGTCACTCACAGAGCAGGGCCCATCAGGGGGGTTGGGGCTCTGTACCCTGTCACACACAGAACAGGGTCGATCAGGGGGTTTGGTGAGCTCCCCCCCTGTCATGCCCAGAGCAGGGCCCATCAGGGGGTTGAGGAGCTTCCCCCCTGTCACTCACAGAGTTAGGGCCGATAGGGGAGCTGGGGCACCGCCCCCTGTCACACACAGAGCAGGGCGGATCACGGGGTTGGGGTGCTGCACCCTGTCACACTCAGGGCAGAGCCAATGGGGAGGTTATGTCTCTACCCTGTCACACACAGAGCAAGGCCCGTTGAGGGGGGTTGGT
>NW_005871360.1:1132222-1133495 GCF_000147115.1 Myotis lucifugus
TGGGGGTTGAGGCGCTGTACCCTGTCACATACAGAGCAGGGCTGATCAGGGGGTTGGTGTGCCGCACCCTGTCAAACACAGAGCCGCAGGGTGTTCAGGGGATTGGGGAGTTCCCCCCTATCAGGCACAGAGCAGGGCTGATCAGGGGGTTGGGGCGCCTTCCCCTATCTCGAACAGAGCAGGGCAGATAGGGAGGTTATGGCTCCGCCCCCTGTCACACACAGAGCCGCAGGGCGATCAGGGGGTTTGGGTGCTGCCCGCTGTCACGCTGATCCCGGTGCTGGGAGCCTCGCTGCTCTGCTGATCCCGGTGCTAGGAGGCATATTACCCTTTTACTATATAGAATAGAGGCCTGGTGCACGGGTGGGGGGGCGACTGGTTTGCCCTGAAGGGTGTCCTGGATCAGGGTGGGGGTCCCCACTGGGGTGCCTGGCGAGTCTGGGTGAGGGGCTGAGGGCTGTTTTCCGGAAGCGGGTGACTGAAGCTCCCAACCGCTCCTTTTTTTCTTTCTTTTTTTTTTTTTTATTCTGGACCAGCTTTAGCTCTGAGGCCTCACTGCTGAAAACATCGATACAATGTTTCGGTCCGGCTGGCTGAAGGCCGGCTGAATGAAAGACGGTATCTGCGGAACATAGTACATATTGCTTAGAGTTGCAGCTGAGAGCCCGGCAGCGGCAGTCGGGGAACGTTGGAGTCCGCCGTCACTGGAGCAAGCAAGCCTCCCTGCTCTCTTCACTGCATGGCTGCCAGCCGCCAACTTGGCTGACCGTTAATTTGCATAAGGATATGCTGATTAGCCAATGGGAAGGGTAGCGGTTGTACGCTAATTACAATGTTTCTCTTTTATTAGTGTAGACTAGAGGCCTGGTGCACAAAAATTTGTGCACTCGGGGGTAAGAGTTCCCTCAGCCCGGCCTGTGCCATCTCGCAGTCTGGGACCCCTCGCGGATGGCCACATGCTGGCTTAGGCCAGCTCCCCGGGGATTGGGCCTAAGATGGCAATCAGACATTCCTCTGGCAGCCTGGCAGCCCTCAGGGATGTCCATTTGCCAGCGGGGAGCAGACCTAAGCTGCAGTCAGACATCCTCAGCACTGCTGAGGAGGCAGGAGAGGCCCCCACCACCACCTCTGTACTGGCAGCCATCAGCCTGGCTTGTGGCTGAGCAGAGGTCCCCCTTGTGAGAGCGCACTGACCACCAGAGGCAGCTCCTGCATTGAGTGTCTGCCCCCTGGTGGTCAGTGTGTGTCATAGTGACCAGTCATTCCCAGTCGT
>NW_005871360.1:1133595-1142482 GCF_000147115.1 Myotis lucifugus
CCCAGTCGTTCTGCTGTTAGGGTCAGTTTGCATATTACCCTCTTATTATATAGGATAGAGTCCTGATGTACTGGTAGGGGCCGGCTGGTTTGCCCTGAAAGCTGTCCCGAATCAGAGTGGGGGTCCTGCTTTTACGCCTGGCCAGCCTGGAAGAGGGGCTGATGGCTGTTTGCAGCTGGTCACACCCCCTTCAGGGTGGGGGTCCTCACTGGGGTGCCTGGCCAGCCTGGATGAGGGGCTGAGGGCCGTTTTCAGGCTGGCAGGTGACTGAAGCTCCCAACCTCTCCTTTTTTTCTTTTTTTAATATTTTATTCTGGGATTTATTTACTTTCTATGGCTATTACTGGAGCTGAGAGCCAGCTCCACCTCTGAGGCCCTGGCTGGCTGAAAGCAGGTATCTGGGGTTGGTTTAGCTTCTATAATTGAAACATTGTTGCTTCCAGAGCTCAGAGGTGGGCTGTGGCAGGCGGGGAACCTTGGCTTCCTCCACCACTGGAGCAAGCAAACCTCCTGCTCGCTTCAGCTGTGTGGCTGCCGGCCGCCATGTTTGTTGGCAGTTAATGTGCATATCCTGCTGATTAGCCAATGGGAAGCATAATGGAGGAATGGTCAATTACCATGTTTGTCTATTATTAGATAGGATTGTTTAGATAAGGCATGTTATTACTGAGAATATACTCTGAGACTAGAGCAGTTAGTGTATTTGCAAAATGTGAGGGAATAATTAAAGGGGATGTGGAAATGAAGTTATATAAAATAAAGAATACCTGTGATTTGAAAAAAAATGGCAGAGAGTTCATAGGAGGATGTATAACATTAGAAATTAAAAGTATGAAAGATTCAGTTCTGAAGGGATTAAGATAGAATATGGGAACTAAGGCCTAGCAATCTAACTCTTAAGCATTCACTGAACAGAAATGTATCCATAGTGAAAAATACATGCAATATATTACCCACAATATCACTTTTCAAGCAGCTCAGACGGGAAGCAACCCTAATGACCAGATAATTATAGTCAATGAAAATATAATATTCATGCAATGATATACATGTACCAAAAAGGAACAAAATTAATGTCATACACAACATGGATAAGTTCCAAAATATATTGATTAGTGAAAGGAGCTAGACCAGCCGAAGGCAAACTATGGCCCGCAGGGCAGATCCAGCCAATTTGAAATAAATAAAACTAAAAAAAAAAAGACCATACCCTTTTATGTAATGATGTTTCCTTTGAATTTATATTAGTTCACACAAACACACCATCCATGCTTTTGTTCTGGCCCTCCGGTCCAGTTTCAGAACCCATTGTGGCCCTCCAGTGAAAAAGTTTGCCCACCCCTGAGCTAGACACAAAGTATATACTGTGCCCTTGTATTTCCATAAAATTTAAAAAACAAGATACTAACCTAATGTCTTAGGAGCCAGAGAAATTATAACGGTTTGCATGGCATGGACAAAAATCCAGCATGGAGAATTTAGATGCATGTGAAATGTTGTAGGGAAATGAATGATAGGGACAGTGAAAGCAAACGGGTGTTATATGAGATGAATGTGAATGGGAAATACTGGCTATGTAAATATATGGATGTGATGGTGTCTTTGCCTGGGTATCTCTGCACTGTACCAGAAGTTCAATTCTTGAAGATCCTACCACGTTGGGCCTGTGTTAAGTTATTAGTGCTTCCCAGGATCCTGGTAATATGACATGTGCTTGGCCAGCTCATAGGAACGTATTCTTCCATGGTTCTCTGATAAATTCTCATCCCCTTAGGCCCTCTCCCATGATTTCCTCAAATAGAACACTGTTCTCCACTGATCTCCTTGGGCTCCCTCCAGCTGTTTTCGGAGTTGTCCCTTGCTTCCGCTGCAGATCCTACTAAGAAGATGCAGAATCATTGGAGTATCTGTTTGCACTAGGCAGCTTGTTGTCGGTTAATGCGCCGAAACACTCAGCTCAACCATGGGTTCTGACTAGATCCTACCTCCCTTTGCATTCTACTCAATAGTCCCTCCTTACCAGCATCATTTTGCCTGTCTTTAGAAGAGATGCAGGGTAAAATCTCTGAGGAAGAGGCCTTCCATGCTTTCTGGCATTGAGTTAAGGCCACTGCCTTGTGTTTGTGCTGCAAAGCATCTCCTGAATTCAGCTTTGCTGAGAAATTAAATAAAAGTAATAGATATGCAGCACATTCTTGTAAATTGTGTATTTACCTGTCCTTTAAACAAAGAGTCTACCATGTACCACATTCATTGAGCACACACAGCCTGGATGGGTAGTGTTATGTGGTTCCTATGAAAATAATAAATGCACGGAGTAGTTATTGTGCTAATATATGTCCTGGGTGACTGGGTTTGTTCAAAGTGGCTTCTTTGAAAATGGAACCGAGATTGCTATCTTCTTTCAACCTGGACGTACAACTATGTTATCTTCGTTAGCTTTCCTTGAAGGTGGTTCTGACCATGAGAATTCATTACTACAATGGAAAATGACATGTGCCATTTCAGGCTTCGCCATACAAACCTTGAATGTGCCGCTCTGTGTTCTTCTGTTTCCTGACTGGCTGGAATGCTGGCATCTCAGAGGCTCCAGTACAGGAAACATTTTGAAGTGGTTGATGGAATACTGGGAAAGGAAATTTTTAACATAAGCAAGCTAGAAGATGTGTGTGAAATCTATAGGGGTTAAGATGTCCATGACCCACAGGAGAATTTGGAGTGAAAGTTCATATGCATATTATATTTCAGAATTCTATGTGTGGGATACTTTGAGGTGTTTACATGGCATATCAATGTGGTAATGAGGATGTAGTTTTATATGCAAATATTTTTGGAATTGTATGTATGTATTAGAATATTTCTGGTGTTTTCCATGTTGATAAAGAGGAGGGGGAATGACTGTGTGCATGTTTGCAATGTGGTATGACAGCACATGTGAACGGTGCAGGACTGGTCCTTGTTCTTACTCTAAGTCAGTGAGACTTAGAGTATTAGGGGAAGGGTGTATGAGATCTCAGAATGTTCAGTTGAGTGAAGATCTGAAGGCCTGATAGCTGAAGTGCCATATAGATTAGAAAGGAAACAGATGAAAGTAAATTTTCTTCAGGGCATATAAGTTCATTAGACTTTGACCTAAAGAGGTTTTCTGTGTGAGGGGATGTGGATTATTAATGGGATTAGTATGTGCATATTATGGAATTAGTGAATCTGATAATGATTATGTGAAGAAGTGAAGGTAAGAGTGTATCTCCATAATGGGAATGGAGAATGGGAAAGAGAGATGAAGAGGGAAAGCCTGTGTATATGGGAAAACAAGGGAAAAGAAGTACATACAGAGCTTTACCTGGTATGGAGGATGACAGATGTGTGAGTGAGTGTGTGAGGATCTGATGTTGTGCTCATCTGAGGGGAAGGTTCTGAGTAAACTGTCATATCCATGTCAGCACTGTTCTGTACCTCAGGCACAGCTGTACCAGTGCTGTATGTTGGGGATTTGTGCTGCAGGACTTGTCCCAGTTCTGGAAGGCACACTCTCTACCTGTCCCTCCACAGAAGCCTTAGTGCTAGTCCTTCTGCCCTAAAGCCCTTTCCTGTTTTTGAGGGGAAAGTGAACTAATAGGGAGCAGGCTGAGGAATTGAGCTACAGCTCATGACCAAGCTCAGATCCCACCTTTGTATATTCCTTACCATCATCATCAAGACGGGTACGCTTGGATGGGGTGGAGACACCGATAGGATGTTCTGAGAAGGAAGACTTTTCTCCTGCAGCCGGACCACAGGCTGGGTCTTTCAGGGGTGACGCGGGCTGAGGGACATTGTCTTGGCTGATGCGGCGTCCTGGGCAATGGAATAAAATAGAAAACTGAGATGAAGCATTTCCTGAGGTCTGTGTCAACTCAAAAAGTACATGTTGAGTGGACATGACATGTGAGGCATCATTGCTACACGTGACAACTCTTCTCATAGAAACTAATATGAGTTTTCCATTTAAAATTCCATTAACTAAACTATAAGTAAACGTACTAAATGGTGTGTTTTGTGAATATCAGTGAGATTGGGTATCAAAGTGTTATTTGAATGTAATGTGCTTGGTGTTTAAATGCATAATGTGTTGGTTAAAACTGGGTTAAGGTTTAATGTGAGGTTGATTTGGTATTTGCTAATGTGAATATGGGATGAAGTTTGTGTGACTGAAAAGGTTAAGGTTATGTGTGCTTTCTGTCTGGTGTCAGTTCAGCACACATTTATGTATGTAGAATGCATTATCAATAGCAATGTATTTAAGTGCTTTATATATTATACTGGAGGCCTGGTGCACAAAAATTTTTGCACTCGGGGTTAGGGGGTCCCTCAGCCCGGCCTGTGCCTTCTCGCAGTCTGGGACCCCTCGGGGGTGACCACTTGCTGGCTTAGGTCCGCTCCCCTGGGGATTCGGCCTATGATGGCAATCAGACATTCCTCTGGCAGCCCGGCAGCCCTCGGGGGATGTCCATTTGCCTGCGGGGAGCAGAGCTAAGCTGCTGTCAGACATCCTTATCACTGCCGAGGAGGCAGGAGAGGCTCCCACCATCACGACTGTAGTGGCAGCCATCAGCCTGGCTTCTGGCTGAGCAGAGGTCCCCCCTGTGAGAGTGCACTGACCACCAGAGGGCAGCTCCTGTATTGAGCGTCTGCCGCTGGTTGTCAGTGTGTGTCAGAGTGACCAGTCATTCCTAGTCTTTCTGCTGTTAGGGTCAGTTTACATATTATCATTTTATTATATAGGATAGAGGCCTGGGGCACGGGTGGGGGCTCGCTGGTTTGCCCTGAAGGGTGATCCGGATCAGGGTGGGGGTCCTGCTTTTACGCTTGGCCAGCCTGGAAGAGGGGCTGATGGCTGTATGCAGCTGGTCACACCCCCTTCAGGGTGGGGGTCTCCACTGGGGTGCCTGGCCAGCCTGGATGAGGGGCTGAGGGCCGTTTTCAGGCTGGCAGGTGACTGAAGCTCCCAACCTCTCCTTTTTTTCTTTTTTTAATATTTTATTCTGGGATTTATTTACTTTCTATGGCTATCACTGGAGCTGAGAGCCGGCTCCAGCTCTGAGGCCCTGGCTGGCTGAAAGCAGGTATCTGGGTTTGTTTACCTTCTATAATTGAAACTCTTTTGCCATCACTGGCGCTGTAAGCTCTGAGGCCCTGTCTGGCTGAAAGCAGGTATCTGGGGTTTGTTTAGCTTCCATAATTGAAACATTGTTGCTTCCAGAGCTCAGAGTTGGGCCGTGGCAGGGGGGGAACCTTGGCTTCCTCCACCACTGGAGCAAGCAAACCTCCTGCTCGCTTCAGCTGTGTGGCTGCCGGCCGCCATGTTTGTTGGCAGTTAATGTGCATATCCTGCTGATTAGCCAATGGGAAGCGTAATGGAGGAATGGTCAATTACCATGTTTGTCTATTATTAGATAGGATTGTTTAGATAAGGCATGTTATTACTGAGAATATACTCTGAGACTAGAGCAGTTAGTGTATTTGCAAAATGTGAGGGAATAATTAAAGGGGATGTGGAAATGAAGTTATATAAAATAAAAAATACCTGTGATTTGAAAAAAAATGGCAGAGAGTTCATAGGAGGATGTATAACATTAGAAATTAAAAGTATGAAAGATTCAGTTCTAAAGGGATTAAGATAGAATATGGGAACTAAGGCCTAGCAATCTAACTCTTAAGCATTCACTGAACAGAAATGTATCCATAGTGAAAAATACATGCAATATATTTCCCACAATATCACTTTTCAAGCAGCTCAGACGGGAAGCAACCCTAATGACCAGATAATTATAGTCAATGAAAATATAATATTCATGCAATGATATACATGTACCAAAAAGGAACAAAATTAGTGTCATACACAACATGGATAAGTTCCAAAATATATTGATTAGTGAAAGGAGCTAGACACAAAGTATATATTGTATACTTGTATTTCCATAAAATTAAAAAACAAGGATACTAACCTAGTGTCTTAGGAGTCAGGAAATTATAATGTTTTGCATGGCATGGACAAAAATCCAGCATGGAGAATTTAGATGCATGTGAAATGTTGTAGGGAAATGAATGACGGGGACAGTGAAAGCAAAGGGGTGTTATATGAGATGAATGTGAATGGGAAATACTGGCTATGTAAATATATGGATATGATGGTGTTTTTGCCTGGGTATCTCTGCACTGTACCTCAAGTTCAGTTCTTGAGGAACCTACCACGTTGGGCCTATGTTAAGTTTAGTGCTTCCCAGGATCCTGGTAATATGACATGTGCTTGGCCAGCTCATAGGAACGTATTCTTCCATGGTTCTCTGATAAAACTCTCATCCCCTTAGGCCCTCTCCCATGATTTCCTCAAATAGAACACTGTTCTCCACTGATCTCCTTGGGCTCCCTCCAGCTGTTTTCGGAGTTGTCCCTTGCTTTCACTGCTGATCCTACTAAGAAGATGCAGAATCATTGGAGTATCTGTTTGTACTGGGCAGCTTGTTGTCGGTTAATGGGCAGAAACACTCAGCTCAACCGTGTGTTCTGTCTAGATCCCACCTCCCTTTGCATCCTACTCAATAGTCCCTCCTTACCAGCATCATTATGCCTGTCTTTAGAAGAGATGCAGGGTAAAATCTCTGAGGAAGAGGCCTTCCATGCTTTCTGGCATTGAGTTAGGGCCACTGCCTTGTGTTTGTGCTGCAAAGCATCTCCTGAATTTAGCTTTGCTGAGAAATTAAATAAAAGTAATAGATATGCAGCACATTCCTGTAAATTGTGTATTTATCTGTCCATTAAACAAAGCGTCTACCATGTACCACATTCATTGAGCACACACAGCCTGAATGGGTAGTTTTATGTGGTTCCTATGAAAATAATAAATGCACGGAGTAGTTATTGTGCTAATATATGTCCTGGGTGACTGGGTTTGTTCAAAGTGGCTTCTTTGAAAATGGAACCGAGATTGCAGTCTTCTTTCAACCTGGACATACAACTATGTTATCTTTGTTAGCTTCCCTTGAAGGTAGTTCTAACCATGAGAATACATTACTACAATAGAAAATGATTGGAAATGACATGTGCCATTTCAGGCTTCGCCATACAAACCTTGAATGTGCTGCTCTGTGCTCTTCCGTTTCCTGACTTGCTGGAATGCTGGCATCTCAGAGGCTCCAGTACAGGAAACATTTTGAAGTGGTTGATGGAATACTGGGAAAGGAAATTTTTAACATAAGCAAGCTAGAAGATGTGTGTGAAATCTATAGGGGTTAAGATGTCCATGACTACATTAGAATTTGGAGTGAAAGTTCATATACATATTATATTTCAGAATTCTATGTGTGGAATACTTTGAGGTGTTTACATGGCATATCAATGTGGTAATGAGGATGTAGTTTTATATGCAAATATTTTTGGAATTGTATGTATGTATTAGAATATTTCTGGTGTTTTCCATGTTGATAAAGAGGATGGGGAATGACTGTGTGCATGTTTGCAATGTGGTATGACAGCACATGTGAACGGCTCAGGGCTGGTCCTTGTTCTTACTCTAAGACAGTGAGACTGAGAGTATTAGGGGAAGGGTTTATGAGATCTCAGAATGTTCAGTTGAGTGAAGATCTGAAGGCCTGGTAGCTGAAGTGCCATATAGATTAGAAAGGAAACAGATGAAAGTAAATTTTCTTCAGGGCATATAAATTTGTTAGACTTTGACCTAAAGAGGTTTTCTGTGTGAGGGGATGTGGATTATTAATGGGATTAGTGTGTGCATATTATGGAATTAGTGAATCTGATAATGATTATGTGAAGAAGTGAAGGTAAGAGTGTATCTCCGTAATGGGAATGGAGAATGGGAAAGAGAGATGAAGAGGGAAAGCCTGTGTATATTAGAGAATAAGGAAAAAGAAGGACATAGAGAGCCTTACTTGGTATGGAGGATGACAGATGTGTGAGTGAGTGTGTGAGGATCTGACGTCATACACACACATCAGCACTGTCTATTGTCTCAGTGTAGGCTGGTGGTATGTTGGAAATTTTTGCTGAGCGACCCTGCCCTGTCCTTGAAGGCACACTGCCTACTTGTTTCTCTGTGGGAGCCTTAGTCCTAGTCCCTCTTTCCTGTAGTCCTTTTCTGCATTTGAGGGGAAAATGAACTAAGTAGAGAGTAGGCTGAGCAATTAAGCTATATCTCTTGATCAAGTTAAGATCCCTCCTTTGTTTATTCCTTACCATCCTCACCTTGAGGTGTTTTTCCGAACATTTGTATCTTCATACAACCCTTAGAAGGTGAGAAAACAACGTTGATAGGTTTATAGAAGGCAGACTTTTTCCCTTCTGCCTGACCAAAGCCTGGCACCTCCAATGGTGACTTGGGTAGAGGTGCCTTCTCTTGGGAATTGCAGCGTCCTGAGCAATGGAATAAAAAAGAACACTGAGATGAGGAGGCATTTTCTGGGGTCTTTGTCAATTCAAAAACTGCATGTTCAATGGACATAGCATGTCAGGCATCATCATTTCATTTGACACTTGCTCTCACAGTAATTAAGGTGACTTTCCCATTTAAAATTATATTTATTCCAAGCTATAAGTAAACTCTTATTAAATGGTGTGTTTGGTGGATGTCAGTTGGATTGGGTATCTTGCATATGATATTTCTGGAGATCTATCTATATAGATTATCAAAAACTTTGAATCATGCCTGAAAGGCAGTGTGCAGGGATTAAAAGGTGGATATCAATTCAAATTCCTCATGAAAAATTGTGCATTTAGCAGATATATGGTGTGACTTTTATAAAGTTGTTAATGAATATCAAGATATTTACATTGCTCCTTATACTGATATATGTATATATATATATATATATATATATATATATATATATAC
>NW_005871360.1:1142582-1171977 GCF_000147115.1 Myotis lucifugus
GCCGATGGAGAGGTTATGGCTCTACCCTGTCACACACAGAGCAGGGCCGATCAGGGGGTTGGTGTGCTGCACCCTGTCAAACACAAGGCCGCAGGGCAATCAGGGGATTGGGGAGCTCCCCCCTCTCAGGCACAGAGCAGGGCAGATAGGGAGGTTGTGGCCCCGCCCCCTGTCACACACAGAGCCGCAGGGCGATCAGGGGGTTTGGGCGCTGCCCCCTGTCACGCTGATCCCGGTGCCGGGAGCTTCGCTGCTCCGCTGATCCCGGTGCTGGGAGGCATATTACCCTTTTACTATATAGGATAGAGGCCTGGTGCATGGGTGGGAGCCGGCCGGTTTGGCCTGAAGGGTGTCCTGGATCAGGGTGGGGGTCCCCACTGGGGTGCCTGGCCAGTCTGGGTTAGGGGCTGAGGGCTGTTTTCCGGTAGCGAGTGACTGAAGCTTCCAACCGCTCCTTGTTTTCTTTTTCTTAATTTTTTTATTCTGGGCCAGCTCTAGCTCTGAGGCTTCACTGCTGAAAACGTCGATACAATGTTGCTAAAGCCCGGCTGAATGAAAGCCGGTTTCTGGGGTTTTGTTTATCTTCTTATTTGCAACATAGTACATAGTTGCTTAGAGTTGCAGCTGAGAGGCCGGCAGCGCAGGCGGGGAACGTCGGAGTCCTCCTTCACTGCAGCAAGCAAGTCTCATGTTCGCTTCCAGCTGCCAGGCTGCTGGCCGCCAACTTGGCTGACAGTTAATTTGCATATACTCACTGATTAGCCAATGAAAAGGGTAGCGGTCGTACGCTAATTACCATGTTTCTCTTTTATTAGTGTAGATGTTGTTTAGATAAGGAATGTTATCACTAAGAATATTGTCTTTGAGACTAGAGCAGTTAGTATATTTCCAAAATGTGAGACAATAGTTATAGAATCTGGGGATGTGAAAATCAAGGTTTATAAGAGAAAGAATGCCTGTGCTTTGAAAATAATGGCAGAGAATGCAGAGAATATTTTGTAATACTAGATATGCCATAACAAGAAATTGCATTAGAAAGCAAAGTGTGAAGTATTGACTTTTGAGGAGGTTAAAATAGAATATGGCCCCTATGGCCTAGCATTCTAATTCTTCAGCATTCACCGCATAAAATTATGGTCATATTGAAAAATATATGTAATAGATTGCCCAGAACATCACATTTTCAAGTAGTTCGAAGTCAAAGCAACCTGAATGATCGGAAGAGTATAATCAATGAAGAAATAATATTCGTAAAATGATATACATATACCAAAAAGGAACAAAATTAACATCATGTACAACATGGATGAATTACACAAATATAGTAATGAGTGAAAGGAGCTAGACACAAAGTATATACTGTGCCCTTGTATTTCCATAAAATTTAAAAGACAAGGATACTAATCTAGCGTCTTAGGAGCCAGAGAAATCATAACGGTTTTCATGGCATGGACAAAAATGAAGCATGGAGAACTTAGATGCATGTGGAATGTTATAGGGAAATGAATAATGGGGACAGTGACAAAAGGATCTTATAGGAGATGAATGTGAATGGGAAATACTGGCTATGTAAATATATAGATGTGATGGTGTCTTTGCCTGGGTATCTCTGCACTGTACCTCAAGTTCAGTTCTTGAGGATCCTACCATGTTGGGCCTATGTTAAGTTATTAGTGCTTCCCAGGATCCTGGTAATATGACATGTGCTTGGCCAGCTCATAGGAACGTATTCTTCCATGGTTCTCTGATGAAACTCTCATCCCCTTAGGCCCTCTCCCATGATTTCCTCAAATAGAACACTGTTCTCCACTGATCTCCTTGGGCTCCCTCCAGCTCTTTGCGGTGTTTTCCCTTGCTTCCACTGCTGATCCTACTAAGACAGTGAAGGCGAACCTTTTGAGCTCGGCCTGTCAGCATTTTGAAAAACCCTAAGTTAACTCTGGTGCCGTGTCACATATAGAAATTTTTTGATATTTGCAACGATAGTAAAACAAAGATTTATAGTTTTAATATTTATTTTCTATATTTAAATGCCATTTAACAAAGAAAAATCTACCAAAAAAATGAGTTCGTTTGTCACCTCTGACACGCATGTCATAGGTTCGCCATCACTGTACCAAGAAGATGCAGAATCATTGGAGTATCTGTTTGTACTGGGCAGCTTGTTGTCGGTTAATGCGCAGAAACACTCAGCTCAACCGTGGGTTCTGTCTAGATCCCATCTCCCTTTGCATCCTACTCAATAGTCTCTCCTTACCAGCATCATTTTGCTTGTCTTTAGAAGAGATGGAGGGAAAACTCTCTGAAGAGGAGGCCTTCCATGCTTTCTGGCGTTGAGTTAAGGCCACTGCCTTGTGTTTGTGCTGCAAAGCATCTCCTGAATTCAGCTTTGCTGAGAAATTAAATAAAAATCATAGATACACAGCCCATTCCTGTAATTTGTGTTTTTACCTGTCCATTAAACAAAGTGTCTACCATGTACGACATTCATTGAGCACACACAGCCTGGATGGGTAGTGTTATGTGGTTCCTATGAAAATATTAAATGCACGGAGTAGTTATTGTGCTAATATATGTCCTGGGTGACTGGGTTTGTTCAAAGTGGCTTCTTTGAAAATGGAACCGAGATTGCAGTCTTCTTTCAACCTGGACATACAACTATGTTATCTTTGTTAGCTTCCCTTGAAGGTAGTTCTGACCATGAGAGTACATTACTACAATGGAAAATGATTGGAAATGACATGTGCCATTTCAGGCTTCGCCATACAAACCTTGAATGTGCCGCTCTGTGCTCTTCCGTTTCCTTACTGGCTGGAATGCTGGCATCTCAGAGGCTCCAGTACAGGAAACTTTTTGAAGTGGTTGATTGAATACTGGGAAAGAAAATTTTTAACATAAGCAAGCTAGAAGATGTGTGTGAAATCTATAGGGGTTAAGATGTCCATGACCCACAGGAGAATTTGGAGTGAAAGTTCATATGCATATTACATTTCAGAATTCTATGTGTGGGATACTTTGAGGTGTTTACATGGCATATCAATGTGGTAATGAGGATGTAGTTTTATATGCAAATATTTTTGGAATTGTATGTATGTATTAGAATATTTCTGGTGTTTTCCATGTTGATAAAGAGAAGGGGGAATAAGTGTGTGCATGTTTGCAATGTGGTATGACAGCACATGTGAATGGTGCCGGACTGGTCCTTGTTCTTACTGTAAGACAGTGAGATTGAGAGAATTAGGGGAAGGGTGTATGAGATCTCAGTTTGTTCAGTTCAGTGAAGATCTGCAGGCCTGGTAGCTGAAGTGCCATATAGATTAGAAAGGAAGCAGATGAAAGTAAATTTTCTTCAGGGCATATAAGTTTATTAGACTTTGACCTAAAGAGGTTTTCTGTATGAAGGGATGTGGATTATTTATGGGATTAGTGTGTGCATATTATGGAATTAGTGAATCTGATAATGATTATGTGATGAAGTGAAGGTAAGAGTGTATCTCCGTAATGGAATGGAGAATGGGAAGGAGAGATGAAGAGGGAAAGCCTGTGTATATGGGAGATCAAGGGAAAAGAAGGACATACAGAGCCTTACTTGGTATGGAGGATGACAGATGTGTGAGTAAGTGTGTGAGGATCTTACTTTGTGCTTCCCAGAGAGTAAGGTCTGGGTAAAATATCATACACACACATCAGCACTGTCTATTGCCTCAGTTTCAGCTGGCGCTAAGCTGGAAATTTGTGCTGAGCGACCTTGCCCTGTCCTTGAAGGCACACTGCCTTCTTGTCCCTCTGCAGGAGCTTTAGTCCTAGTCCCTCTTTCCTGAGGTCCGTTTCTGCATTTAAGGGGAAAATGAACTAAGTAGAGAGTAGGCTGAGCAATTAAGCTACATCTCTTGATCAAGTTAAGATCCCTCCTTTGTTTATTCCTTACCATCCTCATCACGACGTGTTTTTCTTAACATGTGTACCTCCACACACCCCTTAGATGGTGAGAAAATAACGTTGCTAGGTTTACAGAAAGCAGACTTTTCCCCTTCTGCCTGACCACAGGCTGGGGCCTCCAATGGTGACTTGGGTAGAGGTGTCTTGTCTGGGGTATTGCAGTGTCCTGGGCAATGGAATAAAAAAGAACACTGAGATGAGGCATTTTCTGGGGTCTTTGTCAATTCACAAACTCATGTTCAGTGAACATTACAGGTTAGGCATCATCATTTCACTTGACACTTGCTCTCACAGTAATTAAGGTGACTTTCCCATTTAAAATTATATTTATTCCAAGCTATAAGTAAACTCTTGTAAAAAAAATTTGGTTGATACTTGCTTGACTTTATTTTTTTATTGTCTTATTGCTTAAAGTTTTACAAAAAGTATTACATGTGTCTCCTTTTTTTTCCCCCCGCCCTTGACAATCCCCTTGCTCGCGAACCCCCAGTGTCTTATGGCCATTGGTTATGCTTATATGCATGCATACAAGTCCTTCGGTAGATCTTTTGCCCCTCTTCCTCCTCCCCCCCCAACCCTCCCTGGCCTTCCCACTGCAGTTTGACAATCTGTTTGAGGCAGCTCTTATTAAATGGTGTGTTTGGTGGATGTCAGTTGGATTGGGTATCTTGCATATGATATTTCTGGAGACCTATCTATACAGATATCAACAACTTTGAATCATGCCTGAAAGACAGTGTGCAGGGATTAAAAGGTGGATATCAATTCAAATTCCTCATGAAAAATTGTGCATTTAGCAGATATATGGTTTGACTTTTATGAAGTTCTTAATGAATATCAATATATTTACATTACTCTTTATACTGATATATATATTTATATACATATACATATACATACAGAGCTGTAAAAGGATAAATGTTTATTTTTGAAGAAATTATACACTATTTTGTCACTGTTCCTATTTCAATCTTAGCAAGCTCACTGATGCTTAATTCACTGTTTAAGATTATCTTCATGTCTCTGGAATGTGTACACTATAGTATTATTCATATTTATAGCAAAATGCCATGGTGAATGTAATGTACTTAGTGTTTACATTTCTAATGTGTTGGTTAAAACTGGGTTGAGGTAGAATGTGTTATTGAGTTGGTGTTTGCAAATGTAAATGTGGAATGAGCTTTGTGTGACTGAGGAGGGTATGTGTGCTTTTTGTCACTGTGTTCAGCACATATTTATTGCATAATGTGTTGATTGCATTATCAATAATAATGGACCTACGTGCTTTATATATTATGTTGTTTAGATAAGGAATGTTATCACTAAGAATATTGTCTTTGAGACTAGAGCAGTTAGTATATTTCCAAAATGTGAGACAATAGTTATAGAATCTGGGGATGTGAAAATCAAGGTTTATAAGAGAAAGAATGCCTGTGCTTTGAAAATAATGGCAGAGAATGCAGAGAATATTTTGTAATACTAGATATTCCATAACAAGAAATTGCATTAGAAAGCAAAGTGTGAAGTATTGACTTTTGAGGAGTTTAAAATAGAATATGGCCCCTATGGCCTAGCATTCTAATTCTTCAGCATTCACCGCATAAAATTATGGTCATATTGAAAAATATATGTAATAGATTGCCCAGAACATCACATTTTCAAGTAGTTCGAAGTCAAAGCAACCTGAATGATCGGAAGAGTATAATCAATGAAGAAATAATATTCGTGAAATGATATACATATACCAAAAAGGAACAAAATTAACATCATGTACAACATGGATGAATTACACAAATATAGTAATGAGTGAAAGGAGCTAGACACAAAGTATATACTGTGCCCTTGTATTTCCATAAAATTTAAAAGACAAGGATACTAATCTAGCGTCTTAGGAGCCAGAGAAATCATAACGGTTTTCATGGCATGGACAAAAATGAAGCATGGAGAACTTAGATGCATGTGGAATGTTATAGGGAAATGAATAATGGGGACAGTGACAAAAGGATCTTATAGGAGATGAATGTGAATGGGAAATACTGGCTATGTAAATATATAGATGTGATGGTGTCTTTGCCTGGGTATCTCTGCACTGTACCTCAAGTTCAGTTCTTGAGGATCCTACCATGTTGGGCCTATGTTAAGTTATTAGTGCTTCCCAGGATCCTGGTAATATGACATGTGCTTGGCCAGCTCATAGGAACGTATTCTTCCATGGTTCTCTGATGAAACTCTCATCCCCTTAGGCCCTCTCCCATGATTTCCTCAAATAGAACACTGTTCTCCACTGATCTCCTTGGGCTCCCTCCAGCTCTTTGCGGTGTTTTCCCTTGCTTCCACTGCTGATCCTACTAAGACAGTGAAGGCGAACCTTTTGAGCTCGGCCTGTCAGCATTTTGAAAAACCCTAAGTTAACTCTGGGCCGTGTCACATATAGAAATTTTTTGATATTTGCAACGATAGTAAAACAAAGATTTATAGTTTTAATATTTATTTTCTATATTTAAATGCCATTTAAGAAAAAAATCTACCAAAAAAATGAGTTTGCTTGTCACCTCTGACAGGTGTGTCATAGGTTCGCCATCACTGTGCTAAGAAGATGCAGAATCATTAGAGTATCTGTTTGTACTGGGTAGCTTGTTGTCGGTTAATGGACAGAAACACTTAGCTCAACCATGGGTTCTGTCTAGATCCCACCTCCCTTTGCATCCTACTCAATAGTCCCTCCTTACCAGCATCACTTTGCCTGTCTTTAGAAGAGATGGAGGGAAAACTCTCTGAAGAGGAGGCCTTCCATGCTTTCTGGTGTTGAGTTGGGGCCTCTGCCTTGTGCCTGTGCTGCGAAGCATCTCCTGATTTCAGCTTTGCTGAGAAATTAAATAAAAATCATAGATACACAGCCCATTCCTGTAATTTGTGTTTTTACCTGTCCATTAAACAAAGTGTCTACCATGTATGACATTCATTGAGCACACACAGCCTGGATGGGTAGTGTTATGTGGTTCCTATGAAAATATTAAATGCACGGAGTAGTTATTGTGCTAATATATGTCCTGGGTGACTGGGTTTGTTCAAAGTGGCTTCTTTGAAAATGGAACCGAGATTGCTGTGTTCTTTCAACCTGGACATAAAACTATGTTATCTTTGTTAGCTTCCCTTGAAGGTAGTTCTGACCATGAGAATACATTACTACAGTGGAAAATGATTGGAAATGACATGTCTCATTTCAGGCTTTGCCATACAAACCTTGAATGTGCTGGTCTGTGCTCTTCTGTTTCCTGACTGGCTGGAATGCTGGCATCTCAGAGGCTCCAGTACAGGAAACTTTTTTAAATCCCAATTTTATTTATTTATTTTCTTTTTCCTTTTTATTGCTTAAAGTACTACGAAGGGTATTACATTTGTGTCCTTTCCCACCCCCCCCCTCCCGACAATCCCCTGGCATCCCCTACCCCGCAAGGGAACTTTTTGTTGTGGTTGATGGAATACTGGGAAAGAAATTTTTTAACATAAGCAAGCTAGAAGATGTGTGTGAAATCTTTAGGGGTCAAGATATCCATGACCCACACGAGAATTTGTAGTGAAAGTTCATATGCATATGATATATCAGAATTCTATGTGTGGGATACTTTGAGGTGTTTACATAGTATAACAATGTGGGAATGAGGATGTAGTTTTGTATGCAAGTATTTTTGGAATTCTATGTATGTATTAGAATATTTCTGGTGAGTGTTTTCCATGTTGGTAATGAGGATGGGAATGAGTGTGTGCATGTTTGCAATGTTGTATGACAGCACATGTGAATGGTGCAGGACTGGTCCTTGTTCTTACTGTAAGACAGTGAGACTGAGAGTATTAGGGGAAAGGTGTATGAGATCTCAGAATATTCAGTTCAGTGAAGATCTGAAGGCCTGGTAGCTGAAGTGCCATATAGATTAGAAAGGAGACAGATGAAAGTAAATTTTCTTCAGGGCATATAGGTTCATTAGACTTTGACCTAAAGAAGTTTTCTGTGTGAGGTGATGTGGATTATTTATGGGATTAGTGTGTGCATATTATGGAATTTGTGAATCTGATAATCATTATGTGATGAAGTGAAGGTAAGAGTGTATCTCCGTAATGGGAATGGAGAATGGGAAAGAGAGATGAAGAGGGAAAGCCTGTGTATATGATAGAACAAGGGAAAAGGAGGACATACAGAGCCTTACTTGGTATGGAGGATGACAGATGTGTGAGTGAGTGTGTGTGGATCTGACTTTGTGCTTCCCAGAGAGTAAGGTCTGGGTAAAATGTCATACACACACATCAGCACTGTCTATTGCCTCAGTTTCAGCTGGCGCTATGCTGGAAATTTGTGCTGAGGGACCTTGCCCTGTCCTTGAAGGCACACTGCCTACTTCTCTGTCTGCAGGAGCCTTAGTCCTAGTCCCTCTTTCCTGAAGTCCCTTTCTGCATTTGAGGGGAAAATGAACTAAGTAGAGAGTAGGCTGAGCAATTAAGCTACATCTCTTGATCAAGTTAAGATCCCTCCTTTGTTTATTCCTTACCATCCTCATCACGACGTGTTTTTCTTAACATGTGTACCTCCACACACCCCTTAGATGGTGAGAAAATAACGTTGATAGGTTTACAGAAGGCAGACTTTTCCCCTTCTGCCTGACCACAGGCTGGGGCCTCCAATGGTGACTTGGGTAGAGGTGCCTTGTCTTGGGTATTGCAGGGTCCTAGGCAATGGAATAAAAAAGAACACTGAGATGAGGAGGCATTTTCTGGGGTCTTTGTCAATTCAAAAACTTCATGTTCAGTGGACATTACACGCCAGGCATCATCATTTCACTTGACACTTGCTCTCACAGTAATTAAGGTGACTTTCCCATTTAAAATTATATTTATTCCAAGCTATAAGTAAACACTTTTTTTAAAAAATTTTTTGTTGATACTTGCTTGACTTTATTTTTTTATTGTCTTATTGCTTAAAGTATTACAAAAAGTATTACATATGTCTCCTTTTTTTTTCCCCGCCCTTGACAATCCCCTTGCCTCCCCTACCTCCAGTGTCTTATGTCCATTGGTTATGCTTATATGCATGCATACAAGTCCTTCGGTAGGTCTTTTGCCCCTCTTCCTCCTCCCCCCCCAACCCTCCCTGGCCTTCCCACTGCAGTTTGACAATCTGTTTGAGGCAGCTCTTATTAAATGGTGTGTTTGGTGGATGTCAGTTGGATTGGGTATCTTGCATATGATATTTCTGGAGATCTACATAGATTATCTACAACTTAATGTCTTGTGTGAAAGACAGTGTGCAGGAACAAAAGTTGGATAGCAATCCAATTTCCTCATGTAAAAGTGTACAATTTTAAAGTTTGTGGTGTGAGTTTCATGAAGCATCCTGCATATATCTATATATTTATATTGCTACCTATAGTGATATTGATATACAGACAGAGATACAACATGATGAATTTTTATTTTTGAAGAAATTATATTATTATGTCACTGTCCCAGTTTCAATGTTAGCTAAGCTCAATGCTCATTATCATCATATCTCATGAATGTATATGCTATGTATATTATTCATATTTGTAGCAAAATGCTATGGTGAAGGTAATGTGCGTGGTGTTTAAGTTTATAATGTGTTGGTTAAAACTAGATTAGGTTTAATGTGTGATTGATTTGGTGCTTGCAAATCTGAATATGGGTTGGGCTTTGTGTGAGGGAGAAGGGTATATGTGCTCTTTGTGTGTTAGTTCAGCACATATTTATGTGTGTAGATTGAATTTCCTATAATGAAGGATTTGTGTGTTTTTCATATCATGCAGTTTAGATAGGAATTTTATTATTGAGAATATTCTGTTTGAGACTAGT
This sequence comes from Myotis lucifugus, assembly GCF_000147115.1. Taxonomy (NCBI): domain Eukaryota; kingdom Metazoa; phylum Chordata; class Mammalia; order Chiroptera; family Vespertilionidae; genus Myotis; species Myotis lucifugus. Next base: position 1,152,384 of record NW_005871360.1, read on the forward strand.
GAAATTGCAAAATGTGTGAGGGTTAATGAAAGAATGTGAAGATGTAAAAATGAAGGTGTATAAGAGAAAGAATACCTTTGCTTTAAAAAAGATGCAACAAGCACAAAAAAGAGTGTGTAAATTAGGAGGCCAGTAACATGTAATTGCCTTAGAAGTTAAAAGCATGAAAGATTGAGTTCCGAAGCGGTTAAGATAGAATATGTCACCTTAGGCCCAGCAGTCTAGCTCTTCAGCATTCACCAAGTAGAAATGTGTCCATACTGAAAAATACTTGTAATAGAATGCCTAGAAAATAACCTTTTCATGTAGTTCATACACAAAGCAACCGAAATGCTCAGAAAAGTATAATCAATGGAGAAATTATATTCATGCAATTTCATACAGATACCAAGAATGAAAAAGCTAAAGTCTAATGCTACATGAATGAATATCACAAATATAACGAAGAGAGAAAGGAACCAGACACAAAGTATGTATTTTGCACTCTGTTTACCTAAAATTTAAAAGCAGGGATACCAATCTCACCAACAAAATAGAAACAGAGGCATGGACACATAGAATAGACTGACCCCTCTCACAGAGGAGGAGAGAGGAGATGGGACGAGAGAAGGTAAAGGGATTAGCCAAAGAGCACATATGCATAACTGATAGACACAGACAGCAGTGTTGTGATGGCCACAGGAAAGGGGGAGTGGGTGCGGGGGAGGTGGGCAAGACTTAAGGCGGTTGAGCAATGACAACACTTGTAATAGTACCAATGATAAAAATAAAGTTAAAATATGATGTTGCCAAAGGTCCCCTGGAGGACGCAGAAATCCCAAACAAGTTGGAAATACTAGTTCCCTTGAGGAATGTGAGCTACCATTAGAACTTTGGGGTTGGCTCCAATCTGTCTCCCCCCAGCCCTGACCAACAGTTCTTCCATATACTGGTTCCTTGTTTACTTTTAATCTCCATAGCAACCAAAGTATTCCAGTTTTCCAGTTTTCAGAAAGAGCCAAACTTTCTCCTTAATTTAACCTTAATTTAACCCTCATTGTTAATGGTTGTTTTTTTGTTTTGTTTTGTGAGTGTGTGTGTGTGTGTGTGTGTGTGTATCCCATTTTTTCTTACATTTCACATAGTAGGCCCACATTTACATCTTCATAATCTAAAACATAACAATTCATTTTTACCCCTGAGTAAATAAATTCTTCTGATATTAAACACTCATCCTTGCACAATAAGTTTCAGTGTTCAAAGTCCTTCTCCCCCCCCCACCCCAATTTATTGCTCACCTCTAGGAGCCAGACTTTCTTCTTGATTAACAGGAGAATATACTATTAAAAAACTAGTAACAACGACATTTACTATACCAATGCCCTTAGGCAGAAATCAAATACAGGGAAATACATTTCCTAAGAAATGTTATACTAATCAACCACTATGTCTCTAACAGAGCAACCCAGAGTGACATGCTGCAGGTAGCACATGTCCTAAACCACAGTGACAAGGACCTGGACATCTAAGTTTACTCTCAGACTCCCTGGGCCCTCAAAAAGATCAGCATGCACACATCCATCTCAGTCTCTCAATGTCTCTCTCTCTCCCTCTCACCACCGTCTCCGTCTTCCTCTGGTTTATCTTCTTTATCCCCTTCTCTTCATTCTCTCTCCCACCGACAATTCGCTCCGTTTCCTCTCTTCTCTCTCCCATCCTCCCTCTTCTTTCCTTATTCTCTCACTCTCTCCCTCCATCATCAAAACTAGGAATTCTCTCTTTCTTTAGAAAACAGCACCTGGTTACCCTATGCCCCAAGAATGTGCATAACACATACCTCTTGACATCCTTGCAGTTTTGATGAAATGCCTGCCTTCCAGATGTTTCTGTTTCTCTTTATGCTTCATGGTTGAACTCTTTAAAGAGTCACTCAAATCAGATACCTTTCTCCCCCAAACTCTAAAGAGTTTGGGGGGTTTGGGGTTCTCCCCCAAACTCTGCTCTCAGAGTTTGGGGGAGAGTGTCAGTTGATGATGACAAAGAATAAAATTAACAAATATAATCAATATAAACAAATTACTATCAATAATAAGACACTTGAGAGACCTTTCCTCTCACCAAATCACTATTCTGACCAGTGCTCAGTACACCACCAGGACAGTTATGATGCACGTCATCACCATGGTTTCAGTGGTGTTCTATGACCCGTGCATGACATCAGTGCACCCCAGCCACCCAACCAGTATTCACAGAACTACAAGGCTACCACAGCCACTGGCCAAAGTGGTCCCTTTATCCAATGGAAACACTACCATGAACTTGAATTTTTTATTGTTTACTTCATATCAAAACGAGAGGATAGGTGACTCCAATGAAACAAAGGAAATGATTTTATATATCTAGGATAACCACATTACTAATTCTCCCCAGTGGTGAGGCTAAGCAATACCTGAGAAAAGTAGGCTTAGAACCATGCCTGTCTCACAGAAAGTGGTATTTTTATGTAGCATATGCTATTGGCAGTTCTATTTAATTAATGTATAAACATGAGTTATATGTGAGGTATATATTGGTGTATACTAGTATGTGTGGATTTGAAAATTCCATACAACTCTGTCATTTATCGAGTATCCCCCACTATGGGGAATAGTCTCATACATTTTTACAACAAGCCATTCTCTCTTTGGCTACGCTTTTCCTTATCATGTCCCCAGAGGCTTGGGGAAAGCAGGAGCCTCTGGCCCTTGTCATGAATCCTGTTCTTGTCAAGCTAGAAGGTCTCGTTTTCCAGGCTCTGTTCTAGGCCCCCATCTAGATCTTCTGGAAACGGGTGGGCTCTAAACAGGGTTTGAACTCTATAGAGTCCATTCTACATCCCACCCACCACAGAATATGCCTCATCCCTTAAGAGCAATATGTATTTACGTAGCAGTTACATTAGAACTTGGTTGTGACTTAGCCTTCTCAGTCTTCCTTATGCCCAGTAGGCCCTGCCTCTGGGTATTACCCCATGTAATCATGGGCAGTATTTTCCAGTGCTATCACCAACACACTATTATAAATAGGGTGGAAAGAGACTGCACTTGCGGTGGTGAACACAATAGAGATGATGTATTATAGACTTGTATCCTTAAAAAATATTTTTAAACCAATATAACTCCAGTATCTCAATAAAAATAAAAGAAACTACAAAACAATAGATGTCATTAAAAAAATTACGTTTTCAAAGAATTTTGTTACTTCCAGGCTCTTCTACTTTTCTCAATGTTATTTGTCTATAACTTATTTTTTTAAAAAAATATTTTATTGATTTTTTACAGAGAGGAAGGGAGAAAGATAGAGAGTTAGAAACATCGATGAGAGAGAAACATCGATCAGCTGCCTCCTGCACATCTCCTACTGGGGATGTGCCTGCAACCCAGGTACATGCCCTTGACCGGAATCGAACCTGGGACCCTTGAGTCCGCAGGCCGGTGCTCTATCCACTGAGCCAAATCGGTTTCAGCTGTCTATAACTTAATACTGGACTCTTTCAAGTGTCTCTTCAGTTTTATCTTGGCACTAGGTTTCTTTGAGAAAGGATTTTTACCTTCATGTGTGAATAACTCTCTATCACCTGAATTATTATTTTTATTTTGTGCTTTTTGCTTCCCATTTGTCTTTTCCTTCAAAGTTTCTTGACCTAACGTATAAATGTAGAGTTTATAATCCTAGAGAATTTGGTGATGTGCTTAATAAATAAAGAAGGAGTGAGCAGGATCACTGAATGTAAACCCTGGTCATCTGGTGTATGGTTACAATATTTTGTCTTTCCACATGATACTCGAGATTTCCATAATAACTTAATTGCTATAGTCATCCCCATATATAATCTAAGAAAAACTTTTGGATCATCTTTTACTACTAACGATATGGCTAAGATAGACACCCTCATTAAAACACCCATTATTAGATTTCATTAAGGAGGACATAAGAATTAATAGGGTAAAATAGTAATACTATATAAAATATAATAATAAAAACATAATATGCTAATTAGACTGGAATTCCTTCCAGACACCCTTCCGGATGAAGCCGGGGCTGTAAGGGAAGCCCGGACCCCAGGTTCCTGCTCATGGCTGGAGGGAAGCCGAGGTTCCGGGTGCCAGAGGGAAGCCGGGGGAAGGAGCCCGGGAAGGAAGGCCTACTCTTGCATGAATTTCATTCGTCAGGCCTCTAGTACTATACAAAACATTTTAAAGCTAGAGGAACAAATGATCCCCTTGCAGAGAAACTAATGATCCAAAGACCTGATATTGCCTGGGTTTTGTAGCTTCCATTGTCATTAACTATTATATTGTTCTTGTGAAGTTGGAGGTGCTATTTACTTTCATCATTTTTGGCTCTACCGTCCAGTCATTTTATCTGAGGCTCCTTGGTGCCTTTTAACCAATCCATCCCATTCCTCCCTCCTCCTCTTCAGTGTGTACATGTATGTGACCATCCACATTCCAGTTCCAGATGATTCTTGCTTTATCTATTGCAGTTCCTTGCTTTTATGCTTTTCCCTTTTTGAACCATTCTCTATTCTTTACTCAGAGCTTTGTTTTTGTTGTTGAGATGGTGCTAGGGATGCCCACTCATTGGTGTTTACGTATGAGGACCTTATCATACAGGTCTGAGTCATAAATCACTTCTAAATCCAGTTAGCTACTTGGGGCAGTGGTGGCTTTGTGGACTTGGCATGTCCTTTAGGAACATTTATCCCCTGCCTTTCTATTGATAGCTTTGTCCTTCACTGATAGCTTTTGAAATGTAAGTCATATTTTGTCACTTTGCTGCTTAAAATTCACCAGTAAGTGCTGCCCAGTATAACTTTCAGTGTAGATAGAAATGTTTTATATATGCAAGGCTCAATATGATAGCCAATAGCCATATGTGGACATTGAGCACTTGAAACATGGTTGATGCAACTGAAGAGCTGAATTTTTAATTTTAAATAAACTCAGATAGCCTGGCTAATAGTGTATTGGACAGCACAGCTCCATTGGCATCCCTTCATTCTTAAAATAGAAGCCAAAGTCGTAATCAAGACCTTCTATGATCTGGCTCTTGCTTATCTCAATAGCTTCATCTCATACCATTCTTTCTCTTGGTTCAGCCACATTGGCTTCCTTTGTGCTGCTAGAAAACATCAAGCCCTTTTTAAACTCAGGGCCTTTGCTGATGCTGTCTGCCTGGAGTACTCTTCTTCTTTTTTAAAATATGTTTTTATTGATTTCAGAGAGTGGAAGGAAGAGAGAGAGTGGGATAGAAACATCAATGATGACAGAGAATCATTGATTGGCTGCCTCCTGCATGCCCCCTACTGGGGATGGAACCCATGACTCAGGCATATGCCCTGACCAGGAATCAAACCATTGACCACTTGGTTCATAGGTTGATGTTCAACCACTGAGCCACACTAGCTGAGCTATTTTATTTTTTAAATGCAGTTTTATCCCGTTCTTAGAAAATATGGTGTGATATAAAAATGTATATCTATAAATTATGATAGGATTCATTTTTCTATAACAAATTTATCCTTTATTTTAAAACTAGGGGCCTAGTGCATGAATTCGTGCACCTTGAAAGGAACTGTGGGCGGAGAGGCTGCAATGGGCACAGGGGCGGGTCTTGGACCATCCTCTGCGCCCCTGCACGGCCCCTCCCACTGCGGCTCCCGGTCCCCTGTTTGCCGGCAGCCCCGTTCCCGCTGCCATCGCTCCCATGCGATGACAGCACTGGTCCTGCTCGCACTCACTGATGGCACTGAGCGATTGGGGCCAGCGCTGGCAGCGGGTGCCAGCGGGACTGACATCATCAGTTGGTAGGAGTGGTGGCTGCTGCTCCGATCACCCCTCAGGAGCAGGGGGAGGTGGAGAAGCCCTCAGGGGCAATCAGGGCCGGCAGCCGCCACTTGCACCTGCTGATGGTGCTGACGATCGGGAACGGGTCCGCGTGCTGGCAGTGACTGTGAGAGGCGGTTTTGGTGCCAACAGCAGGTGCCAGCGGGGCCAGTGCAGGCAGCAGGTGCAAGCACCGGGTGGGACAGCGGCACGCAGGAGCAAAGAATTTTCAGTAACCACCAGAGGCTCACCCCGATGACAGCACCCAGTGCCCCACCTTGGTCTGGCACCTCCGCTTATCTGCTCCACCATCCTGCTGGGGCCGATTCCTGCCATGTCCCCCACATGCCCCTTGGTGGTCAGCGCATGTCATAGAAACGAGTTGTTCAGTTGTTCCACCATTTGTTCTATTGCATATTAGGGTTTTATATATATAGAATTATTCAGTTGGTAAAAATGTAGTTGACTTATAACTTTTCAGTAATATATTATTGCTTAAAACAGGGTTATGGCTTTATTATGGCTCAATTAGAAATACAAATGAAATAGAGGATGCTGAGTTATTATTTTTATTTATTTTTTAAATATATTTTTATTGATATCAGAGAGGGAGAGAGAGGTAGAAACATCAACGATAAGAGGGAATCATTGATCGGCTGCCTCCTGTATGTCCTAGATTGGGGATCCAGCCCGCAACCCGGGCATGTCCCCTGGCTGGGAATCAAACCATGACCTCCTGGTTCATAGGATGACACTTAACCACTGAGCCAAGCCACCCAGGCGATGCTGAGTTTTTACCTATTTTTATTAATTTTATTTTTAATTAAATCTTTATGGTTCAGATTATTACAGTTGTTCCTCTCCTCCCCCCATAGCTCCCCCACCCAGTTCCCACCCCACCCTCTGCCCTTACCCTCCCCACACTGTCCTCATCCATAGGTGTACGATTTTTGTCCAGTCTCTTCCCGCACCCCCCACACCCCTTCCCCCCACCCCCGAGAATAGTCAGCCCACTCCATTTCTATGCCCCTAATTCTATTATATTCACCAGTTTATTCTGTTCATCAGATTATTAACTCACTTGATTTTTAGATTCACTTGTTGATAGATGCGTATTTGTTGTTCATAATTTGTATCTTTACCTTTTTCTTCTTCCTCCTCCTCTTAAAGAATACCTTTCAGCATTTCATGTAATACTGGTTTGGTGGTGATGAACTCCTTTAGCTTTTTCTTATCTGTGAAACTCTTTATCTGACCTTCAATTCTGAATGTTAGCTTTGCTGGGTAAAGTAATCTTGGTTGTAGTTTCTTGGTATTCATCACTTTGAATATTTCTTGCCACTCCCTTCTGGCCTGCATAATTTCTGTTGAGAAATCAGCTGAGAGCTTATGGGTACTCCCTTGTAGGTAACTGACTGTTTTCCTCTTGCTGCTTTTAAGATTCTCTCTTTGTCTTTTGCTCTTGGCATTTTAATTATGATGTGTCTTGGTGTAGTCCTCTTTGGATTCCTTTTGTTTGGGGTTCTCTGTGCTTCCTGGACTTGTAAGTCTATTTCTTTCACTAGGTAGGGGAAGTTTTCTGTCATTATTTCTTCAAATAGGTTTTCAATATCTTGCTTTCTCTCTTCTTTTGGCACCCCCATAATTCGGATGCTGGTATGCTTGAAGTTGTCCCAAAGGCTCCTTACACTATCTTCATATTTTTGGATTCTTTTTTCTTTTTGTTTTTCCGGTTGGGTGTTTTTTGCTTCTTCGTATTTCAAACCTTTGACTTGATTCTTGCGATCCTCTAGTCTGCTGTTGGAACTCTGTATAATATTCTTTATTTCAGTCAGTGTGTGCTTAATTTCTAGTTGGTCCTTTTTCATAACCTCGAGGGTCTCACTAGATTTCTTGAGGGTCTCACTAAATTTATCGGCGGTTTCTAGAAAATTTTTAAAAAACCTTCTTCCTGTGGTTTTGAACTCTATATCCAGTAGTTTGCTTTCCTCCATTTCTGTCATTTGTGACTTGTTTCTTTGTCTCCGCATTTTTTATGCTTCCCTGTGTTGATAGAGTGGCTTTCTGTGCTAGGTGTCCTATAGGGCCCAGTGGCTCAGCCTCCCCAATTACCTGAGGTGGACACTCTTGGTGCACCCCTTTGTGGGCTGTGTGCACAGTCTTGTTGTAGTTAAGCCTTGATTGTTGTAGGTATCACTTGGAGGAGTTGACCTCCAGGCCAATTGGCTGTGAGAATCAGCTGTGTCTGCAATGGGATAACTTCTGTGCTGAAGACACCCTTCTGGGGCAAGACTTGCTTCAGTGGGGCTTTGGTGCTCACTGAGTCTGCCCTCTGAGTGTGCCCTTATGGATCTGAGGACTTGTAATCTGGATGGTCTCACTCTGGCCACTGGGTACACTGGCTCTTGGATCTAAGGAGGTGCTAATTTAGCCTCTGCCTGAGGCTACCCAGCAGGAGCTATGGAGAGATTTGCAGATTCCTCTTCTTTGTTTGGGGTTTGGAGGTGCCCAGATGAGGCCCAGCTGTGAAGCAATGCAAGCTGCTGTGGGGCCTTGGGCCTTCTTTTGGAAGTTCTGGGTCTCTCTGACCCAGCTGCAGTTTGTTAGGTAATTTTCAGATTGCAAAGGGCCAGGCCTTTCATATGCAAAAGCCTCTGTGCACAGCTTGGGTGGGGTGGGGTCTCACGGGATCAACAGGGCAGAGCAAGCAGCTATGGCTGCTCCTCAGTCCTTCCCTAAGGGGCCCCGAGTCTCAGTGTCCCGGTAATCACTGCATTCACCTCTGAGAGAAAGCCGCCCCTTGTGTTCGAACCGATGCCAGACAGTCCAGTTTCTCCCCGTATGAGTCTGGGTCCCTAGAGACTCGCCCGGAACTGGAGTTCAGAGCAGTAGGGAGCTTGAGACTCCCTCCAGATTGTAAAAGACAATCGTGTACTCAGTTGTCAGCCCTTTCCATGTGCACCTTCGTACCTCTGCACTTTACTTCCGCACCTCCTCTGAATCTCAGTGTGCTTTTCTCTTTCCTTCTAGTTGTAGAATTTCCATTCAGCCAGCCTTCCTGTTGTTCTAGATGATGTCCGTTTTGTCTTTTATTTTTATTTTTGAAGTGGTTGGGCAAGGAAGCAATTTCCGGTGTTTACCTATGCCGCCATCTTTGTTTCTCCCGATGCTGAGTTTTTAGATAGGAAATAAGTAGTTGCTTTTGAACTTAGTGGTCTGAATTTTCTTAATAGCTAACTCTGGAAACATGATTTATTTTATATCTATGTAGATAGTTTATCAAGGCTACTGATAGGTATGCTTACATTATTATTTATGTTTAACTCTGTAATACACTTAGTTAATATTTATTTCCCTAACCCCTTCCCTTTTGTTTTTTTCTTTGATTTTAGGATCATCATGCCCAGAGTTCATAACATAAAAAAGCCTCTTACATCTCAGATTTCTTGTTTGACAAGTGAATCTTATGAACAGCTGGATTTTTTGCCTGATAAACTAAGAGCAAAGCTACTTCCTTTTCAGAAAGAAGGCATTGCTTTTGCCCTTCAAAGAGATGGCAGGTAAGGTACTTTTTTCAAGACATGCTACAAATGTTAAATGCCTGGCAAGTTTTATAAAAATCAAAGCTCTGTACAAAGCTGTGTGTGTGTGTGTGTGTGTGTGTGTGTGTGTGTGGTATACATAGTCTTTTGTTAATTTATTTTACTGGATCATGTCGAGATATGTCTTATTTTGCCTTCATTTGTGAATGATACTTTGGTCGGCATACAATTCTACATTGATAGTAATTTTTTAGCACTTTGAAAGTTGTAGTCTGCTGTTTTCTGGTTTCCACAGTTGCCATTAAAAGTACGCTCCCAAATCTCAAAATATTACCCTACAGGTGACTTATGAATTACAAAGGGAAAAATTACAAAATGGATAATGTTAGACAGGCATAATGTGGTGCACGGAAGGTGTATAGCATTCCTTAGTGGTGTTCTTCCTGGAAATGCTTGACCTTATGATCATAAGGAGGCAGTCAAACCAGTTCAGAATGTGGGACATTTTTTCAGGACAACTGACCTGAACTCTTCATATGATTCAGTGTCAGGAGTGAGAATGTTCTAAACTGAGAGATAATGAAGAGCTACAATATCTGAAAGTAAAGCATACATTTTGATTAGGTTCTGAATAAGTACAATGGTAAACTTTAGAGGACATTTTTCAGATAACTGAGAAACTTTTATCTGGACTCTATTAGAGTGATGTTATTGAATTAATGTTGATTATCTTAGATGAGGTAATGGTGTTGTAGGTGAATAGAATTTTCTTGTTCCTGGGATGATAAAGAATTTTGGGGTGAAGAATCCTATTTGCAGCCTACTTTCTACATTTTTCCAAAAAGGAAGGACATGTGTCTGTTTTGAAAAACTTTGAGTGTGTCAGCCAAAATGTTAACAGAGTGAATCTGGTAAGTGGTATAAGTATGTTTCATTGTATTATTGTTTGGCTTTTCTGCGAGTTTGAAAAATTTCCAAACCAAACCAAACCAAACCAAAACAGTCCCCCGTCCCACCACACACCACTACACACACACACACAAAAAAGAATCCGTCTAATTTTCATTCCTTTGTAAATCATTTGTTTTTATCTGTATCTGATTTTAAGATTTTAACTTTGTCTTGGGAGTTCTGTAGTTTTACAATAATTTACCCAGTTGTTGTTTTTTTTTAATAATCCTGCCTGGAATTATAGTGCATTAAAAAATATATATATATTTTTATTGATTTCAGAGAGGAAGGGAGAGAGAGATAGAAACATCAATGGGGAGAGAGAATCATTGATTGGCTGCCTCCTGCACGCCCCTCACTGGGGACCGAGCCTGGAATCTGGGCATGTGCCCTTGACTGGAATTGAACCCTGGACCGTTCAGTCCGCAGGCTGATGCTCTATCTACTGAGCCAAACCGGCTAGGGCGAATTATAGTGCATTTTAATCTGAGATTTGTATCATGTTAATTCTGGAAAATTCTCAGCTATTATCTCTTCAAATATTGATTCTTATCCATTCTCTTTATTATCTTCTGCAATTTCAATTAGATTTATACCTGACCTTTTTACTCTATTGTATACTTTTATTAATCTTTCTTATATTTTCTGTCTGTGCTACATTATATCTGTTTTTAAAGATCTCCCTTATTGTTCATTATTCAGTTGTTCTAATCTGCTGTTTAACTCATCTACTCAGCTTGTAAAAAACTGAGAAAAGTGTGCAGATCATTAGTGTACAACTTGAAGAATTTTCACAGTACAGCCATCACCAAGATCAAGAAAGGGAATTACATTACCAGCATCCCTGAAATCTTCCTGTTGCCCCTCCCAATCACTATTACCTCCCTCCTCTCCAAGGGCCACCATAGTCCTGACCTCTAACACTATAAATTACTTTTACGTGTTCAACTATGTAATTGTAATCATCCATGTATATACTTTTTTGTGTCTGGATTCTTTCACTCAACATAATTGTGAGATCCTTTTATATTGTTGTATGTGTTTATACTTGGTTTATCCCCAGTGCCATATAAAATTCCACTGTGTAAATATACCATGATTTATTTATTGATTCTACTGTTGGTGAGCATTTAGGTTGTTTCTAGTGTGGGGCTTTTAGAAAAACAATGCTATGAACATTTTTATATAAATCTTTTTTAAATATGGATACATTCCTCTTGTGTATATACCAAGAAGAGAAATTGTTGGGTAAAAAAAATGTGCATATATTCCACTAAGTAGCTACTGTCTGTATTAGTTTGCCCGGTCTGTCTTAATGAAGTACCTCAACTAGGTGGCTTAAGCAACAGAAATTTATTGTCTCACAGTTCTTGAGGCTAGAAGTTGGCTCTTTGCATTGCCTGTAAATTATAGAAATCATTATCAATTTTCACACAAAAAAGTTGCTGGGATTGTGCATGGGATTGTTTTGTGTCTATAGTTCAGTTTGGGATGAATTGATATATTTATAATATAGAGTATTTTTAAAGTATTTTAATCCATGAATGTGAATTCTTCCATTGCTCTCCATTTATTTTCATCTCAGTGATTCCTCCTTTTATTTAATTTAAATAAGGTTTTATGGTTTTTAGTATATACTTCTTTTACATATATCATTAAATTTATTCTTAGGTATTTAATATATTTGATGCTATTACAATATGTCCTCCCAACCCCTCTTTATTTATTTTTTATTTTTTAGGTTTTCTCTTTGTTTGGCTATCCAAAAATTTTATTATAATATGCCTACGTGTGGTTTTCTTTGTATTTATAGCTTAATCTGTGGGTAGATGCCATTCATTAATTCTGGAAAATTCTTATTTGCTGTCTCTTCAGGTATTATTTTGCCCCATTTTTCTACTCCTTAATCTCCAGTTATAACTATATTAGACCTTTTCTTGGTGTCCCAGTATCTCTTACCTTCTTTTTCATAATTTTTTAATTTTTAAGATTTTTGTGGCTCGGTTGGATATTTTTTGTTTACCCATATTCTTATTTACCAATCCTATCATTTGCTGTTAAACAAATCTATTAAATTCTCTTAAGGAAGAGACCACCACTCACAATACCTGAAACCAAAACCTGTTCAATATGTCTGAAACAAAGAAGCTGAATTTATTACTTGTCAAGCAAGGGAGAACTGGGCTTGTGAGACAGGCTCTTTAAACAAAGCAAAGAGTTGGTATTGTATCAGGTTTTGGGGAAGTCTGGAGACTTTTAAAAAGCTGGAGTGTTTAAGGATTTGCTGAATGTCAGAGTATAGTTTAGGGATTTGTTGACTAATGTCAAAGAACAGTCAGTCCTTTCCTTTCTTGTAATTGGAGAATAGGAACATTTTATTTTCTGTTCTTGATGTCATATAGTGTATTTTTAAGTCCTAGCATATCCAGTTCCTGTCTACCTGGTTATGTTGATAGTATCCTGTTTCTCGCCATGCTTTAATTTTCTTATTTGTATAAATATTTACAACATACTTATTTTATATATCTGAAGTGCTTTGGAAGCTAATTTTGCTTTTTGTTGTTCATAATGATGGTTTATTTCCCAATGTATTTTCTAATTTTTAAAAAATTTTGTTTTTGTAATTAGATAATCTTAATCTCTGGGATTCTTGAAGAGACCTAAAGAGTTGTGTAAATTGTTTTTGGGAGGATTTGTAAAGTGAGTTCCTAGTTTAGGGTTTCCCAGGTCAGATAGGCAGTTTAAATTCAAAACCCCAAATTAATTTTCAGATAGGCTTATGATTATGAATTGTGATGATTAATTTTCGCCTCATGCTAAACTTTAAGTTTCCTTAGTGGCTTTAAAAAAATTAGGTGTAATTAAATTTAATGAAATGCACAGGGTTAGGTGTATAGTTCAATGGATTCTAATTCAAACACCTCAGTCAAGATAAAGTACACTTTCATTATCCAGAATAGGCCTCTTTCTAATCAACCCCACCCCCCTAAATTAGGCAACCACTGATCTGATATCTATCACTTCTATTTGGAAATAACTCCAATATTAGAAAAAGTTATTTTATAAAATATAGCCATACTTATCAAATTCAGGAAATTTAGCTTCTATATAATACTTTAATCTACATATATGTTGTCAGTTGTACCAGTAATATCTTTTGTAAGCATTTTTTTAGCCCAAGATTCAGTCCAGGATCACTTATTATATTTAATGACATCTCTTTGTTTCCTTTAATGTAGGGACAGATCCTTAGCCTTTCATGACACTGGCATGTTTTAAAAGAATATAGGCCAGTTTGCCCGGCCAGTGTGGCTAAGTGGTTGAGCATCAACCTATGAACCAGGAGGTAATGGTTCGATTCTTTGTCAGGGCACATGCCCAGGTTGCAGGCTCGATCCCCAGTGTGGGGCGTGTAGTAAGCAGCTGATTGATGATTCTCTCTCATCACTGATGTTTTTGTCTCTCTCCCCCTCTCCCTTTCTCTCTGAAATCAAATATATATATATATATATATATATATATAGTCCAGTTTATTTTATAGAATGTGTCTCAAATTTTTACGTTTTATCAAGATAGTATTTAGATTATGCAGTCCTTGCTGGATTAGTACATAACTGAGAGCTAAGTTCTGTTCTTCTCAGGACATTGCTTTTGAAGGCACACTGTATCTGTCAGCCTCTTCCTGTTAATGTTATTTTTGATTACTTGTCAAAGTGTTATGGTTTCTCTACCATATAGTTACTCTTTTGCTATGGTAAAATTGTTGCTTACTTAACAAACAGCTAACGAGAGAGACTGAGACCATGCAAATATTGCTTCTTCTTATCCAGTTTTCCCTCTTGGATTTAGCATTCATAGATGATCCCTTTTTTTTCATAGATGATTCTTGTTTAAAATAAGTTTTGCTATGACAGTTGTAAAATGCTGATTTATTAATTGGCATTTTACTATAATGAATAGCCTTCCCTGTGCTCCTACAGCCGACTTCTCCTTCACCCACTGCTATCTTTATCCATCCATCCATCCATCCATCATCCATCTATCCTTAGGATGGACTCATGGATTCCTATTATATTCATTGGGTTATAACTGTATACTGTGCCATATCTTACTTTTTTCTATTTTGGAACTTGACAGACAGAATCTTGATTGTTTATATGTATCTGACTTCTCTTACTCAACATTTTTTGACATTCATACATGTTTTTATCTCTGAATATAGGACAGTTATTTTGTTCATTCACTTACAGATGGACATTTGGGGTGGTTCTAGTTTAGGAATATAATGGAAAAAGATGGTTTTAACATTCTTGGACAAGTATTTTGTGGACATATTTTTAATTCTCCTGCTAGGTTTTATGTTAGGTGTCTGTTTAACTGTAACAAAACTGCCCAACTTTTTCCATCCATTAGCAATATACAGTATGCTAGATCTAGATGCCCCACCTCTTTGTGAGTACTTGGTATTGTCAGCTTTTTCATCTTAGTCATTCAAAATGAATGCGTCTTCAAGTGGTAGCTCATTGTATTACTAGTAGCCCGGTGCACAAAAATTTGTGCACTCGGGGGGTGGTTTCTCAGTTATTAAACATTTATTGGCACAACACTGACCACATTGGTGGTGGTGGTGGTCTTGTCAGAATGTGTTATATTATGCAGATGAAAATCTATTTAAACAGATTTGATGTCGATATTTTCAAAGATGGAAGAATTGTCCCTGTTAACTATTTTAGTTGATTCATATCTTCACTAATTGTCATCATTGCAGAGTTTTCAGTCCCCATATGGATTGCTGGATATAATAGGTCATGTGCTGTCCCTGTCCTTTGTAGCCTTTGTTACCTTAAGGACTCTAGTTTTCCATTTATATGTTTAAGTACCAACCTTACTGGCTTAAAAATGTAAGCTTTTAACACTGCTCTCTCTGTTCCGTATCCTTCCAATGAAAAGGGGAGTTGAGTTGCAGCTCAGGAGAGAAATTCAGAAGGAGAATACTGAAGTAATGACTGCAGTAGGAGAAGAGGGAACCTATTTCCCTGGCCACAGGCGCTGGCGCCCTGGACCACAGGGGTGGCAGCTTCTCCGGGTGGCTGCAGCCTGGGACCTCAGGCGGGTGGCTTGTCCATCTCATGGGCTGCAGCCAGCCGCAGGCACTGGCACCTGGAACAAAGGTGGGCAGCTTCTTCTTCTGGCGGCTTCTTCTTCTTCTGTGCTTCCAGGGAGGGCAGTCAGTTATGTGTATATGTGTGTGCATGCAAACATAGGCGTGTACACGTGTGTATGTGGAAATCTGCTGGGCAATTCAAAACCATAGAAGAGTTGCCCCCTATCTCTTGAATCTTCCAGAGATATCCCCACTTTTTTATTCTATCACTACTGGAGAGTCAGAATTTGCAGCCAGCCAGCCAGTGACTCTCTGTGTCTATTTCTAACTTCTTCTTTCCCTGTCTGTCTTCCAACCCCTAATCATATTTCCATCTGGATGCATCATTTTTACTCCCAATATGCTGTATAGAGAAGGAGTCAGGATGCTGTCTTCCCATGAATAGTACTCAGTAACAAACCAATTGCATTTTAGTTGGGCAATGCCCCTACCCACCCTTCATATCCCTTCCACCATGCTTTTCTGTTTCCCTTTTTGTTTGTTGGATTGTTCTGCTGCTCCTTCTCCTCACCCCACCACCCTTGGATCGTAATGTAAAATCCTTTTACCATGTCAAGAAATTATTAAAAATACAGGTACTTCTCCAATCACTGGCGGGGGGCGAGAAGGGGGGGGAGGGAAGAGGCTGCTGCTAGCCACCCGAGATCTACGTGGCAGCACCTAGAGGCCTGGTCTCACCAGTTTTACCCGTGCAGTTTGAAAGGTGCTCGCGCCACATAGCGGTCATGACCCAGTCTCAGGGGGTTCTACCCGTGCAGTTTGAAAGGTGCTTGAGATGTACCTGGCAGCCAGGACCCGGTCTCATTGGGTTTGCAGTTTGAAAGGTGCTCGCGATCTAAGTGGCAGTCAGGACCCGGTCTCATGGGGTTTGCAGTTTGAAAGGTGCTGGCGATCTACGTGGCGGTCAGGACCCGGTCTCATGGGGTTTGCAGTTTGAAAGGTGCTCACGATCTACGTGGTGGCCAGGACCCGGTTTTACCCGCGAAGTTTGAAAGGTGCTCGCGATCTACGTGGCGGTATGTATCGGCCAGGACCCGGTCTCACTGGTTTTACCTGCGCAGTTTGAAAGGTGCTTGCAGCACGTAGCAGTCAAGACCCAGTCTCAGGGGGTTTTACCCGCGCAGTTTGAAAGGTGCTCGTGATCTACGCGGCGGCCAGGACCCGGTCTCAGGGGGTTTGCAGTTTGAAAGGTGCTCACGATCTACATGGCGGTCAGTACCCGGTCTCATGGGTTTTACCCACGCAGTTTGAAAGGTGCTCGCGATCTACATGGCGGTCAGGACCCGGTCTCATGGGTTTTACCCACGCAGTTTGAAAGGTGCTCGCGATCTATGTAGCGGTCAGGACCCGGTCTCGTGGAGTTTTACCCGCGCAGTTTGAAAGGTGCTCGTGATCTACGTAGGGGTCAGGGCTGCCTCTTCTCTGCCCCGACTGGCTTCTCCGATCACCAGCTGGGGGGCGGGGCAAAGGCGCCCCGGTTCTCCGATCCGGCCGGGTGGCAGGGCCACCTTTGCCCTGCCCCCTGGCTCTTGCCTGCCGCCTGGGTTTCCGATCACCGTCAGTGGCAGGTGGCTTCTTCCATCCTTCTCCTTTAGCCTCCAAGCATTGCGCCTACATATGCAAATTAACCGCCATCTTTGTTGGCAGTTAACTGCCATCTTTGTTGGCAGTTAATTTGTGTATAGCCCTGATTAGCCGATGGGAAGCATAGCGAAGGTACGGTCAATTACCATGTTTGTCTATTATTAGATAGGCTAATTTGTATTTCCCTAATGACTAATGATGTTGACGTCTTTCCCTGGCTATTCATATATATATAATATATTATTTGTATATTCGCATATATTATAAATAATGTGTATTAATGTTTGCCCATGTTTTGTTGTCTTTTTATTATTCATTTGTAGGAGTTATTTTTATATTCTGCATACACAACCTTTGCCTGATATATGTATTATAAATATTTTCTACCAGTCTATAGCTTGTCTTTTAATTCTCCTTAGATATCCTTTGATGAACAGAAATATTTAATTTTGATAGAATCTAATTTGTTAAGTTTATCTTATATGGTTAGTACTTTTCATATTGTCATCAAAAATGTTTTCCTACCCCAATATGGTCTTCTATGTTTTGTACGGGAAACTTTATAGTTTTAGCCTTTACTTTTTGATAGAAGATTTATCTCAAATTAATTTTTGTGTATGGGGTGACATAAGAGTTCTAGGTTCAGTTTTCTTTAATACTGATACCTATTTATTCCACAGCGTATGTGGAAAAGTCTATTTTCATAAATTACTTTGGCATCCTTGTGAGAAAGCAATTGACCATATATGTATAAATCTATTTCCCGGTGGCTTCTTTTTGCTATAGGTTTCTTTTTCTATTGTCATTCCTTTTCCATTTTCACTTTTTTGTAGCATTCTTAGGCTCAAGTTTTCTTAAGGAGTCACTTTTCCACTATATACTTTGTGCATATTTAAGATGTATTCCTATTGCTCTGATTGGCTAAGTCTTAAGTTTCCCTGTTGATGCTGTCTGCAGACATATTCATTGTGTCCTGTGGGCTTGACTTTCTCTTTTGTTTCTATTATAAATTTTTCTTACTTTTCTTTAGATCTCTCTGCATTTTAAAAGATAGTATTTTATCTCGGTTAGCATTTCTAGGTATTTGCAAAGGAAAGGGTAGTGGTGTTTTTTTCCAAAGGTGGAGATGGTGCTCCTTTAAATTTTGTTTAAATATATTTTTATTGATTTCAGAGAGGAAAGGAGAGGAAGAGAGAAATATCAATGATGGGAGAGATAATTGATCAGCTACCTCCTGCATGCCCCCCACTGGGATCCAGCCTGCAACTGGTCACATGCCCTGAGCAGGTCTCGAATCCTGACCTTCTAGTAGATGCTCAACCCCTGAGCCACACCAGCCAGGCAAAGGAAAGGGTTTTTAGAATATCTAAACCACTACAGTACTGATAGCACAAATCTTACTGTTAAATTTTCATATCTAAACCACTACAGTACTGATAGCACAAATCTTACTGTTAAATTTTCATTTATTTGGGATTATGATCTATCATTATAAAATAACCTTATAAAATTTCTTTCTTTCTTCCTTCCTTCCTTCCTTCCTTCCTTCCTTCCTTCCTTCCTTCCTTGTACTCTGAATTTAATCTTGTGTAATTCTATCCCAGCAACTATTGCTTTCTGACCATATTTTTCTAGGATGCCTTTAACCATCTTTATATTTTCAATGTTTTTGAGATATTTTCCTTTAGATGAGTTGTTAAGTTTCAAAGTTAGATTTCACTTTGTGATTTAGTTTGTCTTTTCTCTTAAGTAGTATTAATCTCACTTTTATTCATTGACATTAGAGCTATATTTGGTTTTAATTCTGTCATCATAATAGTTGTTATGGTTTCTGTTTCTAAAACTGTTACTGTATAATCACTAGATGATTCACTAAATACAGGGTGGGGCAAAAGTATGTTTGAAGTTGTTCTTATGGGAAATAATACAATAATTAATAAACAATAATGCAAGAATAAACTGTTTTGCATACCCACAACTGTAAACCTACTATTTCCCCACCCTTTAGATGACTATGCAATTCAAGTGTTCTTCATGTTTAATATGCACTTTTAGTAATTTGAAAGGTTTGTAGTTTGGATCCATAGACCATTTTTATACTTATAGCTTTATATAATACTAGAGGCCCAGTGCACAAAAATTTGTGCACTCAGGGGGGGGGGGGGTCCCCCCCCCCCTTTTACTCCCCGGGGACAGGGGCCCCTTCAAGGGGGGTTTGGGGACTTCCCCCCCTTTTCCCTCACAAGAGCCGGGGCCCCTTCAGGGGGGTTTGGGGCTCCCTTTCCCTTTTCACGCACAGAACCAGGGCCCATTAAGGGGGGTTGGGGGGCTGCCCCCTGTCACTCACAGAGCAGGGCTCATCAGGGGAGCTGGGGCACCGCCCCCTGTCACACACAGAGCAGGGCGGATCAGGGGGTTGGGGCGCTGCACCCTGTCACACTCAGGGCAGGGCCAATGGGGAGGTTATGGCTCTACCCTGTCACACACAGAGCAAGGCCCGTGGAGGG
>NW_005871360.1:1172328-1202364 GCF_000147115.1 Myotis lucifugus
GTTGGGGCACCTTTCCCTGTGAGGTTGTGGCCCCACCCCCTGTCACACACAGAGCCGCAGGGTGATCAGGCGGTTTGGGCGCTGCCCCCTGTCATGCTGATCCCGGTGCCGGGAGCCTCGCTGCTCCGCTGATCCCAGTGCCGGAAGGCATATTACCCTTTTACTATATAGGATAGAGGCCTGGTGCATGGGTGGGGGCTAGCTGGTTTGCGCTGAAGGGTGTCCTGGATCAGGGTGGGGGTCCCCACTGGGGTGCCTGGCCAGTCTGGGTGAGGGGCTGAGGGCTGTTTTCCGGAAGCGGGTGACTGAAGCTCCTAGCCACTCCTTTTCTTCTTTTTTTCTTTTTTTTATTCTGGGCCTGATTTAGCTCTGAGGCCTCACTGCTGAAAACATCGATATAATGTTGCAGTGTTGCAGTCCGGCTGGCTGAACCTGGCTGACTGACAGCCAATTTCTGGGGTTTTGTTTAGCTTCTATATTTGCAACATAGTACATAGTTGCTTAGAGTTGCAGCTGAGAGGCCGGCAGCGGCAGGCGGGGAACATTGGAGTCCGCAGTCACTGGAGCAAGCAAGCCTCCCTGCTCACTTCAGTGCATGGCTGCCGGCTGCCATCTTCGCTGACAGTTCATTTGCATAAGGATATGCTGATTAGCCAATGGGAAGGGTAGCGGTCGTACGCTAATTACCATGTTTCTCTTTTATTAGTGTAGATACTCTGTTCTCTATTTTATTAGGCAGTGTTTTCTCATTCCCAGGTATAATCATTGTCATTTGGTATATTGCCATTTTTTTTCCCTTTCTGCCTCTCTCAGCACATCATATAAATTGGTAAAACTATTTTTCTTGATGTTAACCCTTGTATCTTTAAAAGTACTTATAATTTGTTCCTATAAATATTTATATTATTTTCTTTACCAACTTTAAATGATATTTGCCTTTTTTGTTTCTTTACTCTTGTTAGGTATGTAATTTCTGTGTCATTGTTTATAACTAGACATTCTTTTCTGTACACAGATTATTTAAACATTTCACTGCTTCCCTCCAGTTCATTTTGTTTCTGCACAGTGTTCTTTGGTTGAAGTTATCTTCTCAAAGTTTTTTTAGACAGACTAATGGGAAGTCAGTTTCCCAATATCTTGCATTTTATATAAGTCTTTTCACTGAGTTTATACTATACTAAAGGCCTGGTGCATGGATTTATGCACCAGTGAGGTCCCTCAGCCTGGCCTGCGCCCTCTTGCAATCCAGGACCCCTTGGGGGATGTCGGACTGGGATTGGGCCGAACCGGCAGTCCAACATCCCCCAAGGATGTAGTAGTGCACGAAGGGCCAGGTAGCTGGGGAGGAGGTATTTATTAAGTTACTAGAGGCCCGTGCTGCTTCTGCTCATCTCGGCCCCGCTGCGCCTGCTGCCACTGCTGCTAGATCGCACTGCTGCCCAGGCGGGAGAGGCTTGTGCCGTTGCAGCTTTGCTTGCCAGACGTGAACCCAGTGTCTGGCACCCGTCAGTCAGCTGAGCGGCACTCTCGTTGTCGGAGCGCACTGACCAGCAGGGGACAACTCCTGTGTTGAACGCCTGCCCCCTGGTGGTCAGTGAGTGTTATAGCAACCTGTCCACCAGTCACTCAGTTGTCCGGTTGTTTGGTTGCTTAGGCTTTTATATATACTAGAGGCCCAGTGCACAAAAATTTATGCACTCTGGGGAGGGGTGTTCCTCAGCCCGGCCTGTGTCCATTTTCAGTCCAGGACCCCTTGAGATGTTCACCTGTTGACTTAGGCCCACCTCCCCGGGGGATCAGGCCTAAGCTTGCAGTCAGACATCCTTCTGGCTGCCAGGGAGCCCTCAGGGGATGTCCAGCTAAAGTCTTAGGCCCCCAAGGGATCGGGCCTAAACCATTAGTTGGACATTCTTAGTGCTCCCACGGAGGTGGGAGAGGCTCCTGTCATCACCTTTGCGCTGGCCAGCCATGAGCCAGCTTCTGGCTGAGTGGCACTCCCCATATGGAAGTGCACTGACCACCAGGGGGCAGCTCCTGCATTGAGCATCTGCTCTCTGGTGGCCCGTGTGCATCATAGCAACCAGTCATTCTGACGTTCAGTCAATTTGCATATTTGCCTTTTATTATTATTATATAGCATGTCCCTATTTCCCCCATTTTGCCCCCTCTACCCAGTTCTTGCCCCCCACTTCTCTCTGGCCATCACCATACTGTTGCTTGTGTCCAAGGGTTGTGCATATATTTTCTTTGGCTAATCCCTTCTTTAAATTCACTGCTTTAAATTTGTATTTTCAGATAAGTGCTTATAACTGCACTATTATATATTTTCTACTATATCATTTAGAATTAAGATATTTTTTAATTGAACCCTTGTAAATTTTAGCACAATTTAATAAATTATGCTAGAAGCAATTAGGAGATTTTTCATGTAATGCAGATACATTTCAATTAATATTTTGTTAATTTTTAATTTTTTAATATTTTAATTTGAAATAATCTCATACATGTAAAAAAAACCCTATAAAATACTACAGCATATTATATGTACCCTTCACCCAATTTCTTAGGTGTTAATAATTTAAACATAACCATTATACAACTAACAAAATTTGGAATATATTTTTCTTATAATCTCTTTAATGTTTCTTAATCCATTTACTTTCTTTTGTTAATCTTCACCCAAGGATATTTTTCCATTGAATTTTAGAGAGAGTGAAGGGAAAGGGAGAGACACATTGATTGGTTGCATCCTGCACATGCTGGATCAAGCCAGCAACTGAGGTACATGCCCTTGACTGGAATCGATTCTGGGACCCTTTAGTCCACAGGCTAATGCTCTATCCACTGAGCAAAACAAGCTGCAGCTTAATTCATTTACTTTTAATCTATATGTGTCTTTATATTTAAAGTGGGTTTTGTTTTTGATTCACCCTCATAATCTGTCTTTTTTTATTTTTTTTAATTTTTTTTTAAATTAAATCTTTATTGTTCAGATTATTACATTGGTTCCTCTTTTTTCCCACCATAACTCCCCTCCACCCAGTTCCCACCCCTCCCTCCGCCCTCACTCCCCACCCACTGTCCTCATCCATAGGTGCACGATTATTGCCCAATCTCTTCCCCCACCCCCCACACCCCTTTCCCCCCTAGGAATAGTCAGTCCATTCCCTTTCTATGTCCCTGATTCTATTATAGTCACTAGTTCATACTGTTCATCAGATTATTTATTCACTTGATTTTTAGATTCACTTGTTGATAGATGTGTATTTGTTGTTCATAATTTGTATCTTTACCTTTTTCTTCTTCTTCCTTTTCTTAAAGGATACCTTTCAGCATTTCATATAACACTGGTTTGGTGGTGATGAACTCCTTTAGCTTTTTCTTATCAGTGAAGCTCTTTATCTGACCTTCAATTCTGAATGATAGCTTTGCTGGATAAAGTAATCTTGGGTGTAGGTTCTTGCTGTTCTTCACTTTGAATATTTCTTGCCACTCCCTTCTGGCCTGCAAAGTTTCTGTTGAGAAATCAGCTGACAGTCGTATGGGTACTCCCTTGTAGGTAACTGACTTTCTTTCTCTTGCTGCTTTTAGGATACTCTCTTTGTCTTTTGCTCTTGGCATTTTAATTATGATGTATCTTGGTGTGGTCCTCTTTGGATTCCTTTTGTTTGGGGTTCTATGTGCTTCCTGGACTTGTAAGTCTATTTCTTTCACCAGGTAGGGGAAGTTTTCTGTCATTATTTCTTCAAATAGGTTTTCAATATCTTGCTCTCTCTCTTCTTCTGGCACCCCCATAATTCGGATGTTGGTACGCTTGAAGCTGTCCCAGAGTTTCCTTACACTATCTTCGTATTTTTGGATTCTTTTTTCATTTTGCTTTTCTGGTTGGGTGTTTTTTGCTTCTTTATATTTCAAATCTTTGACTTGATTCTTGGGATCCTCTAGTCTGCTGTTGGGAGTCTGTACAATATTCTTTGTTTCAGTCAGTGTATGCTTAATTTCTAGTTGGTCTTTTTTCATATCCTCCAGGATCTCATTAAATTTATCGGCAGTTTCCAGAAAATTCTTGAAAAACCTTATAACCGTGGTTTTGAACTCTATCTCCAGTCGTTTGCTTTCCTCCATTTCTGTCATTTGTGACCTGTTTCTTTGTCTCCGCATTTTTTATGCTTCCCTGTGTTGGTAGAGTGGCTTTGTGTGCTAGGTGTCCTATAGGGCCCAGTGGCTCAGTCTCCCCAATTACCTGAGGTGGACACTCTTGGTGAACTGCTTGTGGGCTTTGTGCACAGTCTTGTTGTAGTCTTGTTGTAGTTAAGCCTTGATTGTTGTACTTATCACTGGGAGGAATTGACCTCCAGGCCAATTGGCTGTGAGAATCAGCTGTGTCTGCAATGGGATAACTTCTGTGCTGAAGACACCCTTGTGGGGCAAGACTTGCTTCAGTGGGGCTTTGGTGCTCACTGAGTCTGCCCCCTGAGAGTGCACTTATGGATCTGAGGAGTTGTAATCTGGATGGTCCCACTCTGACCACTGGGTACACTGGCTCTTGGATCTAAGGAGGTGCTAATTTAGCCTCTGCTTGAGACTACCCAGCAGGAGCTACAAAGAGATCTGCAGATTCCTCTTCTTTTTTTGGGGTTTGGAGGTGCTGAGATGAGGCCCAGTGTGAAGCAATGCAAGCTGCTGTGGGGCCTTGGGCCTTCTCTTGGAAGTTCTGGGTCTGTCTGGTCCAGCTGCAATTTGTTAGGTAATTTTCAGTTTGCAAAGGGCCAGGGCATTCATATGCCAAAGCCTCTGCTGCAGCCTGGGTGGGGTGGGGTCTCAAGGAATCAACAGGGTGGAGCAAGCAGCTATGGCTGATCCTCAGCCCTGCCCTAAGTGGCCCCGCCTCTCAGTGTCCCGGTAATTGCTGCAAGCACCTCTGAGGAAAAGCCGCCCTCAAGTTCGGAGTTCTGCCTGCTGCCAGACAGTCCAGTTTCTCCCCATATGAGTCCTGGGTCCCCAGAGACTTCCTGGAACCGGATTTCAGAGCAGTCGGGGACTTGTGACTCCCTCCCGATTCAAAAAGACAGCCACGTCCTCAGATGCCAGCCCCTTTCCGCACACGCTCGAGCTTCCGTACCTCTGCACTTTACTTCCGCAGCTCCTCTGAGTCTCAGTGTGCTTTTCTCTTTCCTTCTAATTGTAGAATTTCCACGCAGCCAGCCTTCCTGTGGTTCTGGATGATGTCCTTTTTGTCTTTTCGTTGTATTTTTAAGTTGTTGTGGGAGGCAGCAATTTCTGGTGTTTACCTATGCTGCCATCTTGGTTTCCTCTCTCATAATCTGTCTTTTAATTGGTGCATTTATGCCACTGACTTTCAGAGTGCTTACTGATAGAGTTACTACCATATCAGGTGGCTTCTGGGGCTTCTGGGCCCAGCCTGCGGCCTGTGATCGAATCCTATCATGGACGTCAGGCAGGCGGCTTCTGGGGTCGCACACGGGGGCCTGGATGGCGTCTTGCGCTGGCGACTTGCACCCTCCCTGTCTGCAGTATGCAAATTAGCTGCCATCTTTTTTGGCGGTTAATTTGCACATCACACTGTTTAGCCAATGGAAGGCGTAGCGAAGGTATGGTCAATTACCATGTTTGTCTATTATTAGATAGGATAGATGACAAGTTAGCTGGGTAACAAATTCCCTAATCCCACTTTCTTTTCTGGTTGCTGTTGCTTGGACTCAACTGATTGCTGTAGACAAGTCTGAGGGCTGCCTTGTTTTTCTCTCCTTAGAGATTAAATTTTTTTGTCTCTTTATCCATTTTGGCAATCCAGTACTAGAATGTGTCTTGGTGTGATGCTTATATGTCTATTTCCTGAATGTGCTATATTATTTTAACCTGGAGTTTACAATTTTTTTGTTTTGTTTTGTTTCTGGAAACTTTTCTTGAATTACATTGAGAACAGTTTTCCAGTTCCTTTATTTTGGTTTTCTTCTTTGAAGACACTAGGTATGCTTATGTTTGTTGCTTCAGCTTGGCCTGTCATTTATATTATTTGTATTTTCTGTCTTTTTCTTTCTTAATTTTTCTCTAAAACTGATTTTGCCTTTCTTTATTTCCTTTGAAAATTTCCTTTCAATCCTGTCCTGTGTGTACTTTTCCATGTTTTTAGAAATGCCTGTTCTCTCTTCTGCTTCCATTGGTCTTTGTTTCAGTGGTGTTTATTTTTCTTTTACTTCTCTGGCTTGTCAGTTCACATTTAATTTCTTCATTTTTTTCTTGCCATACCTTCCTCTATTTGTAGCATTAGTTTTTTTAAAAAATCTCTACTCATCATTTCATGAGGAATGTTTTTCCTGAGCCTATATACAAAAGATCATCTTGTGTTACGACTAACACCTATTCTTTTTATGAAACTATTTTTGTGTGTAATTTATTTCTTTTGAAATTAACATAGCAGGATAGCTAACAGTGCAAAATCTCACGCTCCTCCTGGGCCTCTCTTTACTTCCCAGTCGTTTGGGGTTTGTCATTGAGCTTTGCCTCCTTTTCTTTTCCCTGTAGCCAGACTGGACTCTGCGGTACTCTGTCTGTCTACCTATCCTCATGTTGATGCAAAGAAGGGATTTTTTGACTTTGCAATGCAAGTATCCCCTTCACTTTGGAACTTTGTTCTGCTGTTTTGTTTTTCCCGCTGAGATGTGTAGCCAAAGTGTTCTTTCTAGTTATACTCCTTCAATTGTTGTTTTTGTTGTTGCTGTTTTTACTACTTAACATTTTTTTGGAAGCCATCCCCTTGTTTTGTCTAGTTTTCAAAGATGATAAATAGCCATGCATTAAATTTTTGAATGTGTGCTCTACCAATTTTAGTGTTAAGTACATTTCTTAGGTATTTATTAAACTACTAGAGGCCCAGTGCACTGGTGGGATCTCTCAGCCTAGTTGATGATCGAGGCCTATCGGTGGGCAAGCTGGCTGAGGGGAGGAACCCCGGGAGATTGGCCAGCTTGCCGGGGGGAGGGGCCACGGGATGTTGACTGGCTGGGGGGTGGGAGGTTGGCCGACCGGGGTGGAGGGGCCGCAGAAGGTTGGCCAGCCTGGGGGAATGGGGAGGGACCGTGGGAAGTTGGCTGGCTGGGGGGAGAGGGGCCCTGGGAGGTTGGCAGGCCAGGGGGAGGGGCCGTGGCAGGTTGGCTGGCTGAGGGAAGGGGCCGTGGAAGGTAGGCCGGCCAGGGGTGAGGGGTTGCGGGAGGTTGCCCAGCCGGGAGGTGGAGGGGCCACTTGAGGTTGGCCAGCCAGGCCCCCTATTGGGGCCAATCTGGGGGGGCCGGCCGATGGGAGGGTGAGGAGAAGGGGGATGGGGAGGTTGGCTGTGGGAGTGCACTGACCACCAGGGGGTAGCTCCTGTATTGAGCGTCTGCCCCCTCGTGGTCAGTGCGCATCATACCAACTGTTCCACCAGTCGTTCTGGTTGTTTGGTCCTAAAGGTCGCTTAGGCTTTTATATGTAGAGATCATTTACATATATGTATTTATGTATGAATATACATGGTAAAAATAATTGGCAAAATTATTAACACATGAAAATGTTAGTATACAGTTGAATGAGAAGGTTTGCTATATGTCATTTACTTATTCACATCCGATGAGATGTAAGATGCCTATTACTGAATGAATTATTAGGCTTAGCATTGCACATTGTCGTTATATTCATCATTAGTTAATACTCTTTGTATAGATGGTGTTTTTTAAAATGAACTGAATTTCATTTCTTCTGTAAATCTTGGTGGAATAATTGGTTTTCATTATCTGTTTGCATGATGGAAGAGGAGATCTTTTGTTATTTAAGGACTTTTACAAAAAATATGAGATTATTTTGTAGTAATTTGTCTTCTTGCATTGTTTTCTTTCCTAAAACTGAAGAATTTCTATTTTATTACCCATGTTATAAACCTTACTTGTTTGGCTGAATGTAGATTGGATTTCTGCATCAGTGAACAAAAATACTAAAACACCTGATGGTTTTGCTACAAGAAGATTCTTTATTAAATCATTTTATTATTAAGGTATAAAATACCATGCTTATTTATATCAATTTAATAATCCTGTATAATAAAAGCCTAATATGCACATTGACTGCATGGAAGAACGACCGGTCGCTATGACGTGCACTGACCACCAGGGGGCAGACGCTCAATGCAGGAGCTGCCCCCAGCCCGCAGGCCCCAGGCCAGCCAAGGTGGGTGCCAGCGGGGGCCCCCCAATCACCCTCCGGTCACCCCACAGATGGCCCTGATCGCCAGCCAGGCCTAGGGATCCTATCCGTGCAAGAATTTTATGCACCGGTCCTCTAGTTTAAGGATAACTAGGTAAAAGTATGATTTAACTATTTGCATAAAAAAGCTAGAAGAAATAAGTTACAAAAATTTACTTATTAATTTTATACAGCTTGAGTCATCTAATTAATTAGAAAACAAATCTTGACATTTTAAATAGTATTAATTTGTGTTGTAGGATTACATCATTGTTTTTCCTTCTTCCCAAGCAGTGAGGACGCTATCAGAGTCTAGAGAGAGACTTGGCTATGCCAAACATGTTATTGATGCATAATCAATATGTGTACATTTTGCACAAGCAAAAAAAAAAAAAAAGCAAAAATAAACAAGTGAGACTACATCAAAGTAAAAGTAAAACGCTTCTGTACAGTGAAAGGAAATAATCAACAGAATGAAAAGGTAACCTACCAAATGGGAGAAAATATTCGTAAACTATATATCCATTAAGTGGTTAATATCTAAAATATATAAAGAATTTATACAATTCAATAGCAAAAACCAAATAATCTAGTTAAAAAATGAGCAAATGACCTGAATAGACATATGTCCAAAGAAGACATACAAAGCCAACAGGTATATGAAAAGGTGTTTATCACTAATAATCAGGGAAATAAAAATAAAAATCACAATGAGATATCACTTTACACCTGTTAGACTATTATCTATGATCCAGCAATCCCAATCCTGGGTATATATCTGAAGGAAATGTTATCACCATCTTCAAGAAATGTCTGTACCACCATGTTCATTTCATCACTATTCATAGTAACCAAGACATGGAAACCATCTAAATGTCCACTGATGGTTGAATGGATAAAGAAAATGTTATATATATAAAAATTAGTGGTGGTGGGGGGTTCTGGGAAATGGGGAGATGTTCAGAGAGTACAAACTTTTAGTTATAAGTGGAATATATTCTGGTTATCTAATGTTCAACGTGGTGATAATAGTTAATAATACTGTGCTGTATATTTAAATGTTGCTAAAAGAGTAGATCTTAAAATATTTTCATCACACATACAGAAGTGGTGACTGTATGGTGATAGATATGTTTAACCTTATTGTGGTAATCATTTCAAAATATATACATATATCAAATCTGCACATTGTACACTTTAAACTTACATAACTTTATATGTCAACTAGAGGCCTGGTGCACAAAATTTGTGCACTGGGGGGGGGAGGGGGGTTGTCAGCCCAGAATGCGAGAGGGTGTAGGCCAGGCCAAGGGACCCCACTGGTGCACAGTCAGGGCTGGGGAGGGATGCAGGAGGTTGGCCAGTCGTGGAGGGACCGTGGGAGGGCTCCAGGCTGTATCTGGCTCATCTCACTCAGTCCTGATTGGCCATACCCCAGCGGCAAGCTAACCTACTACTCAGAGCATCTACCCCCTGGTGGTCAGTGCATGTCATAGTGAGTGGTTGAGCGGCCTTAGCATATCATTAGCATATTACACTTTGATTGGTTGAACGGATGACTGGATGACCAGACACTTAGCATATTAGGCTTTTATTATATAGGACTAGAGGCCCAATGCACGAAACTCATGCAAGAGTAGGCCTTCCTTCCTCCGGCTGCCCGCACCTGGCTTCCCTCTGGCAGATGGGACCTGGGCTTCCCTCGCAGCCCCGGCTTTGTTTGGAAGATTGTCTGGAAGGACGAATTAGTGTATTATGCTTTTATTATTATAGATTATATTTCAATAAAGCTGGAAAATATAGGTGTATATTTTAATAGATGAACTTAACTGGTACTTTTAATTTAGATAAAACTACTTAATCAGACCTTTTATCTGGAAGTATTCTGTGGATATGTAAATTTAATTTTAAAAAGAACATAAAATGTGCTAGAAACTTTACATGTATTAGGGTACAACCCTCTGAGGTATGAGGTATGTACTTATTAGCTTTCTTTTACCCATTGAAAAACTAAAGGTCATAAAGTTTCATTTATAGCCAATTTACCAACAGCTTACCATTTGCTTAACTCTCACAATAATTTGTCTGAGGTATAAGACCTATCCTATATAATAAAGAGGGAATATGCTAATTGACCGCCACACCCTCACAATATGGCAGCGCCCACAGCCAATAAAGAGGGAATATGCTAATTGACTGCCATGCCCTCACAAGATGGCAGCGCCCAGTCCCCTCAGCCACGCCTCATTCAGCCTCAGTTTCTTAGTCCCCTCAGCCCGCCTCATCCAGCCAGAATCCCCCAGTCTCCTCAGCCCCACCTCACCCAGTCCCCACAGCATCCAGCCTCATCCAGCCTCAGTCCCCCAGTCCCCTCAGCCCTGCCTCATCCAGCCAGAGTCCCCCAGTCCCCTCAGCCCCGCAGGGGAAGGCATTTGGGGATGATCAGGCCAGCAGGAGAGGGCAGTTGGGGACGATCATGCTGGCAGGGGAGCAATTAGGTGTCAATCAGGACAGCAGGGGTGCAGTTAGGGGGCGATCAAGTTGGCAGACAGAGTGGTTAGGGACGATCAGGCAGGCAGGCAGGCAGGTGGTTAGGAGCCAGAAGTCCCGGATTGTGAGAGGGATGTCTGACTGCGGGATCAGGCCTAAACCGGCAGTCAGACATCCCCCGAGGGGTCCCAGATTGGAGCGGGTGCAGGCTGGGCTGCGGGACACCCCCAGTACATGAATTTTGTGCACCGGGCCTCTAGTTAGCTAATAAAAGCTGTTGAGATTTGGTCCTATTTATGCTTGACTCTAAGGCAGCGCTCTTTGTTTTACTATAGATTCTAACATGTCATGATTCAAGACCAGGAAAAAAGAAGTCATACAGCAGCATTATGAACATCCTGAGATAACCCCACGCTGAGTGTAACATCTGTGGCCTTTAAACAGGTCATGTCTAATTTGAGTAGACTGTGTAAGGTGGGAATGACTCATGTTCCGTGAGGTCATCTACTGCATTTTTTACTTTAAATTAGTTTACCATCAGATATAAAGTTGGTGCTTCTCCTCATAATACTATGAGTCTCTAAGGGTGAAGATTCATTTTTGTAATCCATTTGCTATTTTATTTATTTTAATTTAAATTCTTTATTGTTCAAAGTGTTACATATGTCTCCTTTTCCCCCCCATTGACCTCTTCCCGGCCACTCCAACCCCCAGCACATGCCCTCAACCCGCTATTGTCTGTGTCCATTGGTTATGTTTATATGCATGCATACAAGTCCTTTGGTTGATCTCTTACCCCCCTCTTCCACCCTCCACTTCTTTCCCTCTAAGGATTGAAGGTCTGTTCAATGCTTAAATTGCATCCTTCATTCCTGTCTGCTTTTCTTGCTTCCTTTGGAGACTCCTTTTTAATGAAAGATCACTAAAGTTATATCATCATCTTAATAATAAAAGCATAATATGCCAATTAGACCAGACCCAGACAGCCGAACAACCTTCTGGATGTCATTTCGGACAAAGCCGCTGCAGCAGGGGCCGAAGCAGAGGTGGTTAGGGGTGATCAGGCAGGCAGGCAAGCAGTTGGGGGCAATCAGGAAGGCAGGTGAGTGGTTAGGGGAGGTCAGGTAGGCAGGTGAGCGGTTAGGATTGCAAGAGGGGGCAGGCTGGGCTGAGGAGCACCCCTCCCCCCCCCCCAGCATGAATTTTGTGCACCGGGCCTCTAGTCTATAATAATAAAAGTGTAATATGCTAATTAGACCGGTCGTCCTTCCAGACGAAGCTGGGGCTGCAAGGGAAGCCCGGGTCCTGGGTGCTAGAGGAAAGCCAGTGCCAGCAGCCGGGGAAGGAAGGCCTACTCTTGCACAATTTTGTGCATTGGGCCTCTAGTAATAAATAATTTAATAGAAAATGTCTCAGTATAGTAACGATTTTCAAACTACTTATGGAAACACTATTTTCTAGTAATGCTATAAGTGAAAGAATTTTAGCGTAAACATAAAGATCTGGACATTCCTTTTATTATTGTGGTTGATTTTTCACATTACCCTTCAGAAATGGAGTATTTGCTATACTGTGGAGAAAATAAAATTGATCCTGCTTTTCTTGAACCCTTAAACTATCTTTAGTAGCCATGGAAATAATTCCTCAGTAAGAATGTAATTGCTAATCACTTGATATTCTCCATGTACAAAAATGAGTAATACTTGTTAAAACATCTAGATTTTTACATAAAGTTTTGATATTTGGGTACAGTGAAACAACTTACATATTTTCTTAACATGTTCCCTAAAACTTACTGAAACAAACTGGAATGCTTTTTTGGAAGCCAAGGTACTTGTTGCTGACATCGGAATAATTTTGTTGTTTGCAATTTTATAAAATATTTTTAAAAGTTCCGAGTTACCATGTTCCATAAATAACTAATGGTGAGATGTTATCTCTGAAGGCTTGTGAGTAGGCGGCAAATTATATGTTACAATGTTATATAAAACTGACTCATATGAGTGGGTGAGAAATCTCAAGAATACCAGGACACCCACACTTGAAAAAGTCAATATGTGCTGGTTCTTTTTATACCATGTTCCAGCAGCCTGCTTAATGGAGCTGTATTCATTAAAAAAGTCTTTATAATTTCTTTCATTGCTTTGGTGAATATCTTCCTGTTTAAAAAAAGTGAAATAACATTTTTTACCATTAAAAAAATCATTGTTCAGAAGATAAAAAGTTTGATTCAGAATTTGAAGTAATTCACTTCCCTGTGCCTCAGGTTTTTAAATTAGTTAATGCCAAGGGATTAAAACATACCTTCTTTTTGGAGTATTTTAGAATATTTGTTAAATCCTGTATAAATACAATTAAATGATCTTTTAATAAGTAGTATTCTAGTCTTGATAAGCAGCCCATGCTGTTTTACTCATAAAAACAGTATCTATAATAATAAAAGCATAATATGCTAATTAGACCAGACAGCCAGACGACCTTCTGGACGTCCTTTCGGATGACCTTTTGGACAAAGCTGGGGCTACGAGGGCCAAGCCCCTTGCATGGATTTCGTTCTTGGGGCCTCTAGTATTGTATATAGGAATGTTATCTCAGATCCAGTCTATTTGATATTAAATTTTAATCCTGGTATTCTTTTTCATGGTAACATTATATAATCTTAAATATGTTTGTTATATTATCCAAAATGTTGTTTTGGTTGGATTTCACAAATTAGATTTTGTTTGTTTGGAGATTTAAAAAATATTTTAAAAGAATACTTCCTAGGTTCTTTAACCACATACTAACTAAACCTTATTGCTTTATTGGAATTTTCATTCTTCTTTTAACTAATATTCTTTGTTCAAACTGAGAATCTCAACCAGCTCTTTTTAAAAAATGTTTCTATTTTGTTGAAATCTTTTATTTGAAAATAGCCAAAGGGCACCTCTAGCTGTGAAACAGGTCCTCTAAATAGCACTTTCATTTATCTTATTTAATTATTATAAGATCTCTCCGATGGTATTGGTGTTATTCCACATTTTTGGAAGAGAAAGCAGTAGCTTTGAGAGGTGAAGAAACTTGCTCACCTAATGGCAGTGTTGGGATTTCAAGCAACACAAAAGTTGTGCTATAACCATAATATATCTGTATCTGTACATAGATTTCTTTTTGAGGGGTTGCTGTTACAAGTAGTAGTATACATGGTATATATGTGATTTCTATTACACGGCATACCTGTCTCTGATGTCATTTAAAAAAACAACAATGAACAGCAATTTGTCTCTTTTGTCTTCTCCAAATGAGATTCTATTCAAACTGACATCTATTATGATTATTATGGTTATAATATAAAAATAAATTTAAAGTATTAATCATGTTTTAATATGTTAATGATTTAAATACCTCTCTTTATGACCAGAGAGTTACTTATTTTAGAATTTTTATATCATATCATGTAACTAAAGCTGTGATCAAATAACCAATATTATTTTTATGAGTTGCTTACTTGCCTTAGTAATGTAGAAGCATGAAAACATTTTAAGTACATTTTCATTTCTGTGAGGTAGATATATATCATATATGTATGTTTATCTGTGGGTGTGTCCGTTTAAATTTTAATTAGACTGTGTTGCACATGTAGAAAACTATTGATTTGCCATTCTTCCTGAGTATTTTCTTAGTCAATGAAGAGTTAATTTGATCAGTGGGACCTCAGAGTTTAATTTTAAATTATAATCAACCATACTTGTATCTCTGGTAATCACTGCTGGGATTCAGTAGCATCGTTATTTTTCATTTACAATTTAATTTCTATGATCTCATCTTAGATGTTACTCCTACGGTATGGAGAAAGATATGTTGAGGTGGGTAATTCTTGATAATTTTCTCATTGCTGCATGGTGTCAGAAGTAGAATTTAAGCTGCTTATGACAGTGGATCCTTAGTTCTCTCTAGTAAATCATTGTTTGCAGATATGTCTGTCAGAGCTATGAGAATTTTTATTTTGTCTTTTTATATTAATGGTAAAAAGTAAGTCCTATAGGTAAGACTAATTTCAGGTAATAATGCCCCATTGGAATAACAATTTCATAGAATTGGACTTGGTTTCTTAAACCAGTGTTCCTCAAAGCAGGTTCCAAATGCATTCCCCTCACCCAGGTCGTTTCAAATAAATATTCACTGGTTTTGGGCACAGAGAGGCACTTTGCATACAGAATGAATAAGACATTGTCTTATCTTCAAAAAGAAATACACTGCCTAGTAGCAGAACATACATGAAGAATTTTATTACAATGTGATAGATGTCACAGTAGAAAGGTGTTCCAGGTACAGAGGGCATACTGATTGAAGAGGAAGCGTGGAACAAAGGTGACTTGAGAATGCTTCTCAGGAAACTAATGTGTAAGGTGGGTTTTAAAGGACAAATGTGAATTCAATAACAATGGAATATAAGTGGGAGTTTTCCTGGACTCCTGCCAAAGCAAACACAGTGTTTAGGGAACTTCCATATAGAAGAAGAATCCACGTATTATTACAGAAGGTAATTTTAAACACAATTCTTCTTGCTTCCTAAGTAAAATATTATAATAATTCAAACATTTACCAAGTATTACTTGCAGTGATCTAAGTTTCCAACCATCTTTGATTATTACTAAGCATTAATGGTGATACTAATGAATGATAAAATAACTAAACAGCAGGCAATAATAGGGAAATTGAAGGATAAGATGCTTGGATTATCTGCCAACTTCTTATATACAACTTTATTATAACTAACTGAAAGTTTAGTTATATATTGCTTAAAGTATAAATTCTGTGCAAGATTTATTTATGTAACACATTTATAGTGAGCCTGTATCCTCACTTTAAAAATGATGATCCTCCCTCTTCAAGCCAGAAAACTAAGGTACAGAGGTGAAGTAATTTCCTACCCTTACTAGAGTACCTGGAGGAGCCAGCATACGTTTTGATTCCAGAGCCAGTGCTTAAAGAAATTGTAAAAAGGTTAATGGGTACGGCGTGGTGGGGGTGAGAGACAGGCACGAAAGGAGGCTGGGAGAGAGTGATGCTAGAGAGTCAAAGGACCAGGGAGGCATTCTTGTTGGTTTTTCAGATGGGTAATGCTTAGCATGTGTAAATTCTCATGTAAACAATTGAGCAAAGGCAGGCAATTAGAAGATAGAGGTGACAGATGGAATAGTCTATAGTGAAGGTTCTGAGAATGTAAGACAGGATGGGACAACCTCCAAGAAGTTAAGAGATGTGTGAAGTGCAGATGCAGGTGAGTTAAGGTTGGTGTTGGGAAGTTAGAGGTGGGTAATATATATAGCATGTGTATCAGCCTGTTGGGCTGCTTTGCTTGTGCTTTCACTATCTCTGTGTTATATACCTGAAAAGAACAACCACATATAGTAGTTTAGAAGTGCTCGTGGAATTCATCCCAACTGAAGCGGATGGGATATGTTGGTATTTGGGAGTCTTAAGGGAGAAAGTGGAGACTGCATAGTACAAGAGGGAAGCGAAATAATACTCTGTTCAGTTGTTTAAAGGGAAGTGGAAAATGGCAGCCACTTAGCACAGTCTCAAACCTGGGTCTAGGAAAAGGTGTAGTAAGAAGCACAAACTGTCTTGGCCATTGTGCTCAGTGGTTAGAGTGCCAGCTTGCACATTGAAGGGTCTCGGGTTCAATTCCTGGTCAAGGGCAAATACCTTGTTGTGGGTTCCCTCTCCGCCCCCAGTTGGGGCACGTGCAAGAGGCAATCAGTCTATATGTCTTTCTCACATCAATGTTTCTCTCTCTCTTTCTCAACCCTCCCCTTTCTCACTTCTATTCTCTGAAAAGCAATGGAAAAACATATTCTCAGGTGAGTATTAACTAAAAAAAAAAAAAAAGCACAAACTAAGCCATCGGAAGAGGAATTGAACTGAGAGAGACATAGCTTCTACAACTCAACTACCTTAAAGGAAATGAAAACCTGATATCCACGATAATAGTGAATGCATCACACTTAAAGAATCTAAACTTTTTCTGAGAGCTTTTAAATGTAAGAACCTTTCAGGTCACTAAATTATATAGAATTCTAAAACTGAAAGATCTTTATATACTGTTATTGCCCATTTAATGGAGAGGTTAAGTGACTCATCCAAAATCTGAAACAGCTTTTATTGGCAAGGTCCAAACTCAATCTACAGGTTCTTAATTCACAGTTTTTCCACCACACCATGCTGCCTCCCATTTCAGCAACTTATTAAAACTGTTCTTGCAAGATTCTTATGTGTATTTGAGGATTGCCATCATGCCTGGCCCTTGCCTCTCCAAACGTTTTTCCTGTTCTCCACACATTTATCTATTCTTCCTATTTTGTGTTTTTTAGATTCTTCACTATCCTAGTGACTCTCTTCTGAGTTGTCAGCATTTGATTGCATTTCTCTTCAAGTACCTAAGCTAGATTGTCAGCTACTTGATCTGCAAAATATCTGTTGGATGAAACCATCAACTTTAATTTGCTGCTCAGTAACTATTTAGACATGATGGAGTAAATATTCTGAGTGGATATGCTATTTTCTTATTAATATTTTAATTACCTACTTTTAAAATTATACCAGGATATCCTTTTTCAATTTCAACTTTAATTTTTTCTTCATTTGGGAATACTTTCAAGAAAACCTTTTACAGTATAAAGATTTAGGTCAAGTGATAGTTCAGCATTATTCTCAGAATGTAAACAGACTGGCTGTTCCCGAGGGAATTTGGTGAACAAATGCATCAATGACATTTCATATTTTTCTGAATTTCTGTTTTTTGCTTTTGGTGGATTGAATCAATTTGTGAGGATTAAAAGATTTAGAATATGTAAAATACTTCAAAAATTAAGTGGCATATAAACTCTCAATAAGTGAGTTTTTATTATCATAGAAAAATTTTAATGCAAAAAGAACCCCAACTTTGGAGTGTGGGACATCTTTATTTCAGTATGAGTTCTGTCACCATTGTGGCCTTATTTAGCCTCTATTAATCTTATTTTGCTCATTACAAAAAGTGGGTAATAACACCTATTCATTAAGTAGTTGTATGGTTGAAATAAAATGAAACTTGTAGAGTGCTTGGCACAGTGCCTGGCACAGATTAGGTGCTCACTGGTTATTGTTAGATTATCTACTGCTGCATCACAAATTGCCACAAAGCTTAGTGGCTGAAAATAGCAGTTATTATTTTGTTATCTTGAGCAGTTCAGAGGTTGGGGTGCTCTCAGCTCAGCAGTTCTCACTTGGGGTCTCTCAGGCAGTTGCAGTCAGACACTGGCAGGGCTGCAGTCATCTTGAAGGCTGTCATAGTCACACGCCTGGCAGTTGATCCAGGCTCTTGGCTGGGATCTCATCACTTCCTCATTTCGTAGTGACTGAATTCCAAGAGCAAGAATCTCTAAAGGATTAGGCAGAAGCTTGAAGTCACCTAGTGTTACTTTGGCTATAGTTATAGACCCACCTAATTTTAAGAGGAGTGTCAACATTACCTTACAAGAACATTGTGTAATGGGAGCTATTGATGCAGTCATTTTTAGACAATACAGCCCGTCATAGTTAGTTATTATTCATGTGCATGTTTACATATGTGCAAACATTTTACATAAATTTTTGGTGCCCCCAATATACACACTTTATAATTTTACCTGTACTTTTTGCAAGCTCTATTGTCCATATCTGAAGTACCTTGTGGCCAGCAGGTGGTGTTGGCATTCTTCTAGCTTCCAGTTGAGACCTATAAATCGTTAATCTTTCATCAGAATGCAAACTCTATCCTTTGAGGCCCATGACATCAATTCTTATTGCTGTCATTTATGAACACATTGATCACTTCTCTGTGTTTATGCATGGTGTGTACATGAGGGTGAAGTGGAGGTCTTGGCAAACCATCTTAGAATTCTGCTTGCCGCAAGCCCCTTGAGGAATTTTTTTACTTTAGTTATTGTACTTTTCAGTTCTAGAATTTTCCATTGGTTATTTTTTATAATTTTTATGTTTTTATTAAGATGTCCAAATTGGGTAATAGTCATCATATTTTCCTTTAACTCTTTGAACATATTTGTAATAGCTACATTGACTTCTATATCTGCTAAATTCACCATCTGGGCCCACTCCATTTTTATTAACTGATTTTTTTTTCTGCTTGTTTATTTGTATGTCTAGTGCTTTTTGTTTGAAAACTACATTTTACATAATACATTATAGCAGATCTGGATTCTGTTTTATATTCTTTGTTCCCTACAGTATGCAGACAATAATATCTCTGCTCAGTGTTTTTATTTTTTTTTAGCCTACATTCCTATGGGTTGTCCCTCTGTCTACATAGTATATTAGCCAATGATTTGGGTGGAGATTATGCTTAAAAATCTTGAGCCCTTAAGGCTTCCACCTTCTGCTTAATAATTTGTATGTGGGTTGAGGTTCTCATTCAAAGTTGCAGGCATTTCTCAGCCTTTCTTACTTTCACTTTTCACCAGGCTCTCTGACATCTCTCCTGTGCACGTGTTTGTCGTTTCCAAGTCAGCCAGGGACTGTGTGAGAACTTATCTCAGCCCTTCCATGACTCTCTTATTTCTAAGATACCCCATTTAATTTCTATTTTGTCTACTGCTTATCCCCGCTGGGATCACAACCTTGGATGTAGTAGAGCTGCAGATTTTCTCTGTTCATTTTCATTTAAGTCCACCACTTTTATTTTCACTTGTATTTTTTATTAATAGGGTAATACACTTGCAAGGCAGAAAGTCAACATGGTCTTACATAAGTATTACTAAAGCTGACACCTAAAGCTAATTCAATATATTTGTTATACAATGAAAACTTAAAAATGTTATTCTGGTATATTATTTTATATATTCCCCTCTGTTACTTGACAAACTTTTAAGTGTTAAGTCTACCACTTTTAAAGGGCAATGC
The DNA here is from genome assembly GCF_000147115.1 of Myotis lucifugus. Taxonomy (NCBI): domain Eukaryota; kingdom Metazoa; phylum Chordata; class Mammalia; order Chiroptera; family Vespertilionidae; genus Myotis; species Myotis lucifugus. The sequence continues at coordinate 1,191,976 of NW_005871360.1, forward strand.
TATGAGTTTTTGCCCTCTACCTCGGAGCCCAACCCCTTTGGCAACAAAACTGTTGCTTTTCCCTGCCAGCCCCATGGTGATAAAAACTACTGTTCTTAGAGTAGTCACATTCATAGAGACAAAAAAATAGAATGGTGATTGCCAGGGCTGGGGAGAGGGAAACGGACAGTTGTTTAATAGGTATATGGTTTCAGTTTTGCAAGATGAAGAGTTTTAGAAGTTGGTTGCACAACAGAGAGAATACACTTAACACTACTGAACTGTACACTTAAACTGGTACACTTAAATTGGTAAATTTTATGTGTGTGTATTTTACCACAATTTAAAAACAAAGAGATTACTGTTCTTGCCAACAAAACTGAGGGTAATGCAGATGTGATCAGCCTCAGGCAAAGGCCACAGTCTTCTGCTATTCTTATCTGAAGCCATACTTTAATTTCAAGAATGATGTTTTAAATTTGTTTTCTGCATCACTCTACAGTCCTGAAATGATTGTTTTTAAATTTATGTACGGTTTAATAATTGTTTTCTTTTGTGGCAAGGAATCAGTGACCTCTTCATACCACTGTAACTGGATGTCACTTTCTTGGGTACTTCTTAATGGCTTCTGCAGGTTGTTACTCATGGTTCCTTTTATTTTTATTTTTTAATTGACACCGATATGTATATTTTTATTGGTTTCAGAGAGGAAGGGAGAGGGAGAGAGAGTTGGAAACATCAATGATGAGAGGGAATCATTGATCAGCTGCCTTCTGTACACCCCTCACTGGGGATTGAGCCGGCAACCGGGGCATGTGCCCTGACCATGAATTGAACCGATACCTCACAGAGCCACAACAGTTGGTCTCATGGTTCCTTCTAAATGATATAGAGTGTCCTAGAGCACAGTCCTTGGGCCTTCCCTCTTTTCTTTCTATGTCTTCCCTGGGAGATTTCATCAAGTCTCAACATGGGAGACATCTGTAATACTATCAACAATAAAAAATGTACATTAAAAATGTTATCTATATGCTGATGGCTCCTAAATACGGAACTCCAGGCCAGACTCCTTCCCTGTTCTTCAGATTTGTGCATCTACCTGTCTGTTTGACATCCCATGTAGATGTTTACTAGACATCTCAAACTCAATAAGGCGGAACCCAAACTCCTGATATGTGCTGTCAGAAACTGGCTTCTCTCTCGGTCTACCTCATCTCAACTATTGGTTTCTTCATTCTTTTGTTTCTTCAGGCCAGTAACTGTGGGTTGTTTCTTGACTCCTTTCTTTCAAGCTGTAGGTCCACCACATCAGAATATCTTGTTAATTTTATTTCCAAAATATACATAAAATTTGATCCTCTTCATACCATCCTTACTGCCACCACTCCTTTCAAGCCACCATCATCTCTACCTGATATTTTTAAGTAGGCTTCTACTATTTTCTTCTAACTGTGCTTTCCTTCTATATGTGTTCTCAGTAGAACTGTCATAATATCCTGTTTAACATTAATGGGATCGTGTCACCCCTCTGCTCAGGTTCTTCTGATGGATGGTATCTTATCATATTCAGAGTAAAAGCTAGGGTCCCGAGGGTTATGCGATCCCACAGTATCTTGCTCCCATGACCTGTCTAACCTCATAACCTTTCACTCTCCCTCATTCAGTTCCCTTTGGTCCTTCAGACCTCAGAACCTTTGTACTTATTTTTACTTTGCCTGGAATGGCCTCCTCCCACACCCTACCTCACAATACTTATCCTCATACCTTAGCCGTTTTTTGTTGTTGTTTTGCTTGTTGTTGTTGTTTTTTACTGAGAGGAAGGGAGAGGGATAGAGAGTTAGAACATCGATGAGAGAGAAACATCGATCAGCTGTCTCCTGCACACCCCCTACTGGGGATGTGCCACAACCAAGGTACATGCCCTTGACCGGAATCGAACCTGGGACCTTTCAGTCCACAGGCCGACGCTCTATCCACTGAGCCAAACCAGTTTCGGCTACCTTAGCTGTTTTAGTTGCTTCAGATCTTTATCCAAAATTCATTTCTGTGTGATGTCTTCCTTGGTCACTCAATCCAAATTTCCATGACTTCCTACCCATTATTTTATATTCCACTTTATTGCTTTAATTTTTAACCTTAGTACTAATCACTATCTAATATATTATTTTTTCTTATTTTGTTCATTTTTTATTTTTCTCACTAAAATGTTAGCCCCATGAGTGCAGAATTTTTGTTATTTTTGTACTTTACTACCATCCTAGAACCTAAAAACAGTTCTTAGCACTTAAGCTTGCAATACATTTGGTATATTTATAGTGAAAGGTGAAGAAAGACATAAATTTCTAAATGTAAAGGTCTTCCTGAATGCTACATAGAATGAAGGAAACATATTCTTGTGAAATTTCAAAATATCAAGATTATAAAGAAGATCTTAAAAAGCTTCTAAAGAAAAGAAACAAAAGCCTACAAATTAGCAAATATGGTTTCTATAAGGCAGTGGAGCATGGATAGTGGGACAATTTCATCACAGTTTTGAAGAAACATGAATTTTAAATTAGAATTCAATACCCAAGCAAACTAGAAAATGTGAGGTAAAAATAAAGTCATTTTCATGCATAAAAATATGTGAAGATAAATGAAGAGATAAATGACATTTATCACAGAGATAGTTGAGGATTTTGTTTGTCAAACCTAGGATGGCACTGGCCGATGTTGCTCAGTTGGTTGAGCATTATCCTGTGCACCAAAAGGTTGCTGGTTTGATCCTGGTCAGGGTGCATGTGGGGGTCAACCGATCAATGTTTCTCTCTCACATCAATGTTTCTCTAAAATAAAATTTTAAAAAAGTATTTTTTTTTAAAAGGAGGAAAACTAAACAGAGGAGCAGTCAAGATGGTGGCATCAGTAAATGTGGTACTAGCATTCTCCCACAACCACATCAGAAATACAATTAAACTACAGAACAACCATCATTCAGAACCACCTGAAATCTAGCTAAACCAAAGTCCTACAACTAAGGATATGAAGAACAGGCCGCATCAAGACTGCTAAGAAGGGTGGAGACGTGGAACAGCGTGGTTCCACACCCACTTGTGGCAAATAAAAGTCAGTAGGGATATCTTGGCTGTGGAGGTTTCCCCTGAGGAGCAAGGGTTCCCAGACACACACCGGGCGCCCCCACCCAGAGGTTCCAGTGCCAGGAAGAAAAACCTGAGTAAGACAGAGGACTGCTGGAGTCCCAGGCAGTTTTTCTTAAAGGACCCAAGCACAGACATACTCAGACTCACTCCCTCTGTGCGCCAGTGTTGGGCAGCAGCGCAAAAGGCAACAGGAACATACAGGGAAGAACTGAAGGATCTGGCATCAGGGTGAGAGCTGGAGAGGCAGCTTTCTCCCAGACAGAAGTGCTGGCAGAGACCATTGTTCCCTTTCTGAGTCCTTCCCCAACAGAGGCAGTAGGCAGGCACCATATCAGAGTCTCCATCAACCTGGCTGTCACTGTTTACCCTGCCCCTGAGACCTCACGCCACCAACTTAGGGCCACCCCAAGCTGAGTCCAGTGGCTTTTCCATCTGAATGGCCTGTCTTGGCTTATGCTTCAGACTTTCTTAAAATCTCCCAAACAAGCAACAACTGGCCTCAGCATGCCCGTATCTCTTGCTAAGTGGCTCCAGGCCCGGCACTAGTGGCAGCCATCCGTACTTCACAGCTTGGCTTCTCCTGGGAACCTCCAAGCCTGGCACAAATAGCAGCTATCTGCAGATTGCTTTGTAGTTCATGTCTGATGGCTCCATACAGAACACAGGTGGTGACTGACCCTGAGCCTGGGGGCCTCCAGAGCCAGTGCACCCAGTGGACAGCTATACACATGTCGAAGTACTACTCAACCACCTCTACAAGCAGACTCAGTAGGCACCAAGTAGACTCAGTAGGCTGAAGTAAGTCCTGCTCTGTGGGGTGGGCCCCTGCACAACTGATCGTCCATCATGATTGCAGGCAGTTGTAGCTGATCAGCTAGGGGTAAATAACTTCGTGCCAACAGCAACCAAGGCTCAACTACAACAGGAGATTGTACACAGTGCATACAAGGGGTGCACCTGGAGGGCCTAGCTCTGGTGAATGGAGAGTCTGTGCCATTGGTAGACATGTACTACATTAGCCCACTCTACCAAGCCCAGGAGATGTAGCAGGTCTACCTAATACATAGAAACAAATACAGGGAGGGGGCCAAAATGAGGAGATAAAGGAAAGTCTTAAATGAAAGAACAGAACAGAACTGAAAAAGAACTCAACAAAGTGGAGATAAGCAATCTACTAGATGCAGAATTCAAAACTTGTTAATAGGATGCTCAATGAACTTAGGGTAAGAGTAGATGAACTTAGAACTTCAACAGCATGAAAAATTATATGGAAACCATAAAAAAGAGCCAGTCAGAAATGAAGGATACACTAACTGAAATGAAGAATTACAGGGAATCAACAGTAAAGTAGATGAAGCTGAGAATCAAAACAGTGATTTGGAATACAAGGAAGCAAAAAATCACCCAATCAGAACAGCAAAAAGAATCCAAAAAAATGAGGAGAGTGTAAGGAACTTCTGGGACAACTTTAGCTGTACTAACATTCGCATTATGGGGGTGCCAGAAAAGCAGAAAGAGAGCAAGAAATTGAAAACCTATTTTAAAAAATAATGATGGGATAGTTCCCTAACCTGGTGAAGGAAATAGACATACAAGTCCAGGAAGCACAGAGAGTTCCAAATGAGATGAACCCAAAGTGGCCCACACCAAGACACATCAAAATTAAAATGCAAAAGGTTAAAGACAAAGAGAGAATCTTGAAAGCAAGAGAAAAGCAGTTAGTTACCTATAAGGGAACACCCATTAGACTGTCAGGTGATTTCTCAAAAGAACTTTTCTGGACAGGAGGGGCAAGAAATATTCAGTGATGAAAAGCAAGGCCTACAACCAAAATTACGCTACCCAGCAAAGCCAGCAATTAGAATAAAAGGATATACAGTTTCCCAGACAAGAAGAAGCTAAACCAACAAACCAATGTTACATGAAATGTTAATGGGTTTTCTTTAAGAAGAAGAAGGAGAAAAAAAAAGGTAAAAAATATGAACAATAAAATGCAATAAACATATCTATTAACAATTGAATTTAAAAACAGAAAATAAATGAACAAGCAGAACAACAACAAAAAGAAAACCAAGAGAGGATTCAACAACCAACCAAAATTGATCCAAAAGTTCAATGAGTACAAGCTCCAAATGGCATTTGTGTGTCAGGCCAGAGAAGCAATCAGATTCTATGAAGGTAGGAATTCAGTTGTGTCTAGGAAGACTGGAATAAAAATGGATAAATTAGAGTAAGTAACAGGCAGGATAATATTGGGACTAGTTAAATAGACATGCTTTCTTATTTCAATAAAAATGAGAAAGATGGTCAGAAAGTTGAGGAAAAGTGAAATAACTAGGTAGGAATGTTAATGTTCAGATATTAAGTAGATCCAAAGTAATATGGTTTTGAGAAATTGATAGAGTATAAGTATTTCTGACATTGAAGTAGCATAGAGAAGGGAATATAACCTGTGCATACTTCTTGGTCCTGCCGGGAACAATATTCATATAAACATTAATACTGCACATGCTCTGTGTTGATTTTAAATTAAAAAAAAAGAATTAACTTTCTATCCAAAGTATGAAAGTCTTAATTATGATTATAGAGTATAATCTATAGCTTATCCTTAAAAAATATAAAAAAATAAACATGTGATAGAAGCTGGGAAGGACAGGCATGACTGCTACTACTAAAAACTTCATGCAATATAGCCATTCTCAAACTTCGTTGCATATTAAAATCACTTTGGAAGCTTTCAAAATCTAGAACCCCAAACTGCATCATCCCAATTAAATGAAGATCCTTGACAGTGGGACGTAGGTGTCAGTTTGCCTGTTTGTTGTTTTAGGTTTGCCGGTTGATTTCAGCGTGTAGTCAGATTTGGAGACCAGTGGTTTAAAGTTTATGAAACTAAAGCTAAAGCTGAAATATATTCTATAAAGTTTCAAAAGTGATGAGTAGTATAATCACTTATAACTATCTCATTGGTAAAAAGAGGTAGGAGGGTGCTAGTTGTGAGCCAGATTTTCCTTAGTGGAAAGCCAAAGCTATTTTAGTAGTGCGATGTGACAAATCAAATCCTACATATTGTTTCAAAGTGAGTCTGTCAGTCATTTTATTTTACTTGCAAAGAGGAAATACTCTTTAGTCGTGTTCCAAAGTTTATGAGAATCTGTATTGACTTTTTATATAGATTGAGTTCATTAGAGCTAGATCAATGAGGTTATTATGAATAAATTATCTGGATGTTAAAATCAACTTCCTATGGCAAACATACTTTACATTTCTTAGTGAATAGACAGTTTTCTATAAAAGACACTTCAATAAATATAGTTTCCTCCTGCAAATATCCGTGGGCTGGTGCTTTAACCGTTGAGCTACTGACTAGAGCCCTTTTGCAAATATTTTAGACACAAAGTTAAGTGTTAGTAGTCCTTAGAACCATCAAAATAAAATTTTCAGTATTTGAATAAAGTCATTTGTCTTTCTTAACAAATTACTTAGGCAGAACCTGAACTTTCTGAATGCAAGCTACAATATGATTATGGTTTTATTTAAAATTTTATAGTAACAGGAATGTAAATGTATTCCAGCCTTTTCCTTCTCCAATTGCTTTACCCTTTATCAGCCTTGGATATGCATTAGGATCCCCTGGAACACTTTCAAAACTAGTATTCTGTTTTTAAAAATTCTTCATTAACAACTGTTAACTGGAGCCTCATGCTCAGACCTCAGAGATACTATGTAGTCAGGGTAGAATTAAAGAATATGAATTTATGCTTTTCTGTTACTTAAGATTATCAAGGTTGCCTCTCAGGAGTAGTATTGGGACTGGGGGTGAGGACGGATGAAAGTGGGGACTACTCTTCATTGTTTGCTCTTCTGTACTAAGTGCTTTTTAAAAATAAAAACTATGTTCATGAACTACATTGATTAAAAATTAATGGATAGAAAAGTATCATTCCCTTATATTTTGAAATAATAAAATATTCTTTATGAAAATCAAACTTTATAAAATCAATAAATTAGGATTTTGTTTTGTATTAAAAAAAAAATTCTAAACTCAAAAGATCACTTTACGAAGTTTCTTACCGAATTTTTAAAGTAGATTTTCTACTAAAGTATATCACGTGTACAGAACGTGCCCTCATTATAAGTGAACGGTGCTGTGAATTTTTCACAAAGAGAACACTCTAGTATAACCAGCATCCAGGTCAAGATTTACATATTGTCCAAACTCAAAAGTCCAGGGTGTGCCGCCTCTAGTCACTGTCCTCCTCCTCCAACCACAATTCTGACTTTGAAAACCTTTGGATACTTTTGTTTCTGAACGTTATATATAAGTGGTATCATATATGACCCACTTATTATTCTTTGCCTTCCTTTACTGAACATGTTTGTGAAATTTATCCTTTCATACTGCATAGTTGTAATTTGCTCATTCTCATTGCTGTGTAGAATTCTGTTTTAAGGATGTGCCATTCTACTGATAGACATTTATGTTGTTTCCAGTGTTAGTCTATTATGAAGAGTACTGCTATTAACATTTTTGTGCATAGCTTTTCTGTTAGTAGAATTGCCTAAAATGAGTTTAGGAGCTATAGTCAAGGAAATTGCAATCAGATATTAAATGCTTATGAAAATAAGTATAAAATTAGCTTTTCATTTACAAAAGTCTTGTGTGTGGTTTTAAGAATGCACATGTAGCATTCCCCTGTATCATTGGTTTCTTTCTGCGTATTGCGGTTTGAACTAATTTGTATTCTACAATACATAACTGTGTCTGTGTGGTACACTTGATATTAAATGGTAAAACAGAATTGGTGATAGTAAAGCTCTGGGTATATAAAAGTTAACCTGTGTCTCATTGGGTTTCCCAGGACCCTGGGGGGTAATAATCAAAGGATAAAGAACAACAGGCTTTGGTTCTGATATCCGAACTCTAAGACAAACTCCAGCCTTTGAAATCTTCACTGCTAGCCCTATGTTTGAGGTGTGCTACAGCATTTTAGTAGGTGGACTGTGTTCCTGTAGGTAGCTCCGTAACTACCCCTCCATTTGCCTGCAGGTGACACGTGAACTCATTTTTTTGGTTGATTTTTCTTTGTTAAATGGCATTTAAATATATAAAATAAATATCAAAAATATAAGTCTTTGTTTTACTATGTTTGCAAATATCAAAAAATTTCTATATGTGACACGGCACCAGAGTTAAGTTAGGGTTTTTCAAAATGCTGACACACCGAGCTCAAAAGGTTTGCCATCACTGCTGTAGGTAGCTCCTTAACTACCCCTTCACTTGCCTGCAAGCCATATTTCAGGACATGCCATCAAATTCTGGCTTCACTCTCTAATACTAGTTCTATTCTAATTTACCTCTTCAGCCTTTGCACCCTTCAATCTTCTCTTGGTTTACTCATAACCTATTTTATTTTGGGGGCAAATATTGTTCCCCTTGCCAGAGTATCTCCACGGATTAATAAACAGACATGGGATTTCCATTCACTTGTCAATGTTTTGACATTAACATATGTTTCCTCATGGCAATCCTGACTGAGGTTGCCCTCAATCAGCTTTCCACCCAAAATTGGCTTTGCTTGCCAAATTCACCTAGTGGAGTTTTGTTGTTGTTTTTAATTTATTGATTGATGAGAGAGAGAGAGAGAGAGAGAGAGAGAGAGAGAGAGAAACATCAACTTGTTCCACTTATTTATGCATTCATTCTTTGATTCTTGTATGTGCTCTAACTGGGGATGGAACCCACTACCTTGGGGTATCAGGAAAATGCTCTAACCAACTGCATTACCAGGCCAGGGCAAATCTAGTATTTTTAGTTTGAGCCTGAGAATTTTTAATTTCCACCACATGATGCTCCCTAAAGGAGAAAGTCTGTGTGCCCCATCTTTGATCACCTGCTCATGTAACTTGATTTATGTCAAAAATCTATTGCAGGTGGTTCATTTCTTCCTTATCCACAAAGAATATCCTGTGATCTGCCTCAGTTTACCCAGCCCTGCCAGGATTTCAGTCAGGTTACATGGTTTAGACCCCCCAGCCTTGGCACTTGATATGGCTTTCCCAACAGTAAGATATGCAAAGTTCACTGTTTCATCCAAGGTTTTCTCCTTGGAGCAGGGAAGAAGTAAGCACTTCAGTCCAGCTTGGCCTGATTTTGCACTTTTTGATTTGTTCCTTCCTGGCCTTGGGTACGGCGATTCTCATAAGACTTTCCTATTTTTCACATGTTCCTCTTTGGGTTAACTGGAGCCTGGAAGAGGGAAAGGGATAGAAGAATAGTTGGTTTAAAGGCTAAGATCTACCTCAGTGCCCACCTGTGAAATACCAGGCATCCATACATGTTATCAGTTCAGCTGGTCAGCTACCTTTACCTCTTAAAACGGCAAAGCTTACTACACTTTAGAGCCATGCTTAGTATTGACAGAAAATCCTTATAGTCTCCTTTTACTCTCATTTGTAGATTTTGTTTTTATGTTGATTGCTTATTTTGACTTAAAATTTTAGAAAGAAAAGTATTATTTTTACAACTTGTTGACAGCACAAAAATCCCTACTTTTTATACATGTTTTATTTATTTGAATGAATGTTTATTTAAAAATTTTCTCTAGAAATACTTAAATTCTAATTTTTTTATTATGGTCTATTTGAAAAATTTGAACAGCTGAAAAAAAATCCTAATTGTGTAATCAAGAGATACTCAAAGGTACCTGTCCGGTGTGGTTCAGTGATTGAGCGTCCACCTATGAACCAGGAGGTCACGGTTCGATTCCAGGTCAGGGGGGCACTTGCCTTGGTTGCAGGCTTGATCCCCAGTGGGGTGCACGCAGGAGGCAGCTGATCCATGATTCTCTCTCATCATTGATGTTTCTGTCTCTCTTCCTCTCTAAAATCAATAAAAAGATGTATTTTTTAAAAGATGCTCAAAGTTGTTATTTTTGTATCCTTGACTTCCTGATTACTTCTTTTTATTGAATTTATTGGGGTGACATTGCTTAACAAAATTATACAGGTTTCAGGTGCACAGTTCCACAACACATCATCTGTACACTGTTTTATGTTTTCACCACCCCAAGTCAAGTCTCTGTTCATCACCATTTATCCACCCTATTCCCTCCTCCATCTCCCTCCTCCTCCCAATAGTCAACACACTATTGTACGTGTCCATGAGTCTTTTTTCTTTTTTGCTCAATCCCTCTATCCCCATCCACCCAGTCCCCTAAGCCGGGGGGTCAAGTTGGTCAAATGGGTCAAGTTGCTGATTAAGTCTAGA
>NW_005871360.1:1203593-1309716 GCF_000147115.1 Myotis lucifugus
CCCTTCCTCTCTGTAAAAAATCAATAAAATATATTTTAAAAATAAATAAATAAATAAAAATTAGATTATCTTCTTATTGAAATATAAGAGTTATTTATATATTCTAGATATCAGTTCTTTTCTCATCTTTTACATAGTCTCCTAGCCTATGGTTTGTCTTAGGTCTTAGGAGTGTCTTTTGAAGAACAGATGTTAATTTTGATGAAATCAAACTTATCTTTTTTTTTCCCAGCAGTTTGTGCTTTTGGTGTCTTATCTACGAAAAAGCCTAATCAAGGCACTAATGTTTTTCCCTATCTTTTGATTTAATAGATTTATTTTTACATATAGTTCTATAATCCATTTGAATTTAATATTTGTTTATGGTATGAGATATAGGTGAAGAATTTTGTTTGTTTTGCATCAAATTACCTCTCTGGCTTTGTCTAAAATCAATTGACTTTGCATATGTGGGTTTATTTCTTGACTCTGTTCTGTTCTATTGATCCATATGTTTATCCTTATGTAAATGCCACATTGATTTGATTATTGCAGCTCTATAGTAAATCTTAAAATTTGGTTTAATTCTTATTATGGGAAAACAAGTATTGAGCTAGGATTTTCCTATCTATTGCTTCTTTCCATTGGTCATATGTATGCCCTTTAGAATAAGATTATCTCATATTTTATATGATAGTCCTACAGCTATTTGAATAAATGTTTACACATTTTTATTTGGACTAATGCTTTAGACCAGTGGTTCTCAACCTTGGCTGCTCATTAGAATCACCTGGGAATCTTTTAAAAATCCTGATTTCTGGGTCTCATCCTCCGGCAATTCTGTTTCTTTGTTACTAATGTTGTGGCCCCACCTCATAACAAAGAAACAGAATTTCCAGAGGATGAGGCCCAGAAATCAGGATTTTAAAAAGATTCCCAGGTGATTCTAATGTGCAGCCAAGGTTGAGAACCACTACTTTAGACCTTTTCATCTTAAGATGTTTTGTGTCTTCTTATCTTCAGACCTTATCACATATTAGGAGCTCAGTACATATTTGTTGAACTGAACTCTCTAAAATAATTGTTCATTAATGTCCTTAAAGGAAGTTACTTGAATTCAACAGAGCAAAAGCATATTTCCTGTGAGATTCAAGTCTTTCAAAAATCAATGTTCTTTTAATCAAAAAATGAATACTTCTGGACAATTGCATTGTAACTGGTTTGTTTTGAACTACTAAAAAAGTCTTTCTTTTATTTTTAATTTTACCTTTTATTTTATCGAAGTATCCTATATAATAAAAGGGTAATATGCAAATTGACCCTAATGGCAGAACAACTGGTCACTATGACATGCACTGACCACCAGCGGGCATACGCTTAACGCAGGAGCTGCCCCCTGGTGGTCAGTGCCCTCCCACAGGGGGAGCTCCTCTCAGCCATAAGCCGGGCTGACATCTGCGAGCACAGTGGCGGTGGCGGGAGCCTCTCCCACCTCCTCAGCAGCACTAAGGATATCCGACTGCGGCTTGGGGAGCAGGCCTAAGCCACAGACGGACATCCCCTGAGGCTTCCGGGCCGCCAGAGGGGTGTCTGACTGCCAGCTTATGCCTGGTCCCCTGGGGAGTGGGCCTAAGCTGGCAGGTGGTTATCCCCTGAGGTGTGCTGGACTGCGAGAGGGCACAGGCCGGGCTGAGGAACTCCCTGAGTGCACAAATATTTGTGCACCAGACCTCTAGTTATTATATAGTTTAGAGTCAATGGCTCTTAAGGCTACTATAAAAAATAGCCATCTCCTGGTATCCCCCAACCTTCTTCTCTACAGTTTCTAATTCCTCAGAGATATCACTTTCAACTCTTTAGCTTTTCACACCTATATCTAAATAATGTGCTTATGACACAACTTTTTTTTTCAGTTTTAGACATTATCTATTGGGTTATTTTCATACTTTGTTCTAGGTACTGGTTGGCCCAATTCAATATAGAAACTTGTTCCCTTTAGTTGGGGAATTTTAAAATATTTAGTTGGTTGTGTGAGAAATGGTTCACCTGTCCGAATTTTAAATGACAGACTGGGAAACAGAAGCATGGCGAAAATGAGACTTTTAATAACACTCTTGAGAGCGGGCACCCATTGTACAGGAATACACATGGGGCAGGGAACATAGCCTATTTATTTATTTATGTATTTATTTATTTATTTTAAGCTTCTGATTTTTTTCTTTATTGATTAAGGTATTGCATATGTGTCCTTATCCCCCCATTGCCCCCAACCCCCCACTCATGCCCTCACCCCCCTGGTGTCTGTGTCCATTGGTTAGGCTTATATGCAAGCATATAAGTCCTTTGGTTGATCTCTCCCTCTTATCCCCACCCACCCTTACCTTCCCTCTGAGGTTTGAGCATCTGATTGATGCTTCTCTGTGCCTGGATCTGTTTTTGTTCATCAGTTTATGTTCATTATATTCCACAAATGAGTGACATCATGTGATATTTATCTTTCTCTGACTGACTTATTTCACTTAGCATAATGCTCTCCTGTTCCATCCTGTTGTCTCAACGGGTAAGAGATCCCTCTTTTTTTTACAGCTGCATAGTATTCCATGGTGTAAATATACTACAGCTTTTTAATCCACTCATCTATTGATGGGCACTTGAGCTGTTTCCAGATCTTAGCTATTGTAAATTGAGCTGCTATGAACATAGGGGTGCATATATTCTTTCTGATTGGTGTTTCAGGTTTCTTAGGATATATTCCTAGAAGTTGGATCATTGGGTCAAATGGCAGTTCCATTTTTAATTTTTTGAGGCAACTCCATACTGTTTTCCATAGTGGCTGCACCAATCTGCATTTCTACCAGCAGTGTGAAGCTTCCCTTTTCTCCACATTCTAGCCAGCACTTGGCATTTGTTGATTTGTTGATGGTAACCATTCTGCCAGGTGTGAGGTATACCTCATTGTCATTTAACTGGTGGTTCTTGGATGTATTCTAAGACAGAGGTTGGCAAACTTTTTCCAGATGGTAAATATTTTAGACTTCGCATGCTATACCATTTCTATCACTACACCGCTATTCTTGTTGCACAAAAACAGCCATTAAACAATATGCAAATGAATGAGCAGGACTGCGTTCCAATAAAACATTACAGTAGTTTCCCCCTTATCTGTGGGAGATATGTTCAAGTGGATGCTGGAAACAGTGGGTAGTACCAAATCCTATATACACTATGTTTTTTCCTATAGATACATACCTATGGTAATATTAAATTTATAAATTAAGCACAGTAAAAGATTAATAACAAATAATAAATAGAATAAGTATAATAATATACTGTCATAAGTATAACAATTCGCGAAGTTATGTGAATTTGGTCTTACTCAAAATATCTTATTGTAACTTGCAGTAAGTGGCTTGGTGTCACTTGTCTCTGGGGATCCTTGTTGAATTCTTCCTATAGGCCAGTGATTTTTAACCTTTTTTTAAATCTCATGGCACACATACACTAATTACTAAAATTCTGCAACACACCAGAATCTCACAAAAGAAATAGGTATAATTTTGATTCATTCACACCAGATGGCTATTGTTGTGTTGGCTGTTACCATTTTTTAAAATTTGGCAACAGATATAGAGTAATCAGAAAGGAATTTGGAGCAAAGAAGAAAAAGAGATTAAAAATAGGGCAGTAGCTATAGAACATGTTGGAAATCTGAATGGTGGGCATGAGTCAACAATGAGAAAGAAAAAATAAGAAAGATGACTAATGGAGACCTTAATGTGTTTCTATAATATAGTAAGAGAAAATATGGCTTATACAATTTCTCACTTCATAGAAATTTTACACCACATTTGAATGAAACTAAAGTTTACTTTGTAGATGAAGGGCTGCCCATAATCACAGTTATCCATGAGAATAAAAAGTCTTTTTCTCCTACTGAGAAATGGAAAATACAGTCTAAATTATAGAGACTTTAACCTACAGCTAAAAAGAAAACTTCATTCATTACAGAACATCTATTTTATTTGCCAAACCTGGTTTGGTGTGTCAACAGCTATGCAATTCACCTGACTTGGACAACCAGTTCAATTTTCCATTGTTACAAAAATGAATGATGTTATTTGTTCCAAATTCATTAATTGCTTGAATTAGAGTTTATCCATATGGCTGCAGACATCAAAAAGCAGCTTTTCATTTCTCTGAGTTGTTTCCAAAACCTTGATGCACCTTACATTAATCATCCACTTAGATTATCAAGACATATATACTCCAGTGTGTACGTAGCCATATCTTTGAATGCACACGCTCAGTGTTTGCTATTTTTAACCCAAATTGTCATACAGATAGAAAAGAGAAAACTGAATAGCAGTATACATTTCTGAGAACCATTTTACACACCAGCTAAATTTTAAATCCAAGATTCTCAGAACTAAACAATTTGTATTTAACCTGAAGCTTTTCAATTTCTTTATATTAACTAGACCACCTTTTCTATAATTAACACCCATATCTCTTTTGAATTAATAATGTCTGTAAAAAGAAAATAGCAAAACTCTCCAAGAGAATATTTTGATTACACTGATAATTTAATGAGGTGACATGTATAATACAAACATTGAATTATAAGCACAGGATTCTGGATTTTGTACCTGAAAACAGGGTTTGCTTAACCTATTACATGCGTGTTTCAGCCTCAGAGGAGGGTTAAGTACCACAGGGATAATACCTTTTGGATATTTATATGTAAGCTGACCATTATCACTAATCAACCATTTGGCATATTAAATGGTTCATGACTTACCATATCATATTATATACCACACCACTCATTAGTATGCTATGCTAACTTAATGTTACTTTAATAAACTCCACCCACTCTCCCCCACAGACCAAGCCACAGGGACCATGGTTTCAGAGAACTAAGTTATAATATATTTTCCATCCACAGCAATGTCTTAAAATATTTCCCCTGTAATTGTAAAAATTCAACATGATAAAATGGCCTTTATTTATTTATCTTTAATATTATTTATTTTTGGAATTGGGGATACATTCAGATGTATATGATTCAGAAGGCACAAAAGTGGAAAGTCTCCCAATCTCTATTCCTCAAGTGTGTCCCAGACATCGGCTGTTCTGGAGGCAACAAAATTACCAATTTCTTGTGTGGCCTTCCAGAAATATTCTCTGTAAGTACAAATTACTACTATAAATGTTACAAATAATAACATAAGATTTATACCTTTTGTGATCTTGTGTAAAATCCCCAAAATGCACCTTATAGCATTATAACATGCAAAATAACGTGAAAAATAAAAGGAAAAATTTGAGGTTGAAAATTAGAAAAAAAATCTTTGTTTTTCATTGCTTTGACAAATGACAAGTATATGTAATCAGGAAGCCTTCAGCTTCGGCTCTTGTCTAGCTTGGCTTCTGCGTAGGGCCTGGGGTAGAACAGCCACCTCCTGGAAAAGCCGTCCTGGACTCCCAGCGCTTCCAATTCTCCTCGCTCTATCCCTGCCTCTTTTCCTGATGCATACTCCTCTGCCCATCCTTTTCAGTGTTGTCTTCAGTCATTTTCTCTTCATACTCCACCTAAATTTCTTTTTTAAGACTTTTGTTGTTAATCCTCACCCAAGGATATTTTTTTTCTTTTTTAAGAGAGAGTGGAAGGGAGGGAGGGAGAGAGAGAGAGAGAGAAACATTGATACATCAAATGGTTGCCTCCTGCATGTGGCCGAATTGAACCTGCAACCTATGTGCATGCCCTTGACCAGGAATTGAACCTGAGACCCTTCAGGGCACATGCAGGTGGAAGCTATAGCCACTTAGACACACCGGCCAGGGCTCCACCTACATTTCTAAAGCTCTTGTCCTTTCTCATAATTTTAAGTACCATTCACATACAAGACCTAAAGCTGTACCTAAAGCTTTTAGCATATGGTCCAGCTCCATATTTAAAACCTCTTTTTGGACATTGTTTTTTTCTGGATATCCTGAAGTTATTATGATGTACTTGCATGTTGATATTTGAAACTAAAGCTAATTAAGACCTAGATTTTTTTAAAAATTTCTAAAGGGGTTAATTAAACAATTGATTTAAGTATGTGATTCTCACCCTTGGGTCAGAAATTTATGTTAAAATAAAATCTACAAAACAACACTATTTATTTTGGTTGCTTATCAATTCAGACTGCTGCATTTCTCTAAAAGCTTAACGTGCTGCTCTTATTTGCAAGCATATAATTGAAAATATCTTAGGCCTCTATATCCAGCTTCTTAGTCTCATCTGATTTATGAATTGACTAAGCTAAGCCAAGGAAGCTGAGCTGTGATCAAATGAGGTAAGAGAGTACATTATAAATGCAAATATACCATAAAAACTTTATTGTTGTTATGATGCTGAAGTTACATTCTATTCAATAAAATCCAAATAGCTATGTTCACTGTCATTAAGTAAATACTGGCGGTGGCTGTGGGGGAGTTACAGAGGATAGTAAATTTAGCAGTTACAAACAAAAGGAAATGGGATTGACATTAAAAACTGGTTTATAAACACTGTTTCCATTAGGATGCACTGCAGGAATAGAAATTCAACTCAAAATGGCTTAATTACTAAAGAGAATTAATATATCACATACTATGTAACAAGAATCCAGGAGTAGATGGTTCCAAGGTGGCTCCTCATTCAGAGGCCTCCTCATGTCTTCTTTCCACTGTGTCATCCATCGTAAGTAGTTCTGGACAAGATATTCTTACCCAGCAATGTTCAGAAGCACATGGAGGATATACCTTGAAAATTCCAGAGTCTGTAATAGAGAAATAAGATGAGAAAGACTTTGGTAAAGCAACCCACATTTGCTGCATATATTATGACTTTGGAAAACAAGTTACAATAACATTTAGTGTTTTGTTTTAGTTCTTTTACCCATTATGAAATACCAGTCACATACTGGAAGGACATAAAAGTCTATGATAATCTCAAAGTATGTAAGAGATGCGGGTTTTATAAGCAAATCCTGTGTATGCCAAAATCCAGATGAAGTTCTTAAAAGAATTGCTTTTTCCGTTCATGAGCTTTAAAAAAAATTAAACTAGTCTCTAATTGCTAGATTATATCTTGAAAATATTATGTTTCATTAGTCTGACCGACCGCAGTAGCACAAAATTACCCTATAACTTTTACTAATAAAGAGAAAAATAGAAAATATTCTCTGTATCCTCCTAGATAGCTTTTAAAAAAAGGTCTGTTTCAGCTGTTTTGAGGCAATTATTATTTTCAGGATGTATAATAATTCCTATTGGACCATTATATCACATTAGCTTTTATATAATTATTTATTCTTGTTTATAAAGCTGCAGGTCAAAAACATTGATTATTCCTACAGCAATTAGTAGAGAATTTTTAGGGCTTAATTAGACAGTAACATTCATTATAATATTTTGGAGTTACAAACAAAAATATAGTTTATATGAAAAGCAACTAAGAAGTAAATCAGATCTGCTTGGTCTAGTCTAAAGTGATTTTATAATTAGTAAAAATTACTACCAGTATTAAATTTGCTTTCTGAATAATGACATGTGCATCACTGAGACTTAAATATTGATAGGAAGATGGAGAAATAAGTTAAATAGTTTTATTACAAACTGAGAGCCTATTATACCTTACTCCATCTGTGGAGATGTGGAAGTGAATCAGGCCAGGTATGTACATGTATCAAATTGTTTTTTTAATTTCAACAACCGTCAGGTACACATTCATTTAGTCAATCACAAAATATAACTTTGAGCACTAGGCATAGTTCTAGACCAGGGGTGGGCAAACTGTTTGACTCGAGGGCCACAATGGGTTCTTAAACTGGACCGGAGGGCCGGAACAAAAGCATGGATGGAGTGTTTGTGTGAACTAATATAAATTCAAAGTAAACATCATTACATAAAAGGGTACGGTCTTTTTTTTTTTTTTTTTAGTTTCATTCATTTTAAATGGGCCGGATCCGGTCCGCGGGCCGTAGTTTGCCCACGGCTGTTCTAGACCTTTAGTCTGAGCAAGAGACAAACATATAAACAAGTAAGTGTACTAAATGTTACTGATGTTATGGTAGAAGTCCTTTCAGGGCAAATGCTGTAAGGCAGAAGAGGAAAGTAGTTACTTGTACCCAAATGTGCAATGAAGGTTACAGGGAGAAAGACCTGGTGAACATTAAACAATTGCCTGGATTCAAAATGCCTCCTCCTCACCTTCAAGCAGGTCCCTGTACCCGAGTAATCATGACACTCATTTCAAAGGAAGAAATTCCCTCAAACCCCTATTGTTTATTTAAAATGTTTTATATTAAATACAAACCCCAAACTAGGTCCAACTCCCTTATACATATTGATTTTAGAAAATATTTTTTAGGTGAAAACACATTTATAAAATTAAGAGTAAACCAAAAAATGAAGACAATTCAATTTAACAATATTAATTTAATATGATGGATGGTGTTATTTTGTGGAAACTAAATTGATGATTGTTGGGTTTTATGGTGAAAAGAAATAGCCTCATGTCTACTTATCATTTATCCTGTATTTACCTTTTAATGATAAGGAATTGAGTCCAGCTACACAGAATAAAATATCAAATAGTAATGGCTAAAATAGATAGGACTATTCTGCTCTCGTTCCCCCAACAGGAAGTTTGGAGTTAGGTAGTCCACGATTTCCGAGCCACACCTCTGCAATCCTGGTGTCCTTTCCTTTCTGGTAGGTCAAAGGTAGCTGCTCCAGTTCCAGGTTTGGCAGCATTGTTTTATGCAGGAAGAGAGGAAGAAGACAAAAGGGTACTTGCCAACTGAGTTGACTCTATTTTAACAAGTTTTTTTTCAGTCACCACCCAGTGACCTCTGCTGTCTCATTGGCCACACACTGTGTCACGTCCACACCTGGCTGAAATGGAACTTGGAAAATAGATCCCATCCTCAGGGTTGTATTATTGAGGGAAAAGGGAAGAAAAGATTTGGGGAAAGCAACATCAGGCTCTGCGCACATTCCAAGGCCAATTTTAAGGAGTGATTTAGAAACACAATAGCTACCTCTATCACATAAAGACCAATTCATCCGTGAGGCCTTGTTAAAGTGTGTCTAACAGGTCTATAACAATGGTTAAAAAATTCTTCATTTCATATTGACTATCATGGTTACTGATAACGAAGTTTAACGTTTGGAGCTAAAAAAAAAATCAGCTACCTCGAGATCTTTCTACAGTTCTCTCTTATAACTATTGTAAAAATACTTATCCTTTCAGTATTTCACAGTAAGAAGTATCTTGTGAAGGTGTGTAGGGGAGAACAGATGCCTCATACAATCCTAAATGCAAAAGAGAGTACCAAATATACACACACCTAATTTTAAAGTAGTTATTCAGATAATCCAGAATATTCCTATTTGGGGGGATTATAATCTAAATGAAAACTCAGCATTTAAAGAGAATTCTGACACCCTTAAAACAGGAGTCTGCAGATTACTCTCCATGGCCAAGCCCAGCCTGTCATTTATTTTTGTAAATACATTTAGTCCCCACCCCTTATCTGAGGATTTGCTTTCCATGGTTTCAGTTACTGCAGTTCAAAAATATTAAATAGAAAATTCCAGAAGTAAACAATTCATAAGTTTTGAATTGTGTGCCATTCTGATAGTGTGATGAAATCTTGTGCCGTCCTGCTCCAGCCCTTCTGCCCAGTGCTTTGAGAGAGAATCCTTGTGCTTCATCTTCCAATCTACTTATTAGGTGTCAGTAATGATCATCCTTTTAAAAAAATTCATCTACTCCTTTTAGTTTGGTAATCATGACTTCGAGTTTTAGGGTGTGTGTGTGTGTGTGTGTGTGTGTGTGTGTGTGTGTTGCATAAGAATTTCCGTAAGTGCTCAAACAGTTTTTGTGCACATGTTTTTCTTTTCTAGCACTTCTTATTCACGAGATAGGTGTTCTGATAATTCACTCTTATTTTGCTGTTTCAAATGTTGGTGCCTCTCTCATGGGCAGTTATTTTTCTATGGTGTCTCATTGGAAATCAGGTCTGGTTGCTGAACTATCCTTAACAGCAGGAATCCCAATGGTTGGTAAAGGAATAGTGCCTACAGTTTAAGGAGGGGCAGCCCACTAGAGATACCTGGAGGAAGCCTAGTGCTCTGTAATCTACTTCAACTCGCTTGGTTTCCGAAGTAGGAAGACCCACCTGGCTCAGTTAGGAAAATCCAGCACATTCAGAGGGATGGAAGGTCATCGTCACGGGGGTCTTATGGTACCTGAAAGCCCATCTGTTCCAGTGATTCGTCTATTCCAGCCCTCAGCTTTTGCCCAGGGCCGATGCCGCTTTTCAGTTGGTTAGCCACTCACAGGCAATTTAGCTGTGTTCCAGTTGACTCTGATGTTACCCTACCGCAAGCACTATCCGGCAGGTCTCAGCAGCGGCCTAATTTTAGAAAGTTAAGGACCATGGACTTGGACATAGATAGGAACAAGCCACAGTCAAGTTTCAGAATATCCTGTATCCTCACTCATTCCAATTATCATTTATATTCTGATGACCCTCATTTATTATATCTCTAGTCCCTATCATTCCCCTGACTCACATATCCTACTTAATAGTTCAAGTTGGATATCTAATGGATACCACAAAGGTTAATGTCCAAACAAAACTTTATATATATATATATATATATATATATATATATATCCTCTCCAATTAATCCTTGATTTTAGAGAGATGAGGGAGAGAGAGAGAAACATCGATCGGTTGCTGCCCACACGCACCCCAACTTGGGATCAAACCTGCAACCTGGGTATGTGCCCTGACCAGGAATCGAACCCACAACCTTTATGTGTATAGAACAATGCTCAACTAACTGAGCCACCCGGCCAAGGCCAAACTGAACTTTTTTGGTGGTTGTCCCCAAACCTACTTTTCTCCCAGCCTTTCCTTTCTCAGTGAATGGCATCACCACCATTTTCACAGTTAATTGCTTGAGCCAATACCTTCACATTCATTCTTGACTTTTCTCTCTTATTTTTACATTCCCATCCCAAATGATCATCAAGCCCCAGTGGCTGTACTTTCTAAAATTACCTAAACTGACCACTTCTCACCACTTCCACCTCTACCACTCATTCATACATTGTTTCTTTCCTGGTCTACTGCAGATGCCTCCTGACTGCTCTCTATGCTTCTGCTCTTGCCTTATACAGTTTATTCTCTACTAGAGGCCCAGTGCACGAATTCGTGTATGGGTGGGGTCTGGCTGGCCCGCCCTGATGGGGGCCAATTGGGGGTGGGGCTGGCCAGGGAGAGGGACCGCGGGCGGTTGGGGGGGCCAATCGGGGCCTACATCGGGTCAATTGGCCACTGCAATACACCTCATAGCGACAAATCGTTCCAGTTGTTCTGGTAGTTCCACTGTTCCAGTCGCTTGGCTTTTATATACTAGTATATAGATAAGCCAACAGCAGTCTTTTTAAAAAGGTAATATGTTGCTTCTTTCCAAAGGATTCAAAGAAAATCCAAACTCTATGCCATTGCTTATAAGGTCCGTCAGGGTCAGGAGCCTAACTGCCTTCCAACATTATTAGTAGTAGTAATATTACTACTGTTTTCATCTCACTGCACTTCACTCACATTAGCTTCCTTATCCTTTTAAATGATATTATAACTATCTCATCTCAGGATCTTTGGTCTTGCTGATCACTTTGTTGAGAAGAATCTTCCTCCACATTTTCTCATAATTCCCTTTCTCATTAAATTTACGACTTGCTCAAATCTGTCCAACTTGCCTAACATAAAGACTGTTCCTGACCACTCTATGAAGTGTATTTTCCCCTATATTCCTTATTCTGCCTTACCTGGTTTTAATGTTTTTAATAGAACTATCACCACTGGAACCGTATGCTTGTGTATTATCTTCTTCCAGGCAACCTCTATGAGGGAATGACTTTAATTCACTGCTACATCTCTAGCACTTAGAACAGTGCTGGGTACATAGTAGATGCTCAGCAAATAATATACACTTAAAATGACATCTTCACCAAATTTGAGTTGGGTTTTAAAATGAAAAAAGGAGGCAAACACATGAATTTTTCAGAAATAATCATGATTCTCAACGTATTGCTTTTTTCATTTCTACTTTTCAGGCTTCTGTGTAAAAAAATGTAATAAACTTTATATTCTTGCATATGCTTTAAATGTCAGTTAAAATATTTTTATCTATTTTCCCATAAAAATACTTATTAGGTAACCTGACATGTTTTTTTTCTTTTTAAGAATGAAATTCCATTTTACCTATAACTTATTCCTTGATAATATATTTATTATCAAATTTTTAATTTGTGTTTTATGTTAAAATAAACCTTATAAAATTATATAATGTCAAGACCATTGGTGAAAAAGGAAGAAACTAAAAGAAGTAGGAACTTTTCCTTGACATTTGTTTTCTTGTACTTTAATACCGTATTCTTACCTGTAGGGAAGACCATTTTAAGGTTTGATGGTAAGGAGGACGGAACTCATTGGTACAGTCACTTGCCATTTTGCTCACTTTCTGAAGGGTCACTGTAGCTCTTTCCATGGTGGGCAGTGGCGAACAGTGCAGCTGAGGCTGTGACAAGCCCACATGGTCATATGCCATTGGCAGCCAGAGAGTCTCATCAAGACAGCGCTGGCCCCTGTTCTCATGCACACATACAGACACCTGTCTCCGGCGTAGTACTTTATCATCCGTAAACTATTTTGTGGCAAGCTACTTAATCTGAACTTTTAAATGGTTGACTTTGACAATTAAGAAATTAATTTCGTTTTATTTTTCTTTTGTCCAGGTGCATGGTGGCTGATGAAGTAAGTGTTCCCATGACTTTTATGTCTTTTATTAAATTTCACAACCAATTTTTAGTGTCTACTATTTACCATATACTCTCTGTCTCTCCATATGACTATATTTCTATGGATGGAGAAAAGGAGAGGGAGAGACAGAGGAAGGGGGGGAGGGGTGCAGCCAGGAGAAGAGCAATGAGAATAGCCCTGGCCAGTGTAACTTGGTTGGAGCCTTGTACATATACCTAAAGGTTGCAGGTTATGTTCTGGGGTTAGGGCACATACCTAGGTTGCAGGTCTGTTCCCAGTTGGGGCATGTACAGCTCATCAGTGTTTTCTCTCACACTGATGTTTCTCTCCCCCCCCCCCTCTTCTTTTTCCCCTCGCTGTAAAATTAATAAGCATATCCTTGGGTGAGGATTTTAAAAAAAAGGATGAGAATAAATGTGTGTGTGTGCAAGTGTATGCAAGGTGTACACTTGGAACATGTTATTAATATTAGTGATCCAAAATTCTATATGGCTAGCCAAAGAAGCTTGAATGTGCTTTGAAATGCAGTCCCAAATGAAACAACTATTTTCTACTTGTCATAATACTGCTTGCTAGAAGCTAAACTTGGAAGATTTTTCTCCAAAGGTTAATTGTTTCATATAAAACTTAATGTTAAAATAGTATTTATTACCACTAAACAATATGATACATTTAAGTGGCATGCACTTGTATATATTCATACTCATGTTTTCTCATTGAAATGAAAATTCTTGTTATATAAACAATGATACTCTTTACCTTCATTCTCAGAGTAATATTTATCTACACTAATAAAAGACAAAGATGCTAATTGACCGTACCTTCACTATGCCCATCAGCCAATCAGAAGAGTATGCAAATTAACCCAACAAAGATGGCCGTTGCATACTGCAGGAGGGGCAGCACAGTGCGACCCGGGGAGCAGGCCTAAGCCAGCAGGTGGTTATCTCCCGAGGGGTCCCAGACTGTGAGAGGGCACAGGTTGGGCTGAGGGACCCCCCCCTCCCAGTGCACAAATTTTTGTGCATTGGGCCTCTAGTATATATATATAAGGCTAAGTGTCTGTCGTCTGACTGGTAGCTATGATGCACACTGACCACCAGGGGGAAGACGCTTAATGCAGGAGCTGCCATGATGCCCATTGGCCATCTACAAATAAACGGCACCACGGACCTGGTGCCAACAAACCATCACTCAGCTTCCCCCAGTGTGACACAGGCCCCGCCACCACCCCAGAGTGACAGCCCACCAAATTGCAGCCAATGCTGCCAAGACCCTATGGCGCAAAATGCGGCCCACAGCCCAGCCCAGCCTCGAAACTGTGGCTGTGGGTGCTGGATAATGACTTCATGTAGGTAATGACTTCACGTAGCAACGCCTGGCTTCCTCTCTCCCTTCCTCTCTCCCAAGGAATAGCCTCCTTGAAGTTTCTTCAGCCCAGGAACCCGACTTGCTTTATAGCCAGGTGCAAACATTTTACAGTTTAACCAAATGTTTGTGAAGTGTTTTCCCATGCCTCATCTCATTTGATCCTCACAGAAGTCCTGGAGTAGGTAGATAGGAGATTTGGTAGAATCGTATTTTCTTTTCATTAGCAAGATGCGAATAGCAATATTAAAATATTTCTTCTAATTAATTTCCTTTCAATGTGCACAGATCTGTGCACTGGGACACTTTTAGTAAATCAATAAAGTTCTAATTTTACCATCAGTTTGAGAAATGTGCTACTCCTTTCATGATACCTTTAAAGCATATGTTAGCAAAACATATACACTTAAAACAATAAAAAAAGAGAAAATGACTACTGAATTTTAAAAAATATAGGTGGAGCCATAAAAGATTCTGTCAATTAACTGTCTTTTGGTTTTGGTTACATATAGATTCACCAATGGTTTGTCTTTGTAGTCTCTTCTTTAGGGAAAAATAAAAAGATTAAGATGTGAAAGGGTTTCTTGGGTCATGCTGATATTTACCTAAATTTTTAGTTTGAATTCGTTATTCTATAGACATTCGTTGAGACTAGATGTTATAGGTAGAAACATAGTCATTACCCTTGAAGGACTTTGACAATACAATTGAAGAGATAGAACAGACATTTGGGAAATGACAGAAATTTCCATTTTGGAACAGGATGAATTCCAAAAGGCTCTTAATAAAATAATAAATTTGAAAACCTAAAATAACTGAAAGAGGTATATGTTTTACTCCCTGAATATATTTGCATCCAATAGGAATGTAAACTCATCACCCCAAATCTCAATATTAGGCATAACCATTCTATATAACATCTGTAAAAATATATTTGTGGTAATTTATGGGTGTGTATATTAATAATTTCTGTAACAGAACAGTTTTATATTTACAGAAAATATATTATAAAAGGTAACACCATCTTAATAGTCTCCACAAGCAACTTTTGGGGAAAGTCAGCAGCTATGGCATGTCATTGCTACTTTGTTCTTCATTTTTATATCTTAGAGCAGGGGTAGGGAACATCTGGTCCGTGGGCTGTATAGGGCCTGAGAAATCATTTGGTCTGGCCCTGCCAAGGCATTAGTAGGGGTGAGTTAAATGTTTGACCAAATATAGCAGGCTAATTTTTAAGTTGATAATTTTGTATGGCCCTCAAATGATGTTATAGCTATCCATCTGGCCCTTGGCAAAAAAAAAAGATTCCCCACTCCTGTCTTAGAGATGTGAATAGGCCTTAAATCTATGGAATCTTTCATGGATTGAAATAAACACTTAATCAGTACCTTAACTCTTCTATTTTCCAACAAACTTGTATCTTCTCCTCAGTTAACATTAGACTGAAGATTATGGAGAGTTCACGATGAACCCTTAGCTAGCAAGAGTTTTTTTTATTATTGCTTTTCCTCAGTTTCTATTATTTACAATCACATAGTACTTGTCCCATGTTGAGTGACTTGTGATCTTCCTTTCAAAGCCTTTCTTATTTTTTAATTTAATTAACTTAAAAGAACCATTTGATATTTCCTCAATACTTAAAAAACAATTCTCCACGTTTGTGTCCATCATAATTACGTCTCTCTTTTCACCAGCATTTTAAAGATTCATTCTTTTACACCTATTGGACTTTATGCGGCTTATTATATGAAATCCTGTTAATAAAGAACAAAATCCTCAACTTTGCAAATGAATATAAAAACAGCCTACGGAAATAAACAGTATTATGTACAAGTCTAAGATCCCCACCCACAATCACTGATGTCCTCTGGTAGCGGTAGAGTTAAAATGCCATTTTTATGAAATCTTTACTGAGCTAGAATGGATAAAAGTTAGTTAGTAAATTAAAAGTATTGAAGTGGAAAGAACTTGTATGTATGTAAATTATATGAACTCTGGTTTGACCTTCATTCTGTTTCCTAATTCTGTTCTCTTTCTCTTGCTTTTATCACAAAATTGTGGTGAAGTCAGAGAAGGAAATGCAGTTTATAATTTGGAGGTCAACCACTTTTTGATTTTCAAATTAAAAAATATAGTTTGATATGATGACTATTTGACTCATCAAGTAGCTAAAAGCCTTAGGAGAGCAATTTTGCATCTCTGTTATTGAACTTCCTTTTTTTAGATGCTTGAATACCCACTTGGAGAATTGTGTAATTTAGCTGTCTGCTGTGATGTTTCCTCCTGGCTTTGAAAACAAATGGCTTCTTTCACTGGTATTACTCCCCCTTCTTCTACTATTTTTCCACTATTATCTTTTTCTAATGTATCCAATCTTTGTGGAATTATATAATCTACTGTGTATAAAGTAATCATTAACTTTAATTAGAATGATGATTTAAGTGCTGTTTAATTATCTAAGTGTGTGATCATTGTGTATTTCAGTTATAAAACAATACTTCAAATAACCAACAGAGCTATAACTTTTAATAAAATTAATTTTGCAACATAGCTTAACCTGTGTTTGTTTTTGTTTTTTTTTAAAGAAAAAGCCTCACTGAAGGATATGTTTGTTGATTTTAGAGAAAGAGAAAGGGAGAGAGAAAAAAACATCGATATAAGAGAGAAACATTGATCGGTTGCCTCCCATTCACGCCCCTATGGGGTATGGAACCCTGACCGGAATCAAACAGGCAACCTTTTTGGTGTAGGGGATGACACTTCAACCTACTGAGCCTCCCGGCCAGGTCTAGCTTAAACTGCTTTAATTACTTCTTTTCTACCCCTCTTGGTTTAATGCAATTGTTTCAAGGGCTATGTAGTGAATGTACAGAAACTTGTGAATTCATATTCCATAAATGATGGACTTCAGACCATAGTCTGTAGTCAGGCTGTTGCACTATTATCTTAATTGCTTTCAATAATTACTTTTGAACCACCGTGTGCTTGTTTTGTTGTTCTCCAGTTGAAAATTACTGAAAATGTTTATTCATAAAAGATTTTAAATGTGAAAAATAATTTCCCATTAACACAAACCAGGTAATTTATTTGGATATATATGGGGGAAAATATTAAACCTACACACTTCCTACCTTATTTGTCAAGCGTTGAAAGGCTATTATTCTTTATAGAAACTTAGTATTTAGAAAATTTTATAATGTTAGTTATAAAAAGAGTTTTTACTTAAAAATGGGATTACCATCTTGGATTTACATCAGTAGCCAATAGTGTATCATAATGGACAAAACTTCATCAGTACATGGATTCCGTATTCTCTTGTCTATAGTATCTATTATCAAAGTCAGAAAATTCCTACTTTTCTTATATGGAACATTTTTTTGCTAGTGCTTTACTTTAGCCCCCCTCCCAAAATACACATACACACATAAAAAATATATTTTTTAGTTTTTTTTCCTGATACTTGAGAAAACATTTGCGGGGTGGGCAGGATGGGATACCAAATAGAGCATTGTTTTCCTTCCTTTTTCAAAAGAAAAGGAAACCTTTTGTCAAGGCCAAGCTACTTGGTGTGGCTTCTTTTGTGGCTATTTTGTGCCATATAAATCTATATATATAAAAGGCTAATATGCAAAGTGTCCCCTCAGGAGTTCGAACAGGAGACCGGGAATTTGATTGCTTGCTATGACATGGGCTGAACACCAGGGGGTGGAATGAAACGAAGGACAGCACCAGCCAGCAGCCAGCAGCCAGGGAAGAAAGGCCCTGGCTGGCAGCTGGCAGTTGGGGAACAGCTGGGGAAGGAAGGGCCCAGCTGGCAGCCAGAAGGCCCCAATAGGCCTAGGGACCCTATCTGTGCATGAATTTTGTGCACCAGGCCTCTAGTAGATAAACATTTGGAAGAAAGGCTCTATACTCATCATTATGGTTGCTTTTCTTTGGTCGGAGTGCTTCTCTGGAAGAGGAGTTTGGATGGGGGAGGTGGTGGGACCTGCTCAGTGCTGGCAGAGGATGTCTGCAGGCTGAAGTCAGCTTTGAAAAACCTTGTCAGTTTCTCTGCAGCAGAAATGTGTAGGTGACTGGAAACACTGGAGAACCCTTTGGATGGTTATTTCTACACAGCAGACCTTAGGATTGGTATTGTTATACAGACTTTACCAACATTAATTTACAGCTTTGAGAACTAAGAAATTAAACTAGACGTGAATAATTTCAGTTTTCATTTTATGTAAGCCTAGTCTGGTTTGACAAAGTAAGCTGAGATGGAAATTTTTATTCCATTTGCTTTTACAAGTCCTACTTTCCCTTTACCAGGCCAAGTTGAATTTAACATATCCGCCTTTGAGCTCTTACTCTTTAGAATTCATAACCCTTCTTGGTTGTTACTACATTTTTGTTGAGTGAATGAACTGATTAAATTGTTAACAATTAACACATACATACCAGGTTCTAGTCTAGTTCTTTACATGTATTAATTTATCTCATGCTCACAACAATTCAATGGGGTATTATT
Organism: Myotis lucifugus; assembly: GCF_000147115.1. Taxonomy (NCBI): domain Eukaryota; kingdom Metazoa; phylum Chordata; class Mammalia; order Chiroptera; family Vespertilionidae; genus Myotis; species Myotis lucifugus. The sequence goes on from NW_005871360.1 coordinate 1,222,320, forward strand.
ATTATTATTATTATTATTATTATTCTCATGTTGCATGTGAGAAAGCTGTGGCACAGAGAGGTCAAGTAAATTGCCCAAGAATATATAGGAGAATATGCTAGAAGCTAATATTAGCCTGAAATAATCTAGTTCCCAAGTCTCTCTACCTATTACTATTCTATACAGGGTCTCCAGGTACCAGACTTGCTATATTTTGAAGCAGGATTCTTGGTCACAGAAGAATCTGCAGGACAGTGTACAAATCAATGAAGCTGAATGTTAGAATGAAGGTGATAGCATTAAAATTTTGTGCTATCTGTACTCCTTTAAATCAGTATCACTTGCCTGCTTCCTTCCTTTCCTTATTTCTACGGCCAGCTTTATTAGTTTTTGGATGTCCTTTCTTAAAAATTTTAAATTTTATAATGGTTTTACAGTCCTATATCCAGTCCCCTATTGTTAATATCCTAGATTAGTATGGTCTACATGTCTCAATTAAAGAACCAATATTCATATATTGTTGTTAACTAAAGACCATACGTTAGAGTTTCTCACCTTTTTTCTCATGTCCTTTTTCCTTTCCAGGATTCCACTCAGGATACACATTAGTTTAGTAGTCATTTCTACTTAGACTGCTGTTGGATACGACAGTTTCTCAGACTTACCTTGTTTTTGAAAATCTTTACAGTTTTGAGAATTAATGGTTCAGTATTTTATAGAATATCCCTTAATCAGAATTTGTCTGATGTTTTCAACAGACTGTGGTAACCTAGTTTGGGGAGGAGGACTACAGAGGTAGTGTTATTGTCATCATGTCATATCAAGCACATACAATTAACATGATTTATCACTGTTGATATTGACCTTGATCACCTGCTTGTCAGGTTTCTCCACTGTAAACTTACTATGGTTTCTTTTCTCCTTTTCCATACTGTATTTTTTGAAAGAAAGTAACTATATGCAGCCCATGTTTAAAGAATGGGGAGTTATAGACCACTTCCTTAAAGGTAGAGTAAATACATAAATTATTTGGAATTCATTCATTTATTCATTTACTTTATTATATATATCAGACTCATAGATATTCATTTTATATTTTGGGTTATTATCCAGTACCACTTTTTATCTCTTTTGCTCAAATTGTTCCAATTTTGTTTGTGGGTGCTCTTTAAATTCACTCCTGTGTCCCTTTGACATAACCTCTGCATTGTGGGCTGTTTTGTTTGGGATTTGCGGTGTTTCTTGTTGTTGTTGTTTATTTGTTTTTGTTTTTTAGCATTTTCTTCTTTCTTGCAGTACAAGATGTTCCAGGCTCATATTGTATATTTCCTGAGCCAGTACCAGAATCAGTCATTTCTCCAAGAATCCCTGTTCCTTTTAGGGGAATATTAGAACCAGGAGCTAGGTGCCAGGTGTACTCATTTCTACTCGTTTCCCTCAGTTGATAGAGCAAGGAGATAAATGTGTTTATACTAATATGTGTATATGCACATATTTATAAATACATATTTAACTATCTGTATCTGTTAAGCTAAACATGAGTTCATACTGATGTTTCTAACTAATCAATTACTCATGGATCATTGTAGCTCCTCCCCCTCACTTATCTGTAACCTCTCTGGCTCCTACCATCTGCCATCCATTTATTTAATTGTTAAATTCCAGTATACATCTATGATGGTTTCAGCATTGTTCACCTGTATCCTCATGGAAAAGAAAATTATTAACTAGGGTGCAGTGCTTACGAACAGTTCCTTTTACCTTTATTCTTACAAATTCCACTCCTGAAACTGCATAGGTTAGCACCTTATTCCTCTATTCCCTTTAGTGAGGTTGTTTCATATATTTATAATACATTTATATATGGATGCCTAGTTGTTCCAGCACCATTTGTTGAAAAGACTATTCTTTCTCCACTAAATTACCTTTTCTTCTTTGTCAAAGATCAGTTGACTATTTGTATGGGTCTGTTTCTGGGGTCTCTCTTCTGTTCCATTGAGCTGTGTCTATTATTTCAGGAGTACCACACTGTCTTAATTACTGTAGCCTTATAGTAATTCTTAAAACTGTGTAGTGTGAGTTGTCCAACTTTGTTCGTCTTCTTCAGTACTGTGTTAGCTCTTCTAGGTTCTTTGTCTTTCTATATATGTTTTTTCTAAATTTTATTTTTTCAATTATAGTTGACATTCAGTATTATTTTATATTAATTTCAGTTGTATAGCATAGTGGTTAGACCAGGGGTGGGCAAACTTTTTGACTCGAGGGCCACAATGGGTTCTTAAACTGGACCGGAGGGCCGGAACAAAAGCATGGATGGAGTGTTTGTGTGAACTAATATAAATTCAAAGTAAACATCATTACATAAAAGGGTACGGTCTTTTTTTTTTTTTCAGTTTTATTCATTTCAAACGGGCCGGATCCGGCCCGCGGGCCGTAGTTTGCCCACGGCTGGGTTAGACAATCATGTAATTTACAAAGTGATCTCCTGATATTTCAAATACCCATCTGGCAACATACTTAGTTATTACAATATTATTGACTATATTCTCTATGCTGTACTTTACATCCCTGTGACTGTTTTGTAACTACCAAACTTTTTTGTACTTCTTAATCCCTTCACCTTTTCCATATACATTTTAGAATCAGCTTCTCATGTACAAAACAGCTTGCTGGGATTTTGATTGGAATTGCACTGAAATAATAGGTCTAGTTGGAAATAAACCTAAACGATGTAAGTCTTTGGTCCATGAATACAAAATATGTCTCCATTTATTTTTAGAATGTCTTTGATATATTTTTTTATTTTTTATTTTTTTTGTTAATACTCACCAGAGAATATTTTCCCATTGTTTTGTTGTTTGCTTTTTGTTTTTTTTAAGTGTTTTTTTTTTTTTAAGAGAGAGTGGAAGGGAGAGCAAGAGACAGAGAGAGAAACATTGATGTGAGAGAGAAACATCAATTGGTTGCCTCCTATATGCGCCCAGACCAGGGCCAGGGATTGACCCTACAACTGAGATATGTGCTTTTGACCAGAATCAGACCCGGAACCCTTCAGTCTATAGGCCAATGCTCTATCCAGTGGGCCAAACAGGCTAGGGCTGTCTTTGAATTTTTTCATCAGAAATTTTCTATTTGTGTGTGTGTGTGTGTAAAGTATAATTGACATATAACATTAAATTAGTTTCAGGTATACAACTTGACATTTGAAATGATCACCACATTAAGTTAATTAACATTCGTCACCATACAGTTAACTACATTTAATTGAGAACTTTTAGGATCCATTCTCTTAGCAAGTTTTAAATATGTAATATTATTGACTGTGCTTACCATGTTTTGCATTATATCCCTATAACTTATTTATTTTATAACTGGAAGTTTGTACCTTTGACTGCTTTCACCCATTTCACCCACTCACAACCCCCCATCTCTGGTGACCACAGATCTGTTCTCTGTATATGAACTCATTTTTGTCTTGTTTTGTTTTTTAAAATATATTTTTATTGATTTCAGAGAGGAAGGGAAAGGGAGAGAGAGATAGAAACATCAATGATGGGAGAGAATCATTGATCAGCTGCTGCCTGCACGCCCCACAGTGGGGACTGAACTCATAACCTGGGCTTGTGCCTTGACCAGGAATCCACCTGTCACCTCCTGATTCATAGGTCCATGCTCAACCACTGAGCCATGCCAGTTTTGTTATTTTATTTTAATTTTACATATAAGTTAGATCATATGGTAATTGTCTTTCTCTGTCTGACTTATTTTGCTTAGCACAATGCCCTCAAGGTCCATCCATGTTGTAACAAATAGCAAGGCTTCATTCTTTTTATGGTTGAACTAGAGGCCCAGTGCACAAAATTTGTGCATGGTGGGAGGGTCCCTCAGCCCAACCTGTACTCTCTCCAATCCGGGAGCCCTCAGGGTATGTCCTACTGATGACTTAGGCCCGGTCCCCGTGGTTCTCTGCTCTCTGTGGGGCCTGCCTGTTCCACACCACAGTGATGGCCAAGCAGGCCCTGCTGGGTGCTGCCTGCGGGCTGCGCTTGCCTGCTCCCGGGTCGCCGTGGTGACGGCTAAGCAGGCCATGCTGGGTGCTGCCTGCAGGCTGCACTTGCCTGCTTCTGGGTTGCCGCGGAAATGGCCAAGTAGGCACTGCTGGCTGCTGCCTGCAGGCTGCACTTGCCTGCTGGGCTCACGTTGCCAGGGCGATGCTGCTAGCGTCCTGCCCTGGCTGCTATGGGCGCTGCCATCTTTGTCACAGAGTGATGGTTAATTTGCATATTACTCTTTTATTAGATAGGATAATATTCCATGTTTACTTTTGGCTTTACGCTTTCAGGTCTTACATTCAAGTCCTTAATCCATTTTGGGTTAATTTTTGTTGATGGTGTAAAGTAGGGGTTCAATTTTATTCTTTTGCATGTGGCTGTCCAGTTTTCCCAACTCCATTTACTGAAAACACCTGTTCTTTCTACATTTTATATTCTTGTTTCCTTTATCATAAATTGACCAGATATATGTTGGTTTATTTCTGGGCTCGCTTCTGTGTTCCTTTGATGTATGCGTCAATTTTTATGCCAGTACCATGCTGCTTTAATCACTGTAACTTTGTAATATAGTTTGGAATTAGGGAGCATGATGCTTCTAACTTTGTTTTTTCTCAATATTTCCCTGGCTATTTGGGGCCTTTTGTGGATCCATACAAAGTTTAGAAATTTTTCTATTTCTATGAAAAATTCCACTGGAATTTTGATAGGGATTGCACTGATTCTGTAGATTCGCTTTGGGTAGTATGGACATTTTAACAATATTAATTCTTCCAATTCATTAGTACAGAATATTGTTTCATTCATTTGCATCTTCAATTTCGTTCATTAATATTTTCTACTTTTCAGTGTACATATCTTTCACCTTCTTGGTTAAATTTATTTCTAGGTATTTTATTGTTTTTGATGCAATTATAAATGGGATTGTTTTCTTAATATTTCTTCCTGATATTTTCTTATTAGTATATAGAAGCACAACAGATTTTTTTTTTAAATACTGTTTTTATGTCCTGCAACTTTCTGGAACTCATTTATTAGTTATAAGTTTTGTGTGTTTTTTCTGTTTATTTTTGATGGAGTCTTTTGGGTTTTCTAAATATAATATCATATCTACAATCTATATATCTTTTATTTTATTTTCTTGTATATATATATAGGTCTTCTAGTACATCATCAAATAGGAATAGTCAGACAAAACCACTTTCTTACCATTAAGTGTGATGTTAGCTGTAGATTTTTTTGTAGATGCTCTTTACCAAATTGAGGAAATTCCCTGGTGTTCCTAGTTTCCTGATAGCTTTTGTTGTGAATGGGTGTTGGAGTTTATCAAATGCTTTTTCTGAATCAATTGATATGATCATGTGTCTTTATTTCTTCTTTAGTCCATTAATGTGGTGGATTACATTTATTAATATTCAAGTGCTGAAACAGTCTTACATACTTTGGATACATTCCACTTGGTCATGAAATAGAGTTCTTCTTATACATTGTTGGATTTCCTTTGCTGATATTTTGTTGAGGATTTTTATATCTATGTTTATGAGAGGTATTATTGGTCTATAGTTTTCCTTTCTTGTAATACCTTTGTCGGTTTTTGGTGTTAGGGTATTGCTGACCTCAGAGAATGAGTTAGAAAGTGTTCCTTTTGTATTCCAAAGGTCAAAGCTGAATCAGATGAAAACAGCTATTGTTTATTGCACCAGAATTATATTCCTAAAATTGTCCATTTTTTCTGTTGCCTATTGACTAAAGCATTTTACAAGCTAGCCACTACCTATTTCTTACATTTTCTCCTGCTCTTCTCCGGCATAAATTTTAGTGACATTTTCATCTCTCTACTTAAGGTAATACCTACCACTTACTACTATTGTCGTATTGAACAGGTTAATTAAGTTCTCTGAGCCTCAGTTTCCTTGTGTAAAGTAGGGAATAATAATACTTTTCTCATGAGATTACTTATGTAAGGAACAGGACGGATATTTCTCAGCTATTCATTTCCCCTTTTCTCCTATCCCCAAACACCATGACTTTCTATGCTTTGATATCTCTATATAGGCTGGGATTTTTTTTCCTGATTCCTTTCCATTTGTATTCAGTCCTTTGCCAAGTCCACCTAATGAAATCATCATTCAAAATCCTCTCTAGTTATCACTTCCTCTTTAGCATCACCATCCTTGATGCCTTTTGGTTGCTCTCTGCTCTCAATTCTCTGGTTTAAGTTATGTTCTGCTATACTTATGTGGTTCTCTCTTATAGATTGGAGCACCTAGGAATCAAGTGATGTCCACCTACCAGTGCCTGGGAAATAGTAGATTTCCAATTAATTTCTTCTGAATAAATGAATAAGAGAGAGAAACACAAAAAGAACATCTGTTGTTTTATTAAGTTTTTGTTGTTGTTGTTGTTGTCTTGAGACCACGTGAGCTTATCAAGAGATACCTCTTCATCTGAACAACAGGGACATCTTGTCTTCTCGTCACCAGTACTTTAAATCAGGTCCACAACCCACTGCTGCCCACCTCCGGTTAGCCTAGGACAGTGATGGCGAACCTATGAAACTCGAACTCATTTTTTTGGTTGATTTTTCTTTGTTAAATGGCATTTAAATATATAAAATAAATATCAAAAATATAAATCTTTGTTTTACTATGGTTGCAAATATCAAAAAATTTCTATATGTGACACGGCACCAGAGTTAAGTTAGGATTTTTCAAAATACTGACACGCCGAGCTCAAAAGGTTCGCCATCACTGGCCTATGACATGAAGGTAATGGAGGAAACACTCTTTAACGTGAGTTTTGGGGCATAGGGACCTTTTAAAAAAAAGTTACTAAAATGTCTAGCATAGAGTCCTCTTGCTGTCCTGCAAGTCATTCTTCAGTCTGAAATTTTTTATCTTGAACAACAGCAACATACAAATGCAACTGATTACATTTTCAATTTTAAAGAAGTTTACCCTAATTTCTTTGGTGGCAGATGTAATTTTGTTTAGGGCTCCTGCTGTTTTGCCCAGCTGTGTTATTACAATGTTCTCTCAATAGTCTTGGACAAAATTCAAAATGAAAAGCAGAGGTGACAGTAATGGTGAGTTAAATCCTACCCAGATAGAGCCAGACACAAAACAACTTCCTGGAATATCATGTTTACTATTCACATAAGCATCTTAAGGCACAAAGCACTACTGCCGTTATCTCCCTGTGAATCACTGTTATTATACATTAATACTTCCAAGTTTAGTATAAAGGAGGAGGTTGCAAACATTTCTGCCTCACCAGTTTTATTAAATGGATTGTTCTTAATGAATAGAAATGATTTAAAATTAAATATCAGCCTATAATCTGCTTTTCCTTTTTTGGTAATGGGCTTATGTTTCCACAAAACTTAAAATCCCAAAGGGACCACAGCTGCACTGGGAATTGGGCAACAACTATGAATATTTATAAAGCTCCAGACTTTTCAGAGAGCTGCTAGGGTTTGTTATCAATCCAGGTCTTATTTCTATACATTAGAACATTTTAAAGCCATTTTTTCCTTTAGGTATTGATTAACGTACCTTTTACTCCTATATTCAACAAATAAATATTATGGAGAGTCTGGGGAATATAGATTAAAAACCATGCCCACCTCCTGAGAAGCTTCCAGTCAGGAATGGAAGTGTAGGGGTGGTGTATGCCTCTGTGTGGTCAGTGTAAAAGGTAGGGTACTAGGAATGCTGGAAATGAAGTTTACAATATAAATTCTATGCTACTTTTGTAGAAGTAACCATTAATTCCAGCTTAAGTCAGAGGCTTTGTGGAGGTAAATTTGAGGTGGGCCTTCAGGAAGAAGTAAGTAGAAAACCAGCACTGAAAATCCCCCACAAAAAAACCCTGAGGTTATTGACTGGGGAACCTTTCATGGTGTGTGAGCTGCATTTCACAGAACTCTGTTTCACGGAACTGAGGTTAGATGCAGGATATGGGGCCGTGAGGTCCCTGCTTTACTTCAGCCACAGCTGCTGCCTCACTTTTGCAGCTTTATAAATGTTGAATTTCTGTGGAATGTTTTCTTTTAAAAAAGGATTACACTGCTTTTTGAAAGTTTAAGACTGCTTTTCTAGATTTTTAGTGTCTAGATTTTATATGTTACAGTGATGTGAAGTAGGTATCTTTCTTAACCTTTGTCTAATTTTACTCATAAGTGATCCACAATTTTTAGTAAAATGATTCAATCTTTCTCATTTTCTGAAAGGTTTAATATCATTTTCTTCTTTCAAATTCTAAAATCAGACAGTTTAATTAGAAATTTATTTCTTTAATGATGATGATATTTCCCTGTTTGAGCTTTTATGTATTTAAGCCTATAGGAAATTAGATGTTTCTAGAGTCAAAGTTTTTAGGACCACCAAGCATCCAAATTTTTTTACCATCACTATTTTTAATGGAAGATTTTTCCATATTCTCTCTATATCCTTGCATTATACATTATACATTACCCATAATATAACCTTTTTTCAGTTAATCAAGATTATCAACTACTGAGACAAGTTAGGCCCCTTCCTTAAATCTCTTAGTTTCAAATTGTGTCTGCTTCTTATTCTTCATTTTTGGTACCTCAAGGCCTTTTTCTTCCCTAAAAGTTTCCAAAAATGACTCTATTTTTATTAACATTAGTAATGAGGCTATTAATAATAAGTGATATTAGAAAGGATAAATGAATAAATACTACTAACTGAATATTCTTGTGATTTTTAGTACATTTTCATTAAAATCCATATTTTAGGTTATTTCATAATATGTCATTAATTGTTATTTTACTTTATAAATTCTAACATTAATTCCTAATATTGATTACTTTTTTATTCTAAATATTCATAATATTTTTTATTTTCTTTACCTTATTAGTATATGAAATAGTGTTAACTGTGACTTAAATGAACTATTTTCTCTACTTTTGATGTCACTAATACTTCAGTAAAATAAAATGAAGCCCAGGTTTAATCTTAACATTGCATTTTCTTCATAAAATTTACCCTTTTATTATTTATATATGGTTATAGTCATTAATACTTTGCAAGTAACCATTTATTTTGATTCTAAACCAAATTTGAATTTATTTCTTAGAAAGATTTTCTTAGATGCCATTTTCATTAAATTTTCTGAAATTGAGATATATTACATTTTTTTCTCTAGTCTACTGGTTCCACAAAACCAGTCATTTTGATATGGGTAATATTTAACAAATGAGGAATGTTACTAACATATGATGCCATTATCATAATTTTGACATATCTTATTTCTTTTTGTAGATTAAAATTGATGGGCTACACACTTTTGAGACTTTTCTGCACATGGATTCTTTTGAGAATTTTTTGAACCAGTATTAGTGCTAGCAGAAGACAAATGAAGGGAAATAGCAGAAGAATTATCCAATAACATAGTTATATTGAGAAAACAAGGGGCATCCCTAACAAATGAGGAATGTTACTAACATATGATGCCATTATCATAATTTTGACATATCTTATTTCTTTTTGTAGATTAAAATTGATGGGCTACACACTTTTGAGACTTTTCTGCACATGGATTCTTTTGAGAATTTTTTGAACCAGTATTAGTGCTAGCAGAAGACAAATGAAGGGAAATAGCAGAAGAATTATCCAATAACATAGTTATATTGAGAAAACAAGGGGCATCCCTAACCAATAAAAATGTCAGAAACCAAATATTTCATCTTGCTATAGTAATTCCCTGTGGTTCATGTAACATTGTGTTGTAGGAGAAAGTATCTGTAACTTTGTCTATATAACTTCTACTCTAGAGAAGTAAACTATATAATTTGGACCCAAGAAAATCTACCTTGTGGTTGTTTCCAGACCCAAAAAACCCCCCAAAAATCATCTCTGTAAATATTCTGTAAACATAAAACTTAATTTTTAAGTAACAAAATACTTTTAAAAAATATCTATGGTTTTATCCTTCTTATTCTTTGGTAGTCCTTTTTTTTCCCTTTATACCTGTTAAAAAACAAAATGCAACCAAGTAAATGTGAAGATCTAATTGGCTTTATTAAGTGATTCATGAATCTGGCAGTATCCCATCTAGCAATTAGAAGGACACTCTCAAAGGTTGTACAAAATGGAAGGTTTTTTATATATGTATTTATTTTTATTTTATTGATTTCAGAGAGGAAGGGAGAGGGAGAGAGAGATAGAAACATCACTGATGAGAAAGAATCATTGATCGGCTGCCTCCTGCATGCCCCACACTGAGGATTGAGCTCGCAACCCAGGCATGTGCCCTGACTGGGAATTGAATCATGACCTCCTGGTTCATAGGTCAATGCTCAACCACTGAGCCACAATGGAGGGGCCAAAATGGAAGGTTTTTATAGGAAGGATAGGGCAAGGGAGGTATTAACAAAAGAAAGGATTATTTTGGGGCCTGGACATCTTTTATTTGCGGGAAAAGAATTGAAGGGTTTTTATCATGTAGACTGACTCTTCTTTCTATGGAGGATGGAGAGAGCCCACAGTGACAGACTACCTTATTGGTGCTTGGCCAGAAGATTCCAGACTGGTTGATTATGTTTCTGGCCTTGCCAGTGTGACGCAATAGTTGAGCGTCAACCTGTGAAGCAGGAGGTCGCGTGTTCGATTCCTAGTCAGGAATTCCTGGAGCCTGAGTTGTGGGCTCCATCCCCAGTGTGGTGCGGGCAGGAGGCAGCTGATCAATGATTCTTTCTCATCATTGATGTTTCTATCTCTCTACCTCTTTCTTTCTCTCTGAAATCAATAAAAATATGTTTTTAAAAAAAGAAAAAAAGATTATGTTTCTGGGAGAGGTCAAAACTGCAATTAAATCAGGTATTATCTCTAAGTTTGGTATCATTGGCTTTTACTATGAGGGACGCCATTTTGAACCATTTTCTTTATAAGACCTAAGCAAATTTAAACAGCAATGTTATTTTTTTTGTTAACATTCCACATATTTTTCATAGAATGATATGTTGACTTCTCAGACTTATGTGATCATGTTCTCGCTTTAGTTTCAGTAATAATACTCCAGCCTATTAGCTTTGGTGGCCATCCTGTAGTTTTTAACCTTTGAAACTATCTACCCAACTTATTAGGGCTCCATTTTTAGTCAGTAGTGGCATTTTGGCAACTGGTAGAAGTTGTGATTAGCATTTTGTTTCTTCTTGCTGTTTCCTTTTCATTTTATGTAATCATTTAAGTAAGTTAATTCTTATTTGTAAAAAAAAAATTTTATGAGACTTCCTTTTTACTTTCTTGTAATATATATGAGATCTATCTTAAAAAGGTCTCAGTTCTGAATCTGAGTAGAGAATCTTTGACATTGCATAATAAACATTTAAAAAAATTACTGGGTTGAGATTTCAAGTTGCTATGTATCAACACATGAATTGACTGATTAATACAAGTACTTGTTCAACTGAAAGCATTCTAATAGTCTTGCAAAAACTTTGCCTCTGAAGCTATTGATTGATTTGCTTTGGTTGATTTGCATTTGATCCCTTATTTTAAAAGAAGTAATTTTCCCCTTGTTACAAATAAGTGGTGGCATTATTTATTTACTTCACTTCCAGCCCAATTTTTTCTGTTGTATAATTGAAGAAAATATGTACATATGCTGGTCTGGGTTTTAACATAAGATTCTTTATTCTCAATTCTGATGTCTTCAAATTAATTATAGTGTTGCCACATTTTAAAAAAAAGAATATAAAGCACCACACTCCTTGTTTTCATGTACTTTTGAAAGACTGCTTTGTTTACAGTTGTGATCAGCATATTTACAATATTATACTACATGAAATATTTTGTATTTTTCATATACTTTTCTTTCCTTTAAGGATGCATTATATATGATTTCTCTGTGTTCATTATTAGAAATTTTAGTGATGGCAGTTATTTATTCTTCCAACTGTTAAACAATTAAGTTTTGCTCATAGCTACTTAAATATAGTACCTTAATTGATTAACACAGCAGGTAATCAAAGCAATGTACCAATTAGATTCCCTTTTTATTAAACTTTTAAAGTCAATCTTTTTCGCCCTGGCCAGTATAGCTCAGTTGGTTTGGCATCCTCCAGTGCACTGAAGTGTTGCCAGTTCTATTCCCATTCAGGGCACATGCCAACGTTTCGGGCTTGATCCCTGGTCTGGGGCACGTGGGAGGCAGCCAATAGATTTTTCTCTCTCACACACACTCCCTTCCTCTCTCTCTAAAAATCAATCAGAAATCTTTTTTTTTTTAATTAGCCATTTTCAGAATTGCTGCAGCTATTTGGGGTCTTTTTTTATTCCAGATAAATTTTTGGAGAGTTCATTCTAGGTCTGTGAAATATGCCGTTGGAATTATAATGGGGAGTGCATTGAATCTATAGATGGACATTTTAATGATGTTGAGTCTATTAATCCATGAACACGTTACGTTCTTCTATCTGTTTATGTCATCCTCTATCTCTTTTTTCAATGTCCTGTAGTTTTCTGAGTACAGGTCTTTTACCTCCTTAGTTAAGTTTATTCCTAGGTATCTTTTTTTTTATTGCAATAGTAAATGGGATTGTTTTTTTTAATCTCTCTTTCTGTAAGTTCACTATGGGTGTATAAAAATGCCATAGATTTCTTGGCGTTAATTTTGTATCCTGCTATATTACCAAATTCATTTATTAAGTCTTAATAATTTTTTGATGGAGTCTTTAGGGTTTTCTATATACAGTATCATGTCATCTGCGAATAATGACAATTTTACTTCTTTTCCAATTTGGATGCCATTTATTTCTTCTTGTCTGATCACTGTGGCTAGCACTTCCAGTACTATATTGAACAGGAGTGGTGAAAGTGGCCATCCCTGTCTTGTTCCTGTTCTTAAGGGAAATGGTTTTAGTTTTTGTCCATTGAGTATGATGTTGGCTGTAGGATTGTCATCTAAGGCTTTTATTATGTTGAGGTATGATCCCTCTATTCCCACTTTGCTGAGCATTTTTATCAGAAAAGGGTGTTGGACTTTGTCAAATGCCTTTTCTGCATCAATTGATATGATTTTTGTCTCTCAGTTTATATGATGTATCACATTTATTGATTTGCAGATATTGTACCAGCCTTGTACCCTTGGAATAAATCCCACTTGGTCATGGTGTATGGTCTTTCTAATGTAATGCTGGATCTGGTTTGCTAGAATTTTGTTGAGGATTTTAGCATCTATGTTCATCAGGGATATTGGCCTGTAATTCTCTTTCTTTGTGGTGTCTTTATCTGGTTTTGGGATTAGGGTAATGCTGGCTTCATAGTAAGAGCTTGGAAGTGTGCCTTCCTCTTGAATTTTTTGATGTAGTCTGAGAAGGATTGGTTTTAGTTCTTCTTTGAATGTTCGGTAAAACTCCCCTGTGAAGCCATCTGGTCCAGGGCTTTTGTTTGCTGGAAGCTTTTTGATGATTGCTTTAATTTCATCAGTAGTTATCGGCCTATTCAGGTTTTTTAATTCTTCCTGATTGAGTTTTGGAAGCTTGTATTTTTCTAGGAATGTGTCCATTTCGTCGAGGTTGTCCAGTTTGTTGTAATAGAGTTGTTTGTAGTATTTTTTTTACAATTCTTTATATTTCTGTGGGGTCTGTTGTTATTTCACCTCTTTCATTTCTGATTTTGTTTATTTGGGTCCTTTCTCTTTGCTTCTTGGTGAGCCTGGCTAGAGGTTCATCAATCTTGGGTATCCTTTCAAAGAACCAGCTAGAACAAACTCTCCAAAAATTCATCTGGAATAAAAAAAGACACCGGATAGCTGAAGCAATCCTGAGAAAGAAGAACAAAGTTGAAGGGATCTCAATACCAGATATCAAGCTGTATTACAAAGCCACTGTTCTCAAAATTTCCTGGTACTGGCATAAGAACAGACATATAGACCAATGGAATAGAATAGAGAACCCTGAAATCGACCCAAACCACTATGCTCAATTAATATTTCACAAAGGAGCCAAGAACATACAATGGAGTCAAGACAGTCTCTTCAATAAATGGTGTTGGGAAAATTGGACAGATACTGCATAAAAATGAAACTAGACCACCAACTTACACCATACACAAAAATAAACTCAAAATGGATAAAGGACTTAAACGTAAGATGGGAAACCATAAAAATATTAGAGGAATCCACAGGCAGCAAAATCTCAGACATATGCTGAAGTAGTTTCTTCACCGATAACGCTCCTAGGGTAATGGAAACTAAAGAGAAAATAAACAAATGGGACTACATCAAAATAAAAAGCTTCTGCACAGCAAAAGAAACCATCCACAAAAACAACAAGAAAGCCCACTGCATGGGAGAACATATTTGCCAATGTTATCACTGATAAGGGTTTAATCTTCAACATTTACAGGGAACTCATACAACTTAACAAAAGGAAGATAAACAACCCAATCAAAAAATGGGCAACAGACCTAAATAGATACTTTTTGAAAGAGGATATAAGGAAGGCCAAGAGACATATGAAACATGCTCAAAGTCACTAATCATCTGAGAAATGCAAATCAAAACAACAATGAGGTACTATCTCACTCCTGTCAGAATGGCTATCATCAATAAATCAAATGACAAGTGCTGGCGAGGATGCAGAGAAAAAGGAACCCTCTTGCACTACTGGTGGGAATGCAGACTGGTGCAGCCCCTGTGGAGAACAGTATGGAGTTTCCTCAAAAAACTAAAAATGGAGCTTCCATTTGACCTGGTTATTCCATTTCTAGGAATATATCCCAAGAAACTAGAAACACCAATTAGAAAGGATATATGAACCCCTATGTTCATAGTAGCCCAATTTGCAATACCTAAGATTTGGAAATAGCCTAAGTGCCCATCAGTAGATGAGTGGATTAAAAACTGTGGTACATCTACACAATGGAGTACTACACTGCAGTAAAAAAGAAGGAATTCTTACCATTTGCAACACCATGGATGGAGCTGGATAGCATTATGCTAAGTGAAATAAGTCAGTCAGAGAAAGATAAATATCACATGATCTCACTCATTTGTGGAATATAATGAACAACATAAACTGATGAACAAAAACAGATCCAGAGACAGAGAAGCATCGATCAGATGCTCAAACCTCAGAGGGAAGGTAGGGGAGAGTGGGGGTAAGGGGGAGAGATCAACCAAAGGACTTGTATGCATGCATATAAGCATAACCAGTGGGGTGAGGGCATGAATGGGGGGGGGGAATTGGGGTGGTAAGGGCACATATATAATACCTTAATCAATAAAGAAAAAAAATTAGCCTTTTTCTATGAAATTGTTAATTCATCCAAATAGATTAAGTTCAAGCCAAACTAATGGTATTTTCCCTTCAGCTTCATACAGGTAATGCATATTTATTGAAAAATTTCTTTATTTTTTACAAAAAATTATTACCTTTATTTATTGATATAGAATTGAAAAATTTCTTACAACGGTGAAATCAAGACTCCAAATTACAAAACATGATGGCAGCTGAGACTTATAAAGGTTATTCTGTATACTATATAGCAAAGTAGAAAGCACTGTGTTTATCCAGCCCGGGAGTTGTAACTGAAGATCAATCAAGGAATAAGATCCCCCAGGAATTAATAAAAAATTCAACAGTAAAATCCTGAAAGTGTTCATTCTGCTTTCATCTTTCTTTTTCTCTTGAGGAGAAAATGGCTAAAAATTAGGCAAAGCATTGAGATTTTTGTGCCTAAGGTTTAACATTCAGAATAGTTATTCGCAAGTACAGCCTGAGAACCATCCACATAAGAAGCACTTTAGACATTTTTTTAAATATATATTTTATTGATTTTTTACAGAGAGGAAGGAAGAGGATAGAGAGTCAGAAACATCAATGAGAGAGAAACATTGATCAACTGCCTCCTGCACACTCCCCACCGGAGTGTACATTTCAGACAGCCACAACCAAGGTACATGCCCTTGACTGGAATCGAACCTGGGACCCTTCAGTCCGCAGGCCGAGGCTCTATCCACTGAGCCAAACTGGTTAGGCTAGACATTTTTATTTTAAAAGTCCAATTTCATTGAATCAGAATTTGGGGTGTTGGTGTCCTGAAGTCTGAATTTTTAACTCGTATTCCAATAGTTCAGAACCTAGAACATAAGCAAAAGATTGGGCCACTATTTTTTCCCTTTCCTTCTTTTTCTTTTTCTCTTCAGCACCTATAATTGTGTGCTCTATGTTGTGTTTGGCTCTTATTTTCAAGAAATCCCCTAGACACCAATCCCATAATATATATGAAAAAAAAATGAATGGAGTCTTAATATAGTTTGTTCACCTGATTTTTATTTCATAAAACAGATTTAAAAAGATACAAACATATAAGGAAAATCTACTTCTGACCTTGAGCATTACTAATCCACATTATTCTGTCATTATCTCTTATTTATTCACATTCCATCTTAGGAGTGGTACTGTCTGAATGAATAATACATATTCATCTGAACATTTCACATTATAGTTAAGTATCTCATTTTTACTATGCCTTGTGACTCCTTAAAATTAAATATGAATGTAGAGGAGGAAAAGTAATTTTCCTTTTACCCTTCTGAGTTCTTGGCTGAAACTCCCTGTAATAAAAGACAGATGAACAAGAGAAAGAAACAAGTTTATTAACATGTATATTTCATGTACATGGAGTGATACCCAGGAACAATGAGTAAACTCCCTGAGTTGGCCCAAGCCACCACCTTAAATACCATCTTCAGCTACTAGTAAACAGAAGAGGAAGATCCATGAGGGGGCAGTTACCAGGATTTACCAGGTAAACAAGAGGAAGGTTTGTTGTGCTGATTTAAGTCAGGGCCTTCTCCATTGCTAAGAGTTCTTTGTGATTTTGAGTCATCTCTACCTTCCAGGTACAAAGAAAGAGACACTCTTATAGAGATTTTCTTCATAAATGCAAGTTTTCCTTACAAAAGGGTAACTTCTACTCTATTTTCCGAGTCTTTCCTGAATCTGCTGTTTCTCAAAGATAATCAGCTCAAAGTAATCCTTATCCTAAGGAGGCATGTTTTGGGGTGGCATATTAAGCTACCCTTTAGTAAACATCACTAAAGATTTTCAGTTTGGTAAGAACAGACTGCTGTCCACATTAGAGATATAACTTAAAACTCTTCTAAAACATTATAGTCTGCTCATTGTTTTGTTTTCAGTGTTTTGAAACTCAAAATAATGGGGTTGTTCTTTCTTTTATTGAGTGAAATTGTTTTTCCCCAGGCAACACATAAATTATGCCTTGTACATCTTCCCACTTATTCCCTTGAAATGAGAAATAAAATACAAAGTCTCCACATTGTTATAGATAGAAAATCCAAGCATATTAAGGAAAAGTGACTTACACTGAGTCTTGACCTAATAATCATCAGCAGAAATAGGAGACAGAATCGTGCAACCTAAGGTTTCTTCATATTTTGCTTCTTTACTTATCTTCCTGTGTAGATTTGACCAATTTTTTTAAAGCCCCCTTTTTTTTCATTCTGCACGTACATATGTGTGTTGAGTTTGTCTCTCTCCCTGTCTTCATTCCTGTCTCCGAGCTTTTCCTCCCTCTCCCTCCTCCAAACCCTCCACCACATATCAGAATAGATCAGTAGACTGTGACTTTATAAAAAAAGGCACAGCTGATGTCCCGATTTTGGCAGAAATGAGCTATGTTTCAATGTCTCTTGGATATTTTTAAAAGAAGTTTCTCTCTCTGTCCTTTTCTGCTCCCCCTACAAATAATATTTATTCAGCAGGAATATGTACACATGGAAGACATAATATAAGTTCAAAGTCTGTATTTTCCTTTCCTCTCTTTCCCTGCAGTCCAACCTTCCAGGGGTAGCACTATTAACAGTTCCTTCCCTTCACCCTCCTTTCCTGATTCCTTCCTCCCCTTCTCTCTTCTTTTCTCTCACTTTCTCCCTCTTCTGTTCTCCCTCTAAAGTCTAAATAGTCATGATACTATTCATAATCACCATACTATTTTTCTTTTCCATATACTATTGTGCAGCTAGAGATTAATAAATCTTCCCATAGCAGCATATAGATATATGCTCATTTTTTAAAAGATGATTACATAATGGTATGAATGTTGTTGACCTTAAACAAGAAGCCAGATAATTCTCCAGCAAATGGATTTATTGGGGAACAACAAAGAATTGCAATCTGGAAAAGGACCCACGGCAGTCCATGAGCATGGCTGCTAAAACAAAGGCTAGGAAACTCTTTTATCCAAGGGAAGTGGAAGCTGAGAGGGCTACTACCAACAAAAAGTTCTTCCTGTTCTGTTTCAAGATCAATGTGGGGCCTCCTTACTTCATTGTAAATAAGGTTTCTATTTACTCATTTTTTAAAAGAATGTACCATAATTTTTCTTTATCAGTTTAGTGTACTGTGCAATTATGTCCCGGAATAAATTCAAAGTCTTGGACTTGCTGGATAGTCAAACCAATATTTATTCCTAGGACAGTGTATAAATGCTTATTTCCCCAAACATTCTCTAGCACTATATTATCAAATCTTTCATTTTTATTCTTATTCTATAAGTGAAAAAAATCATTTCTCATAGTTTTGATTTGTTCATCTATAATTATGAGTAAGATTGAGCATCTTTTTATGTTTGTTGAACATATTTGAATTGGTTATTCATTTCTTTTCTACATTTTTCTATTGGATTGTCTTTTTTTTCTTTTTGGTAGGAGCATTTTATAAATTGAAGAAATTAGCCTTTGTCATTTGTGTTATAATTTTTTTGTTTCCATTTGTTTTATTATCTTTGTGGTATATAAATTTAAATTTTTCATTTAATTCTATTTGTATTTTTTTATGTTTTCTGGATTTGATGTAATGAATATAAATGTCTACTCTGAGTTTTTATTTTTATGCACTTTTTCTATCACTTTTATGTATTCCTTTTTAATATGTACAATTTTGTTCTATCTGTAAATGAGGTTTTATAGTGAGGCAAAGACCCAGCTTTATTACTTTTGAAATGGTTACTGTAGGGGAGGAAAAAATTTTCCTTGACCTTTTTAGAGTCCCTGTCTGGATTTGAAAATTAAATGACAAAGATATCTTACCAGGAGAAAGGCACACAAATGTTATTGTTTCACAAGAGAATGAAGACTCAAAAAAGGGACCAGATCAGGAAGTTTTTCAAGACAAAGGGGTTTGGGTTAGGGGTAGTAAGTGGTGGAGAAGTAACTAGGAACATAAGCCTAGTTACAACAAGGTTTATTTACAAATTTCTCTGGTGCTGATAAGTCTGCTTCTGGTAAAAGGAGAATTTATTCCCTTCTTTTAGGCAAAAAAGGGTGAGCTTTTTCTGCATTTATTGTTTCTTAAATGCCTTCAACTCAAAATAATTTTTATGTCCAATAGGAATATTTGGGGATAACATATTCTGTTTTCCATCATGAGCCAACTTTTCTAATAGCATTAATTAAATAAACCATTTCCCCCTACGTTGACTTAAAATGCCACCTTTATCGCATACTCAGTTCCCATATGTATTTGGCCTGTTCTGTATTCTCTTCTGTTTTATTGCTCTGTTTTCATTATTCCTTTGAAGTATCAAACTTTTTTTCATCATAACCTGGAACTAGCCTATTACCTAAATTCTATAGGTGGTATTAGGTGTTACTATCAATAGTAGTAATCATTTTTCTGTTGATTCTTTTGGTTTTTAAGTATTTGGTCACATTATCTGCAGCTAATACACTTATTGTCTATTCTAATATTTCTATCTCACATTCCTTTCTCCTGTTTCTGATGCTAATAGGAATGTATTCTTCTCCATTAATGGGAGAATATATATATATATTCCCTCATGTGGGGGGATTATCCCTTCAGTAATAAAGGGCTTTTATCAAAATGAAAATTGAATATTTTTAGTTGCCTTTTTGACATTTAAAGATTATCATATGATACTTTCCTTTTTGATCTATTAACATTATGAATTATAGTATCAGACTTTCTTATGTTGAACACTTTTAATTACTGGACTTGAACTTCTCATGGTCAAGTTATTCTTTTAATGGGCTCCTGAATTCTATATTCTAATAGTCTACTTAAAATGTTTGCGCCAATACTCACATGTGAAATTGATCTTTGATTATCTTTTGTACTGCCTTTCATGTTTTAGTATCAGTGTAATGTTGACTTTTAAAAATAATTTTCAAATAATTTAGAAGTTTTTCTTCTTTCAGCACTGTCTGAAATAGTTCAGTGTCATTTTCTCTTGGCCACTCCTTTTGAAATAGGACAGCCTTTTTGTCCTTCCTAGCACGACTGATATTAGGTTGTGCTGTAGACCTGTAACTTTCTTTTTCCAGCTTTTTATTTGAAAGTTATTTCATCCTTATAGAAGAATTGCAAAAATACGAATAGTACAAAAAACATCCATGTATCCTTGCTCAGATTTATCTGTTGAAAAGATTTTATCCCATTTGTAAAGATATGTGACTTCTAATAAAACTTTCCCAGAGCCCTAGCCGGTTTGGCTCAGTGGATATAGCGCCGGCCTGCAGACTGAAGGGTCCCAGGTTTGATTCCAGCCAAGGGCACATGCCCAGGTTGTGGGCTCAGTCCCCAGTGTGAAGTGTGCGGGAGGCAGCAAATTGATGATTCTCTCTCATCATTGATGTTTCTCTCTCTCCCTCTTCCTTCCTCTCTGAAATCAATAAAAATATATTTAAAAAAAACTTTCCCAGAGACTTGGGAAGAATAAAACTATAATATTAAAAGTATAACATTTACCTGCTAATATGAGAAATGGCTGTTGTTTAAGTACACTTGCTCAGGTCCAGCCTCTCTGTCTATTTCAGAGCATTTTCACTGCTTTACTTTTGCTCTCCCCTACATGGGCATCAGTAAGCTGTGCTTGGAGCATAGTCCTACTTAAGTTTGGCTAACAACCTCAACTCTGTACCTTGTCCTTAGAGATGCCTTGTCTCATCCTGCTGCCCGCTAAGGCCAACCTCCTTTCACACCTCACCTTATCCAGTGTTTTCCCTTCAGGGGAAAGCTTGCTTATGCCCATACAGAAGAGCCAGACCATCAGGGAAGTGTGGAAGTATATTTCCCAGAGTGTGGGAAATAGTCATTTAAAAAAAATTATTAAATTTATTGGTGTGACATTGGTTAATAATATTATATAGGTTTCAGGTGTACAATTCCTGAAATAATCTGATATTGTATTGTGTGTTCACAACCCAAAGTTAAGTCTCCTTCCATTACCATTTATTCCCCTTTATCCTCTTCGACTTCCCCAGACCATACTGTTGTTTATGTCTATGAGGTTGTTTTTTTGTTTGTTTTTTTGCTTAATCCCGTCATCTTTTTCATTCAGCCCCCCAGTGCCCTTCCGCTCTAATAGCTGTCAGACGGTTTCTATTTTGTTAGTTTATTTTGTTCATTAGATTCCAAGTATAAGTAAAATCATAGGGTACTTGTCTTTCTCTGACTAGCTTATATGACTTAGCACAATATTCTCCAGGTCCATCCATGTTGTCACAAAGAGTAAGATTTCCTTCTTTTTTTTTTACAGCTGAGTAGTATTCCATTGTGTAAATGTATCACAGCTTTTTTATCCACTCATCTACTGATGGACACTTGGGCTGCTTCAAAATCTTGGCTATTTTAAACAACGCAACAATGAAATAGGGGTATATGTGTTTCAGAGGGTTGGGATATATTTCCAGAAGTGGAATCACTAGGTCATAAGGCAATTCCATTTTTAAATTTTTGAGGTAACTCCATACTGCTTTCCACAGTGGCTGCACTAATCTGCATTCCCACCAGCAGTGCATGATGGTTCCCTTTTCTCCATCTCTTTGCCAACACTTGTTGTTTGTTGATTTATTGATGTTAGCCATTCTGACAGGTGTGAGGTGATATCTCATTGTGGTTTTAATTTGCTTTCTCTGATGATTAGTGGCATTGAGCATCTTTTCATATGCTATTGGCCAGCTGTATGTTCTCCTGGAGAAGTGTCTATATAGGCCCTTTCCCCATTTTTTAATTGCATTGTTTGCTTTTTTTGGTGTTGAGTTTTATAAGTTCTTTATAAATTTTGTCTTTTATTTTGTTATGATTTCCTTTGCTATTCCAGGACACTTTAGTTTGATGTACTTCCATTTGTTTATTTTTTCTTTTGTTTCCCTAGTCCCAGGAGAGAGATGAAAAAATATTGCTATGAGAAATATCTGAGATTTTACTGCCTATATTTTCGTCTAGGATTTTTATGATTTCGAGTTCAACATTTGTCTTTAATCCAATTTTAGTTTATTCTTATGTATGGTGCATGTATCTGTCTAATTTCCCCAGCACCATTTATTGAATAGACTATCTTTAGCCCATTGTATGTTCTTTACTCCTTTGTCAAATGTGAGTTGACCATAAAGGCATGGATTTATTTCTGGGCTGTCTGTTCTTTTCCGTTGATCTATATGTCTGTTTTTATGCCAAGACCGGGCTATTTTGATCACTATGGCCTTGTAGTGTAGTTTGATATCAGGTAGCATTATTCTTCCAACTTTTTTGTTCTTTCTCAAGATTGCTGAGGCTCTTTAGGGTCTTTTGTTGTTCCATACACATTTTTGGAACATTTGTTCAAATTCTGTAAAATACACTATTGGTATCTCGGTAAGAATAGCGTTGAAACCTATAGGTTGCTTTGGCTGATATGGACATTTAATGGTTAATTCTTCCTATTCATGAATACAGTATATGAATACTGTGTTTCCACTTATTTGTATCTTGCTCAGTTTCTTTCTTTATTATCTTATAATTTTCTGAGTACAGGTCTTTTACCTCCTTGCTTAAATTTATTCCTAGATATCTTTTTGTTGTTGTTGTTGTTGTTGCAACTGTAAATTGGATTGTTCTCTTGGTGTATAAAAATGCCATCAATTTCTGAATATTAATTTTGTATTCTAATTTACTGAATTCTCAGTTCCAGTAGTTTTTTGGTGAAGTCTTTAGGGTTCTCTGTATACAGTATTATGCTATCTGGCAATAATGACAGCTTTCGTTCTTCCTTTCTTAATTGAGATGCCTTTTATTTCTTCTTCTTGTCTGGTTGCTATCATCACACTGTTCTCTGTGTCTATATGTTATATTTATAACCATTTTTCTGAACACTGTATCTGATAAGTTGCTTGGCTCCATTTCATTTTGCTATTTTTATGGAGATTTCTCCTGTTCTTTCATTTGGGGCATGATTCTGTGTGTCCTCATTTTGACTGCCTTTTTGTGGGTTTTTTGTTGTTGTTTTTCATGTGTTAGGTAGATCTGCTATAGTCAGGAGGAGGCTAGCAGAGTTTATCAGGCCTAAACAGACCAAGATTTGGCCATGTGAAGGGAGGGCTCTGCACTGTCAGGTGTCAGGCAAAAAATTTAGTTCTTCATTAAGATTTTAAAACTGTATACCTAAAATGGTCTTCCAAAGGAGCCTCCTCTAGAACAAAGAGGCCACCTATTTTAAAGGCAATCCCACCTCTCTGTCCTAAGAGTTACAAGCTGCTATAGCTTTAAAAAAATTATTTCTTAAATCTTTATTGTTGAAAGTATTACATATTTCCCCTCCCCCTTGACCTCTTCTAGCTCACCCCTCCCCCTCAAGCCCTCACCACCCTATCATCTGTGTCCATGGGTTATTCATATGCATACAAGTTCTTTGGTTGATCTCTTCCCACCCACCCACTCACCCTCCCCACCTTCCCTCTGAGATTTCAGAGTCTGTTCCATGATTCTGTCTCTGGATCTATTTTGATCATCAGTTTATTTTGTTCATTAGATTCCACATATGAATGAGCTCATGTGATACTTGGCTTTAATCAGCAGGCATCTTCTGTATACAATTGGTACATAAAAGCAATCGCAATATAAAAAATTAAAACTGAAATTATATATGCCATTTAAGATCATTATTATTTAATTGCCCTTAATAATTTTAGAGAATAAGTCATTAAGAGAACCTAAAATTATTCTCATAAGTAAAAGTGATTTATTATTTTGAAAACATTGATAAAATGTACCCTTGAAGTTAATGTATTCTATTTAATTCTTCTCATGTAGTTATCTAGACACTTGTAGAGTCAAGGCTTTGGTTCTTAATAGGTGATTTAGCCTTAATTGTGATGAAACACTGGATGGTTCCACTTTAACAAATTCTAGTGCAGTTGGAGCCAAGAGCTTTGAACCACCTATTGAGTGTAGTTATTTCTTTATACCCAAATTACTTGACATATGTTATTGCTTTTATAATTGAATGTTGTGCTATTTAAAATTCTTTGCAAAATACTGAAATCTACGTACATGTTTTAAAAGTTTGTTTCTAGGTGAAAAATAATTCCAGACAATTATCTTCCTATTTACAAATTGTATATGGAACTCAGCTATCCTATACTATGCGTAATTTCTTTCCTTAATGGGAACATGTGATTACACTCATATACTTTTACTTTCTGATTTGGAATCATGTTTTTTTGAGTTTGTTCCATCAAACTTTATCTTTTACTGGGTGATGCCTTCAAAAAGAGCAGTCATCAACAAATACATAAGAAAGCAACTGACTGCTTTACTTTGTATTGATAAGTATCTTACTAATTTCCATAAAATACGATTAGTCATTTATCTACATGATCTTTTAAGTGAAGAGATGTTGAATAAAAGGTTGGGGGTTACCTGGAAAGATAATAGATAACTTAGAATCTCATTTGTTAGGTGAATTCCCTAATCAGAATAGGCTATTATCTTCAGGTATGCAGATTCAGAAAATCCTTCTCTTTTTTATTGTTGTTAATCCTCACTCAAGTATGTTTTTCCATTGATTTTTAGAGAGAGTGGAAGGGAGGGGAAGAGACAGAGAGAGAGAGAGAAAACTTCCAACTCTAGTCCAACAAGAAATGTAGACTAACTTGGATTTTTATTGGATTTACCAGGTGGGTCTAGGGTGAGGGTTCTCATTATGTGGGTCAGGCTTGTGTGCTTGAATTTCCCTCAGGTGACAAAGGAAGTAGCACCCATGTTTTCTTTTCTTTTTAAAAAAAAATATATTGTTATTGATTTCAGAGAGGAAGGGAAATGGAGAGAGATAGAAACATCAATGATGAGAGAGAATCATTGATTGGCTGCCCCTGCTCGCCCCCCACTGGTGATCGAGCCCTCAACCCAGGCATATGCCCTTGACTGAAATCGAACCGGTGACCCCTCAGTCTGCAGGCCGACGCTCTATCCACTGAGCCAACCCGTCTAGGGCAGCACCCATGTTTTCTTATCACCTTCCCAAAATTTGGGGAGAGTGGTAAAGGGGACTGATGATGTTTAAAAGCTGTCAGTATTCAAACATTAAACATGGAGTCAGACTCTTTACTATACCCTTTTCTTTGCTTCCATTGTTTTTTCTTGTATTCAACATATTATCTCCTTAAATTAACCCTTCCATTGGTTAAACTCAAAACTTCTTGGCTTGGGACCAAGTTTTTCTTTTTAAGATGTCTCCTTATTTTGTAATTGATACTTATTATTTTAAGTTTAATAGTTTAGTTCTTAAAAGGCAATTATAATTTTATGTTTTTAGGAAAGTGTGTGATAAGATAGCTGGGAATAGTAAGAAATTATTTAGAATTATCCAAACCTAATAAAGTAGTACATTCATAGCTTGCAGAATCGGCTTTCCCTCCTTCCTCAGCTGCCTAGATGCATCACTGAATGTTCAATTCTTTCTATTCTTAAAGCCATAAGCTGCATAGTTGAAATTGGCTGCTTATACCTGTTTCTATCACAGACAACTGCTCTGTCTAGCTCCCAAACTATGTATTGTGCCATTGGGACATGAAGAGAAAAATATCAGAAAGGAAAAAAAACTTGAGTAAAAGACCCAAAAATCCTGCATACTTATTATCCTCAACTCCTCGGCCATCTCATAAACTGCAGTGCACAGGATGAGGCCTTTATAAACATTCATCTAGTAACTAATTTTTAAGTGGTACAGCTTAGAGATGGGGCAGTGTGTGTCAGAGTGAAACCATCAGGTGGGAGGACACCAGACACCTGGGCCCCAGGCATCATGCTAGTGTTGCAACCAGTTCAGTGTTAAGATGAACAAATAATTTAACTACTCTGTGCTGACTTCCCCTGTAAAATGTGCAGGATTTAGAGCTTATTTTAGCTTTGAAATACCATGATTTTGTAGTTTAAAGGTAAGGCATTTGCTCTTGTGTTCTCTAAGAAGAGAAATTATAAATGGTAACATAAATCTTTATAATATTAAGTTATATGAAACCAGTATACTAATATTTTTGAGTAGGGGTCATTTTGTCTTTAAGTTCAATCACAAATGGTTTGAAAATAATATAATTTTTCTAATGGCTTTTAAGTGTCATCATAATCTTGAACATTTAATTAACTGTAATATAATTGAATTTATATTTGAAAATTATTTTGATAATAATACTCTTAAATAAAATGTTTTATATTTTCTTACAAAATATTTTAGCCTTCATATTTGTTTATCTGCCTATCTATTTATTTATTTTCAATTTAGATGGGTCTAGGAAAGACAATCCAGGCAATTGCCATCGCTTACTTCTATAAGGAGGAATGGCCTCTTTTAATAGTGGTCCCTTCATCTCTGAGGTATCCTTGGACAGAAGAAATAGAAAAATGGATCCCCGAGCTAGATCCAGAAGAAATCAGTGTTATTCAGAATAAAACTGATGTTGGGTAAGAACAACTTTCTAGTATTTATGGGGGGAAAGTGCCAAAATTGGTATATATCAAATAAGTCTGTATATTAAGTAGATTTATCTAGGGCTGAAAATGCATTTGTCATTATGGAAAAAAAAATTTGATTGCTGTGTTGGTACTGGGTGTTTAGGAGCCCTTCCTTTTCTATTAGGGGGTAGAGAACTGCAGAAGATTGACTCCCTCCTTTATCATCACTGGTGGTATATAGAAAGTGCAAAGTGACATGTTTTATTTTCAATGCATTTATTTGTCTATTTAATTTTACAAACTCCTTAGTATCATAGCACTGTACATACAAAAATGAATAAGACACATCCCCTGCCCTCACCTATCTTTTTTATATATATAAAAGCCTAAGCGACTGTCTAACCGGTAGCTATGATGCACGATGACCACCAAGGGGGCAGACACTCAACACAGGACTGCCGAGCTGAGGTGACTTGGCAGCTGCAGTTCTTGGGTGACACACCGGAACCAGAGAGGAAGGAGCCCGATTCTGGGGTGTGTCACCCGAGAACCGCCCTCTCACAATGTCGGATGTCGGAGAGCCGGTTTTAGGCCGATCCCTGCAGGCCAGGCCGAGGGACCCCACCGGTGCACTGGGCCTCTAGTGATATAATAAGGGGGATAAATATGTAAATGAATAATTTCATTATAGTATGATAAAGAATATTATAGACATTTGAATTATAGAGATAGTTCAAGAGATCAGGGATCACTTTAGCCCAATGTTTCTCCGCATGAGGTGGTACCCCCTCTTTTCCTTATACTTCATCGACCTAGGGCCGGGGGCATTTTCGTTGTCATTGTGACAGGGAATCTACTGGCCTTTAATGGGAGGGTCCAGGAATGTGAGATGCCCTTCAGGGTGCTGGACAGCCCTGAGTACTAAGTATTGTCCTGCTCAAAATCCCAGTAGCACCTGGCTTAAGAAACTGCTATCTTGTTTGTGGGAAGGCTTCCTGGAATAGCCAACTAATATTTGAGTATCCACTTTCTTCATGATCACAGGTGCATGAAAGCAAATGTTCTCACAGTTATCTTCTTATCCTAGTAAAATATAGCTTGTTGGATGTCAATGCTTCCAAAGAGCATTTAACCAAAAAAAGGTTAGATTTGGTTAACGAAATTTTAAATTTTGGATTAGGGTTTATTATATTTAAAGACTATAAAGTCTTAAGAGAAATTGGGTTTCAGTGGTGGTACCTTCTGCTCTTATTTTTCCTTGTGTTTCTTCCCAAAGCGTTGTATTGTTTATGATAAATTGGTTACTGAAATAGTATTTTTAAAGTACATGGATTTCTTTTCTAGGAGAATATCGACCAGCAAAGTGACGGTTCTGGGTTACGGTCTCTTAACGACAGATGCAGAGACTTTGATAGATGCACTGAACACTCAGAACTTCAGCGTAGTGATAGTGGATGAATCACACTACATGAAGTCCAGAAACGCAACTCGCAGCAAGGTTTTATTGCCAATAGTACAGAAAGCCAAACGAGCCATTCTTCTGACGGGAACTCCCGCTTTGGGAAGGCCTGAAGAGGTATTAAAATCCTTATGCTTGGGCTTAAAAAACAAACAAACAAAAAAACAACCTAGAAAACAGAATCAGTCGCCTGTGAAATGTTAAATTAGATTCCTCAAATGCCAAAAGAGCACTTTGGGAATTTCTAGACTGCTCTTAATGATTACATATATCTTTTACTGTGACTTTTATCTAGTTACATGTGATCCTTAGCCATGCTTGTATTTGCTATAAAACACACACACAGTTTTTACCTTTATTACAAATTTGTAAATAACACTTGTGTTCTTCTGGTTGTTCTGTGGACTTAATCTTCATTTTATCCTAAGTCTATTTTCCATTATAAGCTCCTTAGGATTGGAGTTGAATCAACTTTGTATCTTTTATAAAGATATATCTTTATATATTTTATACAGTATTGCATAACCTCTTTCTATTTCTTTTTCACTTTAAAATCCATGTTTGGGAAGGTAGAGAACCTAGGTGTAGACCAAATAGAGTATCTAATTAGAATAGAGGAGTCAGGCATTTGAGTGATGTCCGATTTAGCTTTTACTACTGTGAGAGGCAGGTGGGGTATGGAGTGATTAAAGGGTTGAGAAGAAGAAATAATGGGTGAAACTCTTATGAGTCTAAGGATTATTGGAACCCAGGGAAGCCCTGTCTATTAAAGCATTTATCTTAAACCCACATTTCAATTTTTAACATATACCCTACAAACCTATCCAAAAGAAATACAGATGGATGGATGGATAGATGATAGATAAATGTAGATGTAGTACATATACCTTCACCTACATATACTAGTATATTTTATATATGCACACATACACATACAGGCCTACATTGTAATTAATTTTTGTAATTACATAAAAGCTAGAAACCGCCTATATATCCATTAATAGGAGACTGTTTAAACATTTTACAGTATGGCCCAGGCGGCGTGGCTCAGTGGCAGGAGGTCACGGTTCGATTCCAGGTCAGGGCACTTGCCCGGGTTGTGGGCTTGATCCCAGTAAAGGGCATGCAGGAGGCAGCCGATCAATGATTCTCACTCATCATTGATGTTTCTATTTCTCTCTCCCTCTCCCTTCCTCTCTGAAATCAATAAAATCAATTAAAAAAAATTTTTAAATAAACATTTTACAGTACATCTACACAATGGGTTGCTATGTAACCTTTAAACAGAACTTTGTTATTATGGTACATTGCTCAGAATTTTAAAAACTAAGTTAAAAAAGCAATATATATGTACATTATGTCGAAGACATGTTTTGGGGGGACAAATTCTAGTTGTGTATGTATAATAGGACCCTATTCATGTGAATGAAAGAGAATATGTACATATACTTATGTAGACATAGAAAATGCATAAATGTATGTTTAACAAAAGGATGCAGTTATCCTGAAGAACGGGATGGCAGGAATGGGGGGTGGAGGGGAAGGAGGGACCTTGAGGAAGAAGAGGTAGATTTCTTTTTTTACTTTTTATTATTTTATTAACTGGATTTATCATTGTAATAATTGACTAATAATATTTCAACATACTGAGAACACTTGCATTGTTACAGCTTTTTATGCAGATTGAAGCTCTCTTTCCACAAAAATTTGGAACATGGACTGAATATGCCAAAAGATACTGTAACGCACATGTCAGGTAAGACAAACTATTTTCTATAAGCTTTAATCCTCACATATTTACTGTGCACATGCAGCTTGATTAGTCATTCCTTGTTCCAGTGTTTTTCAAACTTGTGGAATAATTTCTTCAAGTAAAATCTTATGCATGTGATGACCTATGTATGAAATTAAAAAAAAGAGTAGATAATGGCAATTTTTCTTCATTTTTAACCTTCCACTTACTTTATTTTTGGAATGATTTTTTTTTTTTTGTATTGACTAGCTGAGCATGCACATTATGGGAAAGTGACAGACAGCCATTTCCCTTTCCAGGTAACCAGTGTTGGCAGTTTCTTATGTATTCTTCTGGAGGTACTCTATGCATGAAAAAGCACACATGATTATATATATATATACACACACACAAAATAATAGTTCATTTTATTTCTACATATATAGTAGTATAATCTACACACTGTTCTGCAGTTTGCTGTCTTCATCTAATGTATTGGAGATTCTTCCAATCAGTTACTGAAAGAGCTTTGGCATTCTTTTTAAATATTGCTTGTGTTCCACTGTTTGGATGCACTATATTTTATTTAACTAGCCTACTGCTAATCGGCATTTGTTTGTGATCTATAGCTGTTGCATACAGTGCAGCAATGAGTAACTTGCACGTGGTCAGAGGCCGTGTAGTGGCAAAGAGCATGGGAGACTAGGGGAGATCAGCAGTGTTTTATATTCACATCCAGTGTTTACCAGATATTTCATGGTAGGAAAGTACCTTTACCTCCCTATACCTTAGTTTCTTCAGGTCTAAAAACAGAGAATGATATTTCTGCCTCAGAATTATTATGAAAATGACATGAGCTAATATTTATAAAGGGCTTGAACAGTGACTGGCACATAGTGAGAACTCAATAATTATAAGCTCTTTTAATATTTCATGTCACACACAGGAATAAATCTGTAAGATAAATTTATACAAGTGGAATTGCTGGTAAAAAGGCCATGTGCATTTTTATATTTTATATATTTTTTGACAAATTATGCTCCACACAAGTTATACCAATTGATATTCTCACCAGCAGGAAGATTGTCTCCCCACACTTTGCCAACATGTTCTAATATAAAATGTTTTATCTTCCTAATGTGACCTGAGAGTTTTAATGCATATTTGTTTTCTTATGTTATTAAATGCAGTCAAGATATTTTTATGCATGTAAAAGTCATTTGTGCTCTTTTTCAGTTAATTGTTTATGTTCTTTGCCCTTCATTCTACTAAATTTATTGGCTTTTTTTCATGTTGATATACTGTAAATCTTTGCATAATATAAAAATTAGCTCTTTGTGATATGAGTTCCTCAGACAAGATAGCACAACAAAAAAGAAAACAAAGACCTTTTCTACCAAAGACTGTAAATGTAGAAATCTTCAATATTAGTATAATCCAGAAACTAATTAAAAGGCCCAATATACTAACCATATGCAAATGGAATTTTTATAAGGAATGCAAGCATAGTTTAATATTAGGAAAAGTGTTAATGTAATTTACTATGCTAACAACTCAGGGAAAAACTTTATCTTCTCCATATATGCTGAGAAGTAATTTGATGGAATTCAGCATCCATTCTTGATTACATATAGTCTTTAATAATAAATTTAAGGTGTATATATGTGTGAGTGTAATTATAACTGTATATACATATACTAGAGGCCCACTGCATGAAAATTCATGCACTGGAGGGGGTCCCTCAGCCCAGCCTGCCCCCTCTCACAGTCCGGGAGCCCTCAGGGGCAGGAGGCGACCCGGTGATCAGGGGAAGGCGACGCCCCATCACACTTCTGCTGCTGCCACTGCCGGCAGCGCAAGCCTTGGGTGGCCCTGGTACCTGAGCCTCGGGCCGGCCCTGGGTGACTGGGGGCTGAGGGGACTGGGGGACATATGCTAATGTGAATGTGGTTTGGAGAAGTCTAGGTATAGCAGGGCTGAGGGGACTGAGCGCCGCCATCTTGTGGCTGTGGGCACTGCCATCTTGGAGGGCGTGGCAGCAATTAGCATATTCCCTCCTTATTGGCTGTAAGCACCACCATCTTTGAGGGAGGGCGATTAATTAGCATATTCTTTCCTTATTGGTTGTGGGCGCCACCATCTTTGAGGGCGTGGCAGCAATTAGCATATTCTTTCCTTATTGGTTGTGGGCGCCACCATCTTTGAGGGTGGGGTGGTCAATTAGCATATTCCTTCTTTATTAGATAGGGTGCAATATATATGTTTATGTATATGTGTGCGTGTATGTTTTTAAGCCCAACGCCACCATCACATGAAACACTAAAATAAAGGCAAGGATGTTCACTGTGACCACAATTTACCTTTATTTTAGAGGCACTATCAGTTGTTTCTCAAAAGAAAAATAAGAGGTAAATACTGGAAAGAAAAGCAATCATTTGCAAGACCTGAAAGGATCAGCTGAAAAATGTTCAAAACAAAAAAGAATTCATTAAGGTGTCCTAGCACAAAGTTGCTGTTAAAAATTCAGTCTTTCTCTACATAAATAATAAATAGTTTTCAGATACAATGCCAAATAGGCATGATACCAGATATTGTTGGCAGGCACTTACTCACAATTCCTGCAGACTATAAATGTCAAAGTTTGCCTACATAAGCAAACACTAACTGGATTAGGACTTGTCATAAACAGCAGAAATATATGCCTGTTCCTTTCTTGGTTATTAATACCAAAGTTGTTTCAAAGAAAAGATTATCTTTATGAAGTGCTTTATGATGGGAAGATTGTGGGCTATTTCCTGTTTACTAGAGAGAGCCATTTCAAGATTATTATTGTGCTTCTCAAATGGCATTTTCTTCTAGATTCCATTTCAAAAGTTTTATGTTATTCCTTTACTTCTTTACTTTGAAAGCACTATGACTTCATAGACTCTGATTCAAATCAAGTCACTTCCTGGCATTCTAAGTTAGTCTGTGGAATGTTAATTTTCCCCCATAATGTTTTGATTCTATGAAGGTGTCAGTTTCACACTATAATTTTGCAGAAAGCAAATTATGGTTAGTTATTCAGTTCTAGACTCATTTCATATTTGAAATGTCACGACTATATTCAAAATAAAGTTAAGTGAAGTTTGGGCAAAAATATAACTTTGCCATTATAAAGTTTATTAAAAAAATAAGTGATAACAAACAAATATGCTAATGTGAATGTGGTTTGGAGAAGTCTAGGTATAGGTAACCACCTTTGATTTGAAAGGCAGAGAGAGTATTACTCAACCAGAACATCCCGTACCCAAAAATCCCTTACATCATTCACTCTCCTAGGTTATATTTAGAGGAAGCTATAAATACAAATACGACTTGGAAAAGGCAGCACATTCAGTTGTCAGCCATTAGCACTTAGATCACCCAGCCCCCTCTGTCACTTTGCAGACATCTGCTGAGCTTAATGGCTTGCCCTGGATCTGACTTCCTCTTACTTTTTCACTGAGAAAGTAAGAAAGTCTTAGGGAATGGTAACTTCAATAAATGTCCTTTTACATAGAAAGAGAGGTCACATAGATAATCCAGCCAAGCACCCTGTTATCAGCAGTCACCTTCGAAAGCCACACTGTGGGAGGACATACTTGCCTTCCCTGATGTCATGCTTGAAGGTTAAGAATATCCCAGAATATCTTTATAGCCATTTATCAAATTTTCCTAAACTTTCTTTATCACTGTTATTTTGTGCTGGATTCAACTCATAGGAGAAATAGTTGTTTAAATTTTTATGAGAGGGAAAATTCTGGGTAGTAATACATATTAAATATATTTATAGCCTTTCCCCAAAAGTGTTAATTAATAGGTCATTGTCAGCTTCAAGAAATGTCTCTTATGAAATTGCACAATTCTTTGTCCTCAGCACTGTCACATTTAATTCTCATCCATGGCTAAATAGAGGTCAGGTCTATTCCATTTGCAAATGGTTCAAATCTGGGAGAAATAGTTAATATCCTATATGGCAGAGACAAGTTTGAAAAATAATTAGATAAAAATTAATAGCATAAATTCTGCACTTATGCTTAGAAAGTCTGTTTTGTGTGGAAGGGATTTGAGAAATTCCCACCTATTATTAGTAGTTCAGTTCAAAAAGATTTATGGTTTTGAATAACCCTACACTAAATGGAAGTCAACTGTCTGTCATAACTGATAAAAATAAACTAATATTAAGACACATTAATTAAAGAAACAGAGTAAGGCCTGGCTCTACTCCACTCATCGATTAGAGTACATCTGGATTATGGTTTAATTTTTAATTAATCCATTCATCCAAAAAATATTTATAGGTTATCTGTTATATACGATGCCATATGCTGGGCATCAAATATGCATTCAGTAACAAGACTCAATGGTCCTAACCTTCACTGAGTTTTTAATTCAGCTAACTAGGAAATTATAGTTGTGATGAGTCATAAAAGGGAAGTAAAGACTGTTATGGCCGAGTTTAGTAGAGAGAACTGATCAAGTACAAAGGACAGAAGGAAGCATCTTGCCAGTAATAGATCCCTGTTTGCATCCCAGGAATATGCCTTGAGGAACTAAAAGAAATCTGGCTCAGTTGAATATTCTTGAGCTGATGGTGTCTTGGTCAGAGTCTTGTCCTTGGTCATAATAGCAGTAAGAAGCATTGGAGAGTGTTTTGTTTTGTGTTTTAATTTTCAGTATTGTGGGGCTTTTAATTGTAATAAAATATGCGTAAGAAATTTACCGTTTTAACTTTTAAGTGTAGAGTTCAGTGACATTAAGTACATTCACGTTATTGTGCAAACACCACCATCTCCAGAACTTTTTCATCATCCCAAACTGAAACTCTGTGCCCATGAAATAATGACTCTTTAGCTCCCCCACCTAGCCCATGCATTGTGGGATTTTAAAGCATGAAAGGATGTACATAATTATATTTACTAGTTTTGTTTGTTATTTTTTTGGGCAATATTTTTGCATGGTTCAAAATTCCAAACCAATAGTACTGAGTATTTACTTTGAAAAATCTCTTTCACCTCAGTTTCCCTCCTTTTAAGCAACTATATGTAGTTTTTATTTTCTATATTTAGTTTTTAATCTTCCCACAGAAATTGTGTGCATTTTCAAGCAAAGGTATATTTTTACATAAGTGGTAGTATATTAAAAACATAAATGTTGTTTTGTACTGTCCTTATTTGTTCTTTTTTGGTATATATAAATAACTTCATTCTTTTTATGGCTGCATGGTATTATTGAGAATATATAATAGTTTCTGAGGTGGTGGGAAATTTAGGGAATTTGCATATAGTGATTTATCTTCTCTGTGAAATGGGAAGGACAGTCATGTGTTCAGAGAAATGGAAAACATAGAGGGTTAAAAGTTTGATGAATGTTGACATGGTTTGAAATTTTGCTTAATGGGAGAATGAGGTAACACGACTAGTGTTTTAGAATTGGTAACAGCACTGAGTAACCACTTGAGATTAGTGATTCTACATCTATAGAGGAAGCAGTCTTTTCTAAGGTACAATTTCCCCAGCAGCCTAGGTACAGGGTTGGAGAAGGCGCCATTGAAGATTCTTTTCCCCCATGAGCTTCTGATGCATAGACTGTGAAATTATGTTATGTTGATCATAACAATGCTAATGTATGGACTCAGAGATCAAAACAAGGTGAGAATGGGTGTGAAGGCAGGAAGGAATTTGTGGATATGGTGAAAGTGGAGCAGTCAGTTGACCGTAGGTCCTGATGGAATAGTAAAGATGTAGTGGGTATAAATGAAAAGGTGGACTAATCTAATTTATCAGGTAGAGCTATTTTTCAGCACTGTTTATAGCTGTAGGAGTGGAATGAATGGTTGGAGCAGATTTTAGAAGGTCATTGGAGGCAAGGAATACAAGGAATTGAGAGGGAACTATAAGTCCTATTTTAAGAAGCATGTTAATAGGTGAAAACATATCTGGGAAAGGGTGACCAGAATAATGAGGGATTTCATAGTCAGCTGAACAAATACCTAATATTATTGATTGCCTGCTATAATTAAGACATTATTTCAGAGATACTTGCAATAGAAAGATGAGAAAGACATAGTGCCTGATCTTAGAAAGCCTGTAGGAATTTTTTTTTTTAAAAAGAAAAGACCTAGAGGGAGTCTGTCTTTAAATATTTAAAGATCTGTCATTTTGAAGAAATTAGACTTTTGTCTTTGTGGCCTCAGAGGGCAAAGCTATTATCAAGGAGTGAAACTTAATAGGCAAGTAGATTTTAGTAATATGAGTAAGAACTTATAAAATATACATACTCATATATATGTACTTTTGAAAATAAAAATATATAACACTGTAGCAATAAAACTGGAAAGGAAAAATACCATAATCTAACTATAGTAACCAGTAAATTATTTTCATTTTTTTCTTTATGTCTACCTTGTCTGTAGATCTAATAATTTTTACATAGTTTTAATAGAGCCTGATTGTAATGCTATCATCTGCTAATTTCACTTAGCATCACCTTGTCTCATGCTTTAAAATTACCTTTGTAAGTTTATTTCCTTTATTTTTACTAACTTATAAGATAGTTTACTGCTTTGGGGGAAATCATTTATATTTAATAAATCAAACAAAGAAAAAAATTTTAATTAGTAAAAAATCAACTAGAATTGCACTATCCAGAGATAACCATTACTAATGTGTTTTGATAACTTTCCCTCTAGGTAGCTTCTCTGCTTAAGTACATAAAGATAGATAATAGATAGATAGATAGATAGATAGATAGATAGATAGATAGACAGACAGACAAGAGCCATATTATACATACTCTTCTGTAATATGCTTTTTCATGTAGCACTATTTTTAGGATATCTTCTATATCAATAACTAAAATATATCATTTTCATGGGCTACATGATATTACCTTTTATATATAAGATACTGTGACATGTATTTTAGATGTATTATCTAGAGTAAACTGAGATTTGGAAAGGTTAAGTAACTTGTCCAGATTACAAAACTAAAAGGTAAAAGAGCAGTAATTAACATCCCCTCCCCCCTTGACACCACCTTCCTTCCATTCCCCTTCCAGTGTTTGAATTATTTGGTAGTTCAGTGTCCATGTTTATATTGACCGAATAAATAGAATAAACGGATTAAATAAATTAACATTCTCTAATAAATCAAGTAGTTGACTGTTTCTTTCTTGGTTGACTTTTAATCTTATAATTATTTCTCCCCCCCCCCCCCCCCAAATCTTTTGGTTTTTCTATATAGCCATCACTTCTTTTTTTTTACTCAAAGACACCAACAGTTCTGTCAACTTCCGAAAAGGTCTTACAAAGCACATAAATAATCTTTTTTTCTTTTTTCCTGGAGGCCTCCCCATCCCATAGCTTTCTGTTTCTACTCCAATCTGGGAGGGGTTTTTCTTTAGGTACTAGAGGCCAGTACATGAAATTAGTGCATGGGTGGGGTCCCTAGGCCTGGCCGGCAATCAGGGCCAATCAGGGCCTTCCAGCTGCCAGCGGGGCCTCCCTTCCCTGGCTGCCGGCCGCCTGCTGGGGCCTTCCTTCCTTCCTTCCTTGCCACCCCCTGGTGGTCAGCACATGTCATAGAGAGTGACAGAACTCCTAGTCTCCCGCTGAACTCCCACGGGGACACTTTGCATATTAGCCTTTTATATGTATAGATGGTGAAGAGCCATCGTCCTGTGTTTTCTGTTGCCATTTACTCTATTAGATTCCCAAATTCCTGAATTCCATCACTTTTTTTCTGAATTTATTTTCTGGTCTTCTTTTTAATACTTTATTATGGAAAAATTTCAATAGTATAATGACACCCCCACTCCACCCCACCCCAATGTACTCTTCTTCATCAGCTTTGACATTTATCAACACATGACCACTCTTGGTTTACCTATACTCCCATGTACCCTCACTACCCTGTGTTGTTTGGAAAAAAAGCCTAGATATCACATTTTGTGCATAAAATACTACAGTACATATCTCTAAATAGTAAGGACTCATTTAAAAAACTTATAATACCTTTATCATGCTTAAACAATTAAAATTAATAATTTCTTAATATTTTAAGAATATAGTAAGTGTTCAAATTTCCAGTTATCTTGTGAATGTCATAAATTTGTAGTTCTTTTTTTAAAGTTTCTTTCCCCATCATTTGTTTGAATCAGTGCCTAAAATAAGACTCATGCATTATAAATGATAAATATCTCTTATGTCTCTCTTTTTAAAAAAAATATATTTCTTTATTGACTTCAGAGAGGAAGGGAGAGGGAGAGAGAGATAGAAACATCAATGATGAGAGAGAATCATTGATTGGCTGCCTCCTGCACGCCCCCTACTGGGGATGGAGCCCGCAACCCAGGCATGTGCCTTTGGCCGGAATCAAACCTGAGACCCTTCAGTCCGCAGGCCGACGACCCAGCTAGGGCTCTTATGTCTGTCTTAATCTCTGGATTTAGTCTCTTAATCTTTTCTATTTCCTTGTTTTATTCATTTATTTTAACTTTCTAAATAAGCTAAGTTACTGTCATCTGGATTTTACAGTTTGTGTGGTGCTGTTTAACATGCTCCTTTTTTTGTTGTTGTCTTTCCCTCCATTCCCACTTTGCTGAGAGTTTTTCTCATAAATGGGTGCTAGATTTTATCAAATGCTTTTTCCTGCATCTATTGATATGCATGTGATTTTATCCTTCATTGTATTTATGTGATGTATCACATTTATTGATTTATGAATATTGTACTAGCCTTGCAATCCCACTTGATCCATTCAAAGGAAAATAATAAGTCAACAGAAACTCTTGAAAAATATCTGATGACAGATCTCATAGGAAAAGACTAAGACAGTTGTCTTAAAGATGCTCAAAGAACTGAAGGAAGGTGTGGAAAAAGTTAAAAAACAGATGTGTAAACATAAAGGAAATAATAATAAAGAGATAGAAACCAAATTTTAAAATCCGACCACGGGTTTAGTAGATCCACCAGATCTAAATATTTATATTTCAACCCTTGCCTTAACACCTGTCCACAGTCCTTGGTGCTTCCAACTCCTGATTTTCGTGGAGGTCTAGGGGGAAAGTTACCTTTTGCAAGCATTTTAAGTTGTAGCTTCCTTTCTTTACCAAGTCAGCTGCCTGCATTGACTTCTACCAGTAAACATTGTATCCCCCATTCTCTCTTTCACAAGTGGGTTGTTGTTGTTTTTTTATTTCCTTTGCTGTGGGTGCCAGATCATACCTCCCAGGGTGTGGAGATGTTTTAGGTGGTTTGGTTGCTGACTGGCTGGGGTACTGGCAGTTAGTGCCTCGTTAGGGCTACATCTGATAAACTCGCTGCCGGCCCTGGGAGCCCACCCAGAATCGCCAGTGGTCGGCAGAGTGACCAGTTCACCCAGCCTTGCATGAACTCAGTGTAAACAGTACGTTTAGACACTAGTATTTCCTATGGCTGAAAGTTATGTGTAATCTTATTCATAACTATTTCTCAAGCTGAGCTTTTTGAAACTAATTTGCATTAAAAAAAATAGCAGTAAAAGCAGTGCCATGGCTCCTACCATTTAAAGGAAGAACACACTGGGTAAATTGTTTTCTGACTGCATGTTCTTTTCTTCATATTAACAGATATTTTGGTAAAAGGTCTCAGTGGGATTGTAGAGGGGCGTCAAATCTTAATGAACTGCATCAGTTATTAAGTGACATAATGATTAGAAGGCTAAAGACTGATGTTTTAACCCAGCTGCCCCCTAAAATCAGACAGCGTATTCCTTTCGACCTTCCATCAGCAGCAGCCAAGGTGAGAACCCTTTTTGATTGAAAGTCTTATTTTAAACCATTTTAAATTATACTAAGAAAGGTTGTACATATTTCATATTGTACAGGAGGAAAAGTCTGCTTTCTTAAAATAGATTTAATTAATAGAGCATATGTATTGGCTTCGTATTATTTTGAGAACCGAGCAGGAAGAATTTAACTTTAGTCATATAATGTGAAAAGATTCAGTATCCTAGTGATTAAAAAGTATATTTCTGCTGAATATAGAAAAAAAGTAATTCAATTACAACAAAGATTTAGTATTAAGAATTCTGAGTTTCTGTAGGGTGTGAAGCAAGGGAAGTTGTGTTTCTTCTTCTAGGATTTTTTTATTTTTAAGTATAAGTAGCTGTCCTTTAAAATAACTTAGATACAGCCCTGTTCTTGCAATCTTAAAACTCTGTGATCATGTAAGATGTGAAGTTAAACATATCAGAAAGCCAAATTGTATTTAGCAAATCTTTATATACATTTTTGGTAGTGCAATGCTTATATATTCTCTGAAATTTCTTCAAATCTTGGCATAACTTTGTTGACAAAGATTATTTATTGCATTGTGTTATTTTGAAATCTTAGAGTAAGCATTCTATAAACATTGAGCAATATGTTATTGGAAAAATAAGAATAATCCAATTTCCTTTATCCACTATTTTAGCATTTGAAAGAAAAATAAGAGAATGTATGATTATATTATATTTTTATTTAACTAATATCCCCCAAGTCTTTTGTTTGATTTTATTTAAGTAACATCATATCTCTTTATAAAAATAGTTTGCTACCATATACATCTTCACTGCGCTTTTTTCTTATGTATTTACATTTTTATGTTTACTTTACAAAATGTTTTCCCTTAAGAGGAAGCTGCAATTGTTTGGTTTATGATGTTAGCAAAGGTTTTCACCTACAGCGTATCGTTAGTTCCTGCCATTGGTGTGAACATGTGACTAAGCTGCCTCCATGTCTTTAAATGAACACATTGGCATCTTAGGGAGTTTTCTTTTTATATTTTTATATATATGAAAGAAGTTAGGACATGATTCATTACTGCATTCATTGTTCTGTTCTTTATGCTTCATGTCTAAACACTGTTGCTTTCTCCCACACAGGAATTGAATGCCAGCTTTGAAGAGTGGGAAAAATTAATGAAAGCTCCAAATTCCGTTGCCACCGAGACTGCTATGGGGTTGATTACTCGCATGTTTAAACAGACCGCTATTGCCAAGGTACTCATTGCTGGGCCATCGTGTGTGTGTCTTGATACAAATTATTTAATGTACTTTGATGGTTTTACTTAAGCAGCTTATTTGCATATTGTAACATTTCTGCCATTTTATTTTTTAACTCTTTATAATGAAAAACATTTAGACATATTCAAAGTAAACAATAGTATATTGAACACCATTATACTATTATCCATATATTGACTCTTTCCAATAAAAGGGTACACTTTGATGGTATTTTATACGTTAAAGGATATACATATATTCATCTTCATTATCAGCCTTTTCTATGGTTCTACTGCATAATTGCTACAACTAATCTTTGTAATTTCTCAATTATTTTTTATTGGTATTATGTTTTTAGTTCCCTACAGACATAAACGTGAGCATGTTCTGTTTGTCTAAAAAGTGTTAGAGTTTTGGTACTGGCCAGGTGGCTCAGTTGGTTGGAGCATTGCCCTGTACCCCAAAAGACTGCAGGTTCAATTCTTGGTCAGGGCACATACTTAGGTTGCTGGTTCAACCCCTGGTCGGGGCACATTTGGGGTGCGCATCCGATCAATGTTTCGCTCTCATGTTGATGTTTCTCTCTCCCCTCCTTTCTCTCTCTCTAAAGTCAATACAAACTTATCCTCGGGTGAGGATTAAAAAACATTTTTTTAAGTGTTAGTTTTTAAATCTCAGTGTGCCCATGAATTAGACTCATCACATGTTGTTGTTTCCACCAGCATGTGGAACTTAAAAACATCCTAAGGAGTGCTATCCCTCTCCCAATTCTGAAATATTTTATAACATAATTTTTAAAGTGAGGTTTATTAAGGTACAATTTACATACAGTGAAATTTTTTCTTTTAAAAAGTATAAATTGATGAGGCTTAACAAATCCTATATAATAAAAGGCTAATATGCAAATAGACCGAGTGGCAGAACACCCAGAACAACTGAACAACGGGTCTCTATGATGTGCATTGGCCACCAGGGCGTATGGGCAGAGCATGGCGGGCACCAGCCGTGGTAGGATGGTGGAGCAGGTGAGCGGGGGCACCAGACCAAGGCGGGGTGCTGGTCGCTGCCATCAGGGCAAGCCTCTGGTGGTTACTGAAAATTCTTTGCTCCCACGCGTTGCGGTCCCACCTGGCGCTCGCACCTGCTGCTGGCGCTGGAGCCGCCACTCGCACCCACTGCCAGTGCCTGCCCCGCTCTTACCCGCAGCCGGCGCCAGAGCCGCTGCTCACACCTGCTGCTAGTGCCTGGCACTGGTCCTGATTGCTCGGCGCCATCAGCAGGTGCAAGAGGCAGCTGCAGGCCCTGATCGCCCCTGAAGGCTTCTCCACCTCCCCCTGCTCCTGAAGCGCACTCGCTGCTGGCACTGGCCCCAATCTCTCCATGCCTTCAGTGGGTGTGAGCGGCGGTGGCAGGAGAGGGGCTGCCTACAGACAGGGGCCTGGGGGGGGGGGGGGACCTTGGTGGGAGGGGCCAGGCGGGGTTGCAGAGGATAGGCCAAGACCCACTCCTGTGCATACTGCAGCCTCGAGGCCAACAGTTCCTTTCAAGGTGCACGAATTCGTGCACTGGGCCCCTAGTGTGTGTGTGTGTGTGTGTGTGTGTGTGTGTGTGTGTGTACATATATATATATATATATATATATATATATATATATATATATAAATATATATATGAAATTAGGTAATTATCAGTACAATCAAGATAAAGAATAGTTTCATTATGTACCTTTTATTTTTCAATTAATTTCTAAAATAGTTTCCTTAAAATAATTTCCCTAAAATAGTTTCCTTATATACCTTTTATTTTTCAATTAATTTCTTTCTTTTTCTTTCTTTTATTTTTTTCCATCACCATTTATCTCTTCCATACCCTCTTCTACTCCACCCACCCACCTCCCCCTGCAATCACCAGACTCTTGTCCATGTCCATGAGTTCTTTCTCTCTTTTTCTTTTTTTCTCAATTCTTCCACCACCACCCCTAACAGTCCCCCCACCCCAGAGCTGTCTGCCTGCTCTCCATCTATGAGTCTGTCTATTTAACTTGTTAGTTCCTCATGTGCCTTTGCAGTCATCTCCCTCCCATGCAGCCCTCGACCTTGGCAGTCACAGGTCTGCTTCTATCACTCTAGTTTTGCTTTTCCCCGAATGTCACAAAAATGGAGTCACATAGTAAGTAGCCTTATGTCTAGCTTCTTTCACTTAGCATCAATAAAGCTTTTGAATGTTGACAGGTTTTTGCATGTCATTAGTTTTTTCACTTTTATTGCTGAATAATTTTATAATATATG
Source organism: Myotis lucifugus (assembly GCF_000147115.1). Taxonomy (NCBI): domain Eukaryota; kingdom Metazoa; phylum Chordata; class Mammalia; order Chiroptera; family Vespertilionidae; genus Myotis; species Myotis lucifugus. The sequence goes on from NW_005871360.1 coordinate 1,265,595, forward strand.
GATACTACAATTTTTAAAAATTTCTTTACCAACTAATGGCCATTTGGATTGCTCTTAGTTTCAGCTATTATGAATAAGCCTGTTATAATCATTCATGTACAGATATTTGCATGGACATTGTTTATTTTCCTTGAGTAAATAACTGGAAATGGGACATCTGGGTCATATTTTAAATTTTAGTTTATCTTTATAAAAATCTGCCAAATTGGCCCTAGCCCAGTGATGGCGAACCTATGACACGTGTGTCAGAGGTGACATGCGAACTCATTTTTTTGGTTGATTTTTCTTTGTTAAATGGCATTTAAATATATAAAATAAATATCAAAAATATAAGTCTTTGTTTTACTATGGTTGCAAATATCAAAAAATTTCTATATGTGACATGGCACCAGAGTTAAGTTAGGGTTTTTCAAAATGCTAACACGCCGAGCTCAAAAGGTTCACCATCACTGCGCCTATTTGGCTCAATGGATAGAGTGTTGGCATGTGGACTATAGGGTCCCAGGTTCGATTCCAACCAAGGGCATATGCCTGGGTTGCGGGCTCAATCCCCCCCCCCAGTAGGGGGCATACATGAGGCAGCCAATCAATGATTCTCTATCTCTCTTCCTTCCTCTCTGAAATCAATAAAAAATAAAATTTTTTAAAAAGCTGCCAAATTGTTTTCCAAAGGGCTATACCATTTTGCATTTCTATAGGCAAATGTATGAGATTTCCAGTTGTTCCATATTTTGTCAGCACTTGGTATTATTAGTCATTTTAATTTCTGCTGTTCTGGTATGTAGTGGTACCTCATTGTTATTTTCATTTGTCTTTTCTTAATGGCTAATGGCATTGAACATGTTTTCATGTGCTTTTCAACTAGTAATTTTCTTTTGAAAAGTGTCTATTCTTATCAAGCCCAATTTATATTGAATAATAAGAGCTCTTAATATATTTTAGAAACAAGTCCTTTAACATACATGTCATTTCAAATATTTTTTCCAAGTCTGTGAATTTCATTTTTATTTTCTTAACATTGTCTATGAAAGAATAGAAATTTTAAATTTTGAAACAGTCCAAAATTTATCTAGTTTTTCTTTTATATTTTGTGCTTTTAGAATCCTAATTAATTTTTGCTTTATCCAAGTTTACAAAGATTTTCTCCTATGTTTTCTTCTAAATGTACTATAGCTTTAGGGCAGCGGTTCTCAACCTGTTGGTCGCAACCCCTTTGGGGATCAAACGACCCTTTCACAGGGGTTGCCTAAATACATCCTGCATATCAGATATTTACATTACGATTCATAACAGTAGCAAAATTACAGTTATGAAGTAGCAACGAAAATAATTTTATGGTTGGGGGTCACCACAACATGAGGAACTGTATTAAAGGGTCGCGGCATTAGGAAGGTTGAGAACCACTGCTTTAGGGTATACATGTAGGTCTATGCACTATTTTGAGTTAATTTTTTTGTATTGTACAGAGTAAGGGTGGAGGGTGACTTGTTTTTGCTTTGGGGTTTTTTGCATATGAGTTTTCAGTTCAGCATTCTTTGTTGGAAAGATTGTTTTTCCATCATTAAATTATCTTGGCAGTTTCATAAAAAATCAGTTGGTTATATATGTGTGGGTCTGTTTCTGGGCTTCCTATTCTGTTCCATTGATCGTACTGTACATATAACCTTACAGAACACCAAAGTGGCTTGATTATCTCTATAATAAGTCCTGAAATCACATTGTGTTTAGCCCTACTTTATTCTTTTTCATAATTGTTTTGTCTACTGTAGGCCCTTTGCTTTCCTTTATGAGTTTGAAAATTAGCCTATTAAGCCCTGACTGGGTGGCGCAGTTGATCAGAACGTCGTCCTATACACCAAAAGGTTGCAGGTTCACTTCCTGGTCAGAGCACATACCTAAGTTGCAGATTCGATCTCCAATTGGAGAGCATATGGGAGGCAATCAGTTGATGTATCTCTCTCTCTCTCTCTCTCTCTCTCTCTCTCTCTCTCTCTCTCTCTCTCTCCCATCCTCTCTCTTTAAAAAAGTCAATAAAAGCATATCCTCGGTAAGGATTTAAAAAAAATTTAGCTTGTTAAGTGTGTACAATTATGATTGGTATTTTTTTGAACCTGTAGGTTAATTTGGAAGAATTATCTTCTTTTAAATTGAGGTATAATTGGCACATATTTTCTTAGTTTCAGGTGTACAACATAATGATTTGATATTTGTGTATATGGCAAAATGATCACCACAATAAATATAGTTAACATCCATCACTATATATACTCACAAAATATTTTTTCTTATGGTGAGGATCCTTAAGATTCACTCTCTTAGAAACTTTCAAACTTAGAATACAGTATTATTTAAATACTAGAGCCGGCCTGCACCCTCTCGCAATCCAGTACTGATGGCTCCTAACCACTCGCCTGCCTGCCTCATCATCCCTAACTCTTCTACCTGCCTGCCTGATCACCACTAATCGCCTCTGCCTGCCTGCCTGATGCCCCTAACTGCTCCCCTGCTGGCCTGATCACCCCTAACCGCTCATCCCTGCTGGCCTGATCACCCCTAACCACTCTCCCCTGCTGGCTTGATCACCCTTAACTGCTCTCCCCTGCCAGCCTGATTGCCCCTAACCACTCCCGGTCGAACTCCTGCTGGGATGCTTTGCATATTAGTCTTTTATATATATACTAGTGGCCTGGTGCACGAAATTTGTGTACGGGGGTGTACCCTCAGCCCAGCCATCCCTCTCGCAATCTGGGACCGCTGGCTCCTAACCGCTCACCTGCCTGCCTGCCTGATTGCCCCTAACTGCCTCTGCCTGCCTGCCTGATCGCCCCTAACTGCTCTCCCCTGCCGGCCTGATCTTGCCCCCAACTGCCCTCCCCTGCTGGCCTGATCTCGCCCAGTCTCTGTCTCTCTTTTTCTCAGCAGTCCTCCAGGCCTCCCTGCCTCTCTGTCTCCCTCTTCCTCTTTCCTGACTGGGAGGGGGCAGGGCCAGTGGGGGCTGCTCTACCCTCTGCCTGCCCTCCCTTCCATCCAGGCCTCTTCAGGCCCAGTCTGTTTTGTTTCCTCATTCTGAGAGAGGATCTGAGAGCGAGCTTGGAGGGAGGGAAAGAAAGGGAGAAAAGGCTGTGAGCTGGTGGGTGCTGTGTGTATCTGTGCATGTGTGTGGTTGTGAGTGAGTGTGAGTGCGGGCCCCGCCTCCCCTGTCCTCGTCTCCGGTCATTGTGGATGTGACGGACCCAGGGTTTTTATATATTAGGACTAGAGGCCTGGTGCATGAAATTCGTGCACGGGGGTGGGGGTGTCCCTCAGCCAGGCCTGTACCCTCTCGCAATCCAGGACCCCTTGGCCTAAACCAGCAGTCGGACATCCCTCTCGCAATTCGGGAGCACTGGCTCTTAACTGATCGCCTGCCTGCCTGATCACCCCTAACCTCTCGCCTGCCTGGCTGATCACCCCAACCGCCTCTGCCTCAGCCCCCTGCCTGCCACGGCGGCCTACTCTGCCTCAGCTCCCGCGGCTTCATCCGGAAGGTCGTCCAGAAGGACATCTGGAAGGTCGTTTGGCTATCCATAATTAGCATATTACACTTTTATTATTATAGATAATCACCATGTTGTATCTTACATCCTCATGACCCATTTACTTTATAGCGGAAGTTTGTACATTTTGACCCCCTTCACCCATTTCTCTCACCACCAACACCACCACCTCTGGCAATGACCAATCTGTTCTGTTAGTGAGTATTTTTTTTTAGACTCCACATGTAAGTGAGATCATTTGTCTTTCTCTGTCTGATTTATTTCACTTAGCATAATGCCCTCAAGGTCTATTTCCTTCTTTTATTGCTAAATAATATTCCACTGTGTGTATATATAACTTTTTCTTTTTTATATAATTTTTAAATTTATTTTTATTCTTGAGAATATTACAGATACCTGCCATTTTTTTTACCCTTTGCACCCCTTCATTGAGCTCCTGCCCCACCTCAGGCTTTATACCATATTTTCTTTACCCATTCATCCATTGATGGCCACTTATGTTGTTTCTAGGTATTGGCTACTATAAATAATGGTGCAGTAAACTTGGGGTGCATATATCTTTTTTAGTTATTTTTTAAATTTTTCTTCTTATAAATACTCAATGTGGCATTATGGGACCATGTGATAGTTCTAGTTCTAATTTTTTTAGGAACCTCCATACTATTTTCCAAAGAGACTGCACCAATTTTTATTCCCATCAACAGTGCACAAAGGTTCCCTTTCTGTGCATCCTCATGAACACTTGTTATTTCTGTCTTTTTTATAACAGCCATTCTTTTTTTTTATTATTTAGAGAATACTTTATTAGTTTCTGTAATCAAACCCATGTAGATTAAGACCTTACATATTTAATACAGTGAGTTACCCCTGTACAAATGGAAAAAATTATGTTGAACGTTTCTAGACCAATATGGCTGTTAATTTCTGTACAATGCCAACCCAACACAGTACAACTGGGATAGTTTTTCCAAAGTTGACAGCACAGCTAAAGTTTCCAAAAATTCAAATTATATATATATGTATATATATATATTTATTTATATAAAAAGACCAATAGCAGTACGTTATGCATCAATAGCAGCAACAGCTTTTCCAGGTTCTGCAGTCATCTGAACAAAATTATAGACATCCAGCACACTCCAATAAAAAAAAAAAAAGTAAAAAACAAATCTCCAGAAAACAGCAAAGTTCTGTCACTGTTGTGGTACCTGGCACCATTTTTTTTTTAAGCTTCCCCATCATCATCTGGAAAGAAAACAGTCTAGGATAACGTCATTAAAAACAGCTCTGATAAAGCACGGTCACTACTACGTATCATAAAGCAGGTACAAGGTATTTTACATTCACAGAGGTATGATACCGTACTGCCCTACGTCTATAATACTAGAGATACAATTAAAAAGGCGTTGTTTTGTTTGAGACTTGATTCTGTTTTCCCAGCAGAGGCCCCAAGGGTGGGACGGCAGCTCTGGGAAGACGCACCTTCTTAGACAGGTTTTCCTCTCATTAGTGGCACAGTTCTAGGTACTGGCTGCTCTTCATGAATATCACCTAAAAACCGTTTCAGAAAGACCAAAACGAACAAACAAAAACAATAATCCCCCCCCCCCCCGACACATCTCATTGGATTCATATTAAAGATGACCACGTGGAGGCAGGCAAGACTCGCCCCAACCAATATTCACCCGCTGTGTGAATATTGTGTGAGTGATCAGCACTCCACAGGAAAAGCCCAGCAACACTTCACAGCTTGGGCCACGACCAAAGCAAAGCATCATTTCAAAAAGAAGCAGTAGCCGGGCACTGCCCACCCGGGCATGTTCAGGGTGCTGACACCACTATTTCACCACCATTGCGCGCGCATCCAGGAAGAAGGGAGATCAGTTACTATACTTTGTGTTCAACTCAATTACCATGTTATAAAAGCAGCAGGCTGCCCGGGGCAGACGTAGGCTCCTCTGTGCAGCCCTAGTTCTTTAGCTCACCACTGCGCCCACCAATGCCACCACCACATCCACAGGCCGGAAGGGAGAGTCACTGCTGTTACCAGCTGGGACCAGGTGCTATTTGGGCTGGGCTACTCCTCTGCAGTGTTACTTTCTTGATTTCTGGTGTCTTATTCTAACCATAAGGACTGAGTTCTAAATGGTACACACTCCAAGAACGTGTGCATGTGTTTGTATGTAAATCCAGACTGAGATGCATGGCCATCAACAGGGGGTGTGTTGTGTAGTGGGTGTGAGCTGGCAAAGCCTCGTTGTACGGGTGCGGCCTGTGTCAGTGTGAATGGCTCCTATGTCCCCCGAGCACCTCCGAGCTCAGGATAGGATAGTGTCACAGACCATTTTACCCCTTCGGCTGCTGGCATGAGCTGTCTGCATCCTTCCTTCTTCCCCTCTCCCCTCCCCAGGCCCCTGCAATAAACCACAGCCTTTTAAGATTTTGTTTCTTCGGTTTTGATGGCCTGAGGTTTGATGGGTCCAGTCCGAACAGGTTTGGTGGCCATGGTGGGTGCAGGAGGAGGCTTTTCTTCTACTTTCTCCTGACAGACACCAGGAGCGTCAGTCAGTGCTTCAGGAGGTTTGCTTGAGTCGCCGTCCACCTTCGGGGCCTTGCCACCTATCTGTTTGCTCTGTTGTTGTTCAGAGAAGAAGCGCTGCGTGGACTGAAGAACCTCTGCTCTCTGCTTTGCCTGGGGTGCAAACTGTGTAGGAAAAGGCTGTGTCATTCTCACAGTGGCAGGGGCTGACGGGAACTGCTTCTGATAGACAATGCTGCTCATTTTGCTGGACTGGCTGTTCGGACTTGTGGAAGTGGCCCGGAAGGGACTAGAGGTGGGTGTGGTGCTTCTTCCGCTGATTGGAGGTGTGCCTGGTTTTATATCAATGCCGCTTCCAAAGGCTTTTAGTTCCATTTCAGACATTTTCCCTGTGGTTGGGATCATGCTATAACAGTCATTCTAACAGGTGGGAGGTGGTATTAAGAACTGACTTCTTAAGCATTGAATCTCCTGATCCATTAAGAGAGTATCTCATTTAATTGAGGTCTTCTTTAATTTCTCCCAGCAATGTTTTCAGTTTTATATATATACTAGTGGCCCGGTGCATGAATTCGTGCACCAGTGGGTTTCCTTGGCCTGGCCTGTGGGATTGGACCAAAACCAGCTTTCCAACATCCCCCGAGGGGTACTGGATTGCGAGAGGGCATAGGCCAGGCTGAGGGACCCCACTGGTGCATGATTGGGGTTGGGGAGAGACTCGGGAGGTTGGCCAGCTGGGGAGGGACCGCGGGAGGGCTCTAGGGCATGTCCGGCCTGTCTCGCTCAGTCCCGATCGGCTGGACCCCAGCAGCAAGCTAACCTACTGGTGGGAGCGTCTGCCCCCTGGTGGTCAGTGCACATCATAGTGAGCGGTTGAGCAGCCTTAGCATATCATTAGCATATTACACTTTGATTGGTTAAACTGCCGACCGGTCGACCAGACACTTAGCATATTAGGCTTTTATTATATAGGATATTGATTTCAGAGAGGAAGGGAGAGGGAGAGATAGATGGAAATGTCAGTGATGAGAGAGAATCATTGATTAGTTGACTCCTGCAACTGGGGATCGAGCCCACAACCTGGGCATATGCCCTGACTGGAAATCGAAATGTGACCTCCTGGTTCATAGGTCGATGCTCAACCACTGAGCAACACTGGCTGGGCTGTTTTCAGTTTTCTTGAGTATATTTTGTTAGATTTATTTTTAGGTATTTCATGTCCTTTTATGCTCTTGTAAATAGTATTTCTTAAATTTAAATTTTTACATTTTTATTTTTAAAGATACAATTATTGATTTTTGTATATTAACCTTTCCTGAACTCATTTATTAGTTCCTATGCTTTTTTGTAAATTCTTTGCGATTTTCTACATAGAGTATCATTTTGTCTACACATAAAGACACTTCTGTTCTTTCCCAGTAATCCATATGTCTTTTCTTTGCCTTGCCTGTCACATTGAAGGCACACAATATAATTTTTAATAGAAGTGATAGGATTGAACAGCGTTGCCTGTTGCCAATCTTAGGTAGAAAGCATTCGGTCTTTCACTATTAATTATACTGTTATCTTTATGTTTTTCATAGATGCCCTTTATTAGATTGAGAAAATGTCCTCCTTTTCCTTGTTTGTTGAGAGGAGAGATGAGACATATAAAATTCTTTTCTTTGGCAGATTGAGTTAGGAAGAAGGTAGCTTCCATAAAAGTGGATAAGAAGAAAGCCAAAATTTAACAAAATTATAAAGGCTGAGCATAGATTGTCATGACAGTTCAAAATGCTGGGGGTCCTGGCATAGGCAGTCCACCTGCACACACAAGCTTTACTTCCACTGGCCTCTACCTGGTGCTGACCAGGAGATCAGAGAGCATCCCGTTGGTGGAATATAAGCATAATCCCATGCTTATTTCCAGGACTCTTTTCTCATATTAAGCAAAAGCCTTAAGCCATTGTGGGAGAGGCAAACCCCCTCTCCCAGCCTCCAAAACCCAGTCCAGGATCAGCTGCTTCTGGGGGCTGGGTAGAAACAACAGCTGTCTACCACTGTAGATTGGGCAGGAAACCCTGTTGAAATCAAGACCTTGCACTTGGCAGAGATCTGTTACTGCAGGAGGAGGGGCGAGAACATCTTTCCTGCCCTGGAACACTCACAGTTATGAGATATAGATTAGTTGCCACAGGGGAAAGGGATAGAAACAGCAGGAAAGTCCCATCTCCGAGATTCAGCTGGAGCAAAGTTGCCTTATAATGAACTAGAGGCCCAATGCACATTTGTGCACTGAGAGGGGGTCACTCAGCCCAGCCTACACCCCCTCACAGTCCGGGACCAGGGAGCGGACCTAAGCCGGCAGTCGGACATCCCCCGAGGGGTCCTTAGCACTGCTGTGGAGGCAGGAGAGGCTCCCTCCACCACCGCTGCGCTTGCCAGCCATGAGCCCGGCTTCTGGCTGAGTGGTGCTCCCCCTGTGGGAGCGCACTGACTATTAGGGGCAGCTCCTGCATTGAGTGTCTGCCCCCTGGTGGTCAGTGTGTGTCATAGCGACAGGTCATTCCACCATTCGGTCGATTTGCATATTAGCCTTTTATTATATAGGATTGTTACCAGGAAACCCAAGAGATTCTCTGTCCCCTACCATTAACTTAACACTGAGAAATCATCAAGGTCAATCTATAGGGGGAGAGAGACACCTATTTATAGTGTAGACATGAAGGACTGATGAAAGCTAAGAATACAGCTGAAACGCTTAGAAAAACCCTGGGTTCATACTATCACAAAATAGGGAAATTCAAAATTTTTGGTGTACTGAAGATAAATGTCATAGGAGAACCTAAATACAACTCAATACTGTCCACATTGTCTTAGTGCCTCCCATACTATCACCCTGGCAGGAAGAGAGGCGTGCCCATTTCTGGGTGTAAGTATCATTTATCTCAGTCAGTCCTGTTCTCCTAGATATAATTTCTAGCATTAAATAGAATTTATGAAATTTTAAAATAGAATTTATGAGAATTGTTAAAAGATAAGACAATCAATAATGCCAATTGAAGAAATGACCCAGATTGTAGAACTATTACACAAGGAATTTTTCTAAAGCTGTGAATAATATGTTAAAAGGTGTAGTAGAAAAAATAAACATGGAAAGGAGAATTTCAGAAGAAATAGGAAAACTATAAACACAGGAAAATGGAAATGCTACACATAAAAAAAAGAAAAACAGTATCTGGAAAAAAGAAAATTCTTTCAATCAGTTTATAAGCCAGTAGTGGAGATAAAATGTGGTCATGAAAATATGGGAAGCAGTTGAGAGCTTGCTTCCCAGCAGTGTTGCCAGTTTGGCTCAAATAAACTTATGAAAATTATCTAAAAAGAAATGTGTGTGTGTGTGTGTCCTGGATATTCATCCTAGAGAAGTAAAAACTTAGATTTTTACTTGTAAAAGTACATCAATGGGAGATGATAGTTTTTCAACAAACAGTATTAGGACAATTGGATGTTCTTAAAGAAAACAATGAGCCTTGACCATTATTTCACATCATACATAAAAATTAACTTGAATTAGGTCGAAGACATAAATATAAGCTAGCTTATAAAAATTTTAATAGCAAACATACATAAAAATATTTCCAAACTTTGGGTAGCAATTTTTTTTAGATAGGATACAAAAATACATACTTTTTTGTTATTAAACTTAATGAGATAACATGATTTAATAACATTATATAAATTTCATGTGTACAACATTTTAATTCAACATGTGTAAAGGCACATACTTTAAAGGGGGGGAAATGGGACTCAAAACTAAAATTTTTAGTGCTTAAAAAAGTATGAAATATGAAAGACACTTATAAAAACGCAAATGCAAAATACAGATTATGAGAAAGTATTTGCAGTACTTTCACCCAGCTTCATTTTCCCATATCATAATTTTTGGTTTGATTAGTGTTCATTGTTTACCGTGTAATGACTCAGTTAAGCATTTCACAGTTGACTATAATTACATTTCCTTTTTTGACAACTGTTGTTTTTCATAGAGTTAATAGCTGTTTTGTTTGCTTGCTTGCTTAGCTTTTTTTTGCATGTAATAGTGAGTACAGAATGCTTGTTTAAGGAAAAAGAATATATATGAGAACCTTGTTTTTAACTTCCTATCTGTGATATAGGAAACCCTTGTTGGAAGTCTGAAGTGTTGACAGTCAGTAGGAAGTTGGTACCTAATTCCTAGGATTCTTGAAGGAATAGAAGAGAGATGAAATGTCAGTTGATCCAGATTAGAACATTTTTCCAAAGATTAATGGCGGCAGATGACCAATCCTTGCCACCCCCAATCCCTAGTTTTTAGTCATTTTTCATTCCCTTCCGATTAGAACTTCTGTCCTCAACCAGTTACATAAATTAGTAGTTCATGGCATTACTAAATTGGAATTCTTCATACATTTTCCCCCAGAACCATTGTTGTTATCCAGTAGTTAGAGTCTATAGTAACTGTAAATGATACAGGTTAGCTACATTATAGATGAAATAGATTTTGGGAAGGTGGCTAATTATCTACTACATTTAATATTGTTTTTTGAGAAAATGTATTCAGAGTTCTCCCAAGCCAATTTATAAATGAACTTTTGAACTACCACAGATTATAAATTGACTACTCTGTTATATGCAAATGAGTGTTGAAGAATCCTTTCTTTAGCTGTTTTCCTGATGAATTCAGCAGATCCTTATTGAGGGCCCACTATATAGCAAGGGTATTGCTTGGTGCCAGGGAGGAACAGTAAACAAGATACCAGCATCTACCTCTCAAAAAATTGGAGTATGTTGGGGAAGACAGCAAAATAAACATTTAACTGTAATAGAGTATATTTAGTGCTTCAAACTGTGGAAGCACATTGGAGAAGACAGCTGGCCTGCCTTGGGGTGGCGGGGAAAGGATGGGGAGGGTGAGCCAACCAAAAAACGAGGGAGTGAAATAGGAAGGGGATGAGGCTGGTGGAGTATATTTCAGACAGATGAATAGTTTTTACAAACTCACAAAGATTATCTAGAAGTGGCATATTTAGGGAACCAAAAGTAGGTCGTTATGGCTAAAACATAGAATGTCAGGGAGGAATTCTGAGAGACTAGGCTGGAGACCATAGAGAGCAGTAACCATGTCATGAAACTCGCAGTTCATGGTTTGTAATTTTCCATAGGGTTTTCTGAGTAAACTGATATAGTGGAGTAGAGTAAAAGGATCAGATTTGAGCCTCAGGGAAAGAACTGTAGCTGTGTGGAGAATGCACTGGAAGAAACAAGCCTGCAGGCAGGGGATCCAGCTGGGATGCACACTGGTAACCCAGTACACAGTGTGTGGTCTAACCCAGGACAGTGGCTGTACCACAGGCGCACTGGAAAGGAATAATTTAAGAATTATTACGATGGCAAATCCATGAACATTAGTGATTGGTTGAATATGGAGGGGAGGGAAAAGGTAGAATGTAAATTTCTTGCTTGGTCAACTGGGTTGATGTTTGTGCCATTCAGTGAAACTGGGAAAAACAGTCCCCCATTAAGTATAATCTGTGCCAGACTCAGCAAGGCATAAGCTGTTAGATAATAGATTTCTTTGTACTGTGCAGCATCATATTAAATACTTTTCTCTTTATTGAATCATTTGAACAATTATATTGAGGAATCTGTATAACAAAAGCCTAAGCGACCATTACGGCGGAACGACCAGTCGCTATGATGCACACTGACCACCAGGGGGCAGATGCTCAATGCAGGAGCTGCCCCCTGGTAGTCAGTGCGTTCCCACAGGGGAAGCACTGCTCAGCCAGAAGCCGGGATCACGGCTGGCGAGTGCAGCGGCAGTAGCAGGAGCCTTTCCCACCTCCGCGGCAGCGCTAAGGAGCAGCGAGCAGGCGGGTGGTAAGGAGCGAGGGCTCCCGGACTGCAAGAGAGCACAGGTTGGGCTGAGGGACCATCCCCGCCCCACCCAGTGCATGAATTTCGTGCACCAGGCTTCTAGTTTAAAGATAAAAATCTAATGATAGTTCATCTAAATTTGAAAACCTTGACAAGAGTAAGAAGATTTTTGAAGAAAATAATGAGTATTCAAGTAAATGCATTTGTGTGAGTATATAGTTACTTATAAAATATGCTATTTGGAGACACATATCTTTATTATTTGTGGTATTTAATTATTTTAATCCTCACTGAGGATATGTGTATTGATTTTAGAGAGAGAAGAAAGGAAGAGAGGAGAGAGAGAGAAACATTGATCTGTTGGCTCCCATACGCACCCTGACTGGGGATGGAACTTGCAACCTAGGTATGTGCCCTGACTGGGAATCGAACCCACAACCTTTTGATATATGGAACGATGCTCCAACCAACTGAACCACCCAGGCAATGTTTGTGGTATTTAATTTTTAAAAGATTATCACTATATAATAAACAATGTGTAAAGTCTTTTTCTTGTCAGCTCTTCTGAGGAAGCGAATCCTTCCCACATCCATTTATATGAGTATCTTAACACTGTTCATTAACTGTGATTAGAGAACAGTGAGCTAGAAAGAACCTCTGAGGGTCATCAATCCTCTTCCTTTGCTCCAGGCCGAGTTATGTCTGAAGCCTTCCCGACAAATGTGTCTCCCTCTATTCAGGTTCATAGAGCTCCAGGATAGGTTGCCTGCTCTGCTCTGATCTTCTCTTCTTTTTCTTGTGCCCTACAGTGTCTTCTAGGCAGACAGAATACAGCGCTTCAAACTAGGTCATGTCAGCAAATTAGGTTATATGGATATGATCATTATTATTATATGCAGTGCTAAAGTCCCGTACAATTATGGTACTGATGTATATCCTCCAAGTGCTATAAAAGCATTCATGCTGGTCTGTCTTTTGAGCTTCAGCACTTGTACGAAGGAGGATAGAGGCTGCATAAGTTTTAAGTATGTTTGTTATTATCTTCTTAGTTTATTATCTTCTTATTGAGATCTCTTTTTTAGATATCTCTTAATGATAAAAAGTTTAATAATGATAATAAACAGTAAATAATTATGATAAACACTAAAAGGAAATGAAGATAAAATAATCAGTGTTTCTGGTAAAAAGTCTATTAGTAAAGGATCTCAGGTTATTAAAGTTAATTTTCCTTTATATTACTATTCTTATTCAATACTTATTGAGAAAACAGTGTATACAAATGCACGGATATTTTAGATTTAGGATCAGTGTAATATTCTGCTAGGGAAAAAAACAGATATAAGTGGTAGTATGGCTTAGCCCACTTTTAGCTATTTTCTGGTACATTACAACAACATCTCATTTTTAGAGAAGACCATTTTAAGAGAAATACTAGTTATTTTTCTATGATTAAACAATCCCATAATTTAAATTTCTTTTATTTGGGGAATGGCAGCATTCCTTCATGCCTTAAAAATGTTCCAGAAGGCAGACTGCTTTAGACACAGTTCCATTATGCACCAGGTGTGTTTCCTCTTTGCTGTTTTGCCTCAGCAGCTTAACGCAGATAGAATGCTATTTATAATCTGCAGCGAGATGTAAGGAGGCCACAGGGATCAGCTCTGCCGCACAGGCCTGGGATACTGTGAGATGGGAGCGCACCACTGCTGTTCAGGAAAGGGTCTCTGCTCCAAACCAGGCACAGTCTGCCTCCTTCCTGTTCATTAGTAAGATGGTCGGTGATAATAAGTGCAAACAAAACAATAATGCTCTCATGTTAGAGGAGGAAAAAAGAGTGGAATGTGGAATGGAGGAAGGCTCTGTCTAACTGCAATTTCCCCTTAAGAAGGAAAGCAGTGTAAGGATTTTGAGGTGTTAGGAATGGTTACGTTTGGAACCACAGGTAGAGGGATTTGCCTTAGAGCAGAAAAGAAAAATCTCTTGTTACAAAAGGGAAGGAAGTTATGATGAGTAAAAGTAAGAAAAGGCAATGGAATTTTCAGATAATAAATTCTATTTTCTCTGGACAGTGGGAAGTTTGAGAGCCAAGGGGGCAGAGGTTCTGATTTCAAAGAAAGTGATAAAGGTTGAAGTTGTTTTTGCAATTTACTGGAGAATTATAGTAATAATAATATCTAACACGTTTACAATGTTTACAACGTCCTAAGCACTATTCCAAGTTCATATTATGCGCTAACTCATTTACTTCTCACCACCACTCTTTGGGGAATAGGTACTTTTTATCCCTTTTTATGGTTGGAGAAACTAAGATAGTTTAAGGGTGTTGCTCAAGAGTACATGCACGTAGCTACCGTTCCCCTAAGATAGCTGAATACATATAATAGTTGTTAGTGACCGTGGGTTTAAAGTGGTGCGCATTTCCCTGTTAGTGATTTTTCAGCATCCTTGCACAGGCATGGAGAAGATACAGAATTTTAAAACCTGCATGTTCTATGTGTTATACTTTTTAACACCCAATAAAGTTTATTCATGTATACTTTAGTAGTATAAAGTTGATTACCAATGGGTGGAGTTAGGAGAGAAATTGAGAATGTTTTAAAATTGAATTCAGTTTTAAAAGACTTAGATTCACTGTTGTGATTAGTGACTTTTATCACCAAACTACCACAAAATCAACTTTTATGAAAACAGGTTTTTAGAAGTCCATATACTATTGGCTTTACTTTCTAACTTTCTCTAAATTTGAGTAAACCCAGCAGAGTATGCCATTAATGGGAATATTCTTGCTCACCTATTCTATATTAGGCAGAATGATTAGATAGAGTGATTGCTTTATTATATCTTGTTCCAAAAAGTTTTATGGGAAGGTTGAATATCCCAGGTTCTTCTGTAAAATCGTGTTGGTTAAGGTATTAAATTGGAGTTGTGCACTGTGCACTATTTTGTAGCCCCTACACTTCTAGGTGCAAAGTGGGCTGCTTGTTGAACTTGGTTAATGTCAAAAAATTAGATATATTCGAAGTGTTAGATTCCTATTTATAGATATAGTCATAAACCTGCCTAAAGGTAAAATAACATTCACAATGGTTCACCCAAACACCTTTGGAAGTGAAACTATTATTTTCTATGAGAAAATGTGGCATGTGAAAATTTCCAAAACACCAGTCTTTCCCTGAAGGCTGTCTTCTGCCAGATTTAAAAATATTTTTTCAGGTTGATGAAATGGTTTCTAAATTAAGAACCATGAACAGCCCTGGTCAGGTGGCTCAATTGGTTGGCACACCAAAAAGTTGGAGTTTGATTCCCGGTCAGGGCACATGCCTAGGTTCCGGTTTCTATCCTCTGTGGGGCATGTACGGGAGAAAACTGGTCAGTGTTTCTCTCTCTCTCTCTCTCTCTCTCTCTCTCTCTCTCTCTCTCTCTCTCTCTCTCATCAGTAAAAACATATCCTCAGGTGAGGATTAAAAAAAGAACCATTGATGGATGCACAATTCGGTGAAAGCCAAATTGAATCATACACTTTAAATGGGTGAATTATGCCTTGTGAACTATATTCAGTAAAGCTGTTTTTTGTGGGGGTTTTTAGAATCCAGGTTTTTCTGTCTTTGTCCTTTGGTTGACCCGGTTTACCACTTGTCCTCGGTGGCTTCCATCATAACCCCAAGATGACTGCTCATTTCCTGTACCGGGCTCAGGCCACAATGTCTAAAGCAATGAAAAGCTTTCCACAGAGTCCCCTTGTCAGTGAGGATTTTTTTGAAGCCTGCAGCACACTTTCCAGATTTCTTATTGTCAGAATCACTTGCAGGGGGGATGAAAGTGCTAGGCTTGCTTAGATCAGTCACAATTCACCTGTTATAGATTGAGAAGAACGTGAAGAGCTTTTCTGAAAGTATGTGGCCACAAATATCTAAACAAAGCTTCCATTTGGTCTGGGGTCTGAGGACTTCAGAACTTAGAGGAGCTTCTTTTAGACTCATATTCCCTTAGCTAGAATTTATAGCAGTTAAAGAAAAAATTATTCTGACACTTGTTAAAATGGTAAGAAAGACTTTATTCAAGATCATTGCAATGGGAGTGAACTCTGTTGAAATTGAGGAGAGAGCTTGCTCAACTCTGAATACAACAAGGACAGGTGGAGATTGGTAGCCAACCAGCAGGATAAGGGGGTTGGTGGATGGGAAATTACTAAGAGGAGACATCCAGCACAGAGGGTTTCTTGCTAAACTGACCTAATAGCATTCTTGCTAAAGGAAAGGTCAAGAACTTAGACATCAAAAGTAGGCAATAAAAACTTGATCAGATATCAAGAATTGATCAGTTATCAAAAGTGGGGGTTCTCACCCTAACTGGTTTGGCTCAGTGGATAGAGCATCAGCCTGCAGACTGAAGGGTCCCAGGTTCGATTCCGGTCAAGGGCATGTACCTGGGTTGTGGGCACATGCTCAGTAGGGGGTGTGCAGGAGGCAGCTGATCGATGTTTCTCTCTCATTGATGTTTCTAACTCTCTATCCCTCTCCCTTCCTCTCTGTAAAAAAATCAATAATATATTTTTTTAAAAAGTGGGGGTTCTCAATAATTGACTTAGCAAAATTTTTGGTAAGAATGGACTATGCAGGCCTGGCAAGGACTGGCCAGATTCAAGGTCAAGGGTAAGGCCTAGTCAAGAAGACTAAAGTTTGGTCAAGGAGAGAATTTTTGTCATAGCTCAGGTTTGATGTCTTTTTCATTTTTTCTTTCTCCTTCTTGTTATTTGATTAAAAACTGACTATTTAAAAAATGAAGTAATTTTCAATGGTTCTTTAATGTAGTCTTTACATTCTCTTACTTCAGAAAGCATGATGTGCACCTAGTCACTGAAAAAAAATGTAAGAAACAAACTTTACAACATATTCTCTTCATTTCTACATTTCTTTAAATGAGATGTAGTGGGTAGTCTTAATTATTTAAATGAGATTTTTGACTAACAAACACATTACTAACAGGCCAGTTTCAATAAAATAAAATAGAATAGTTAGTACATGCATTTTCTGTTACTTCTATAAAATATGAACCAGCATAAACTGTCATTAATAGAACCTGCCATTCCATTTAATGTGCACTTAAGATAGTTTGAAAGCAAGTTTCTGCTCAAATGACCTAAAACATGACAATGAAGTGATAGTTTTAATCTGAATAAAATCAGGCCCTAGCTGGTTTGGTTCAGTGGATAGAGCGTCGGCCTGTGGACTGAAGGGTCCTGGGTTCGATTCCTGTCAGGGGCACATGTCTTGGTTGCAGGCTCCCACCCTGGTCGGGGGCATGTGGGAGGCAACAAATCGATGTGTCTCTCTCACATAGGTGTTTCTCTCTGTCCCTCTCTCCCTTCCACTCTAAAAGTCAATGGAAAAAGTATCCTCAGGTGAGAATAAAAAAAAAAAGAATAAAATCAGAATAGTTAAAATGCATGTATAGTATGTTTTAGGATGCAAATCTATGTAATCCCAACCTATGACCCTAAAATAATCCTAAAGTATGTTTGTACATAGTTATTTTGGTTCTCCAAATGCATTTTCTCCTAGGAAGCAATATCACAAAGATGATTAAGTTACTAAATTTAGTCCCAAGAGACTGTTTAGCCCATAATATGATTGAACTTTATAAAATTAATAGTAACCAGTGGATTGGAAGGAGTCAGGAGTAGGAGGCTTGTGCGTTGGCATCAGCAGTTTCTGGTTGAAATGGTTTCTTATGAAGAGGCACGGACTGCGTCTGATGCTGGGGTACAGTGATTAGTCTGCAGTGGATGGGAAATGAATGTACCTTAAAAATACTCCAACTTGTCATGTACTTTTTGAAAGGCTTATCATGGTAAATATAGCTCTTTAGGCAAACATGAAGTTTATTAAAGTGGTTCAGTTACCATGGCAACATATCTGGAATTTATAGCTCCTTATTTTGAGAGGGCTTCATTTCCACTTTCTGAGGCACTGATATACAAGGCTAAAGTTCTTAACAGCTTCCAGTCTCATTGTGTGATGAATAACTATTGTTTAGAAAATTTAGACATACAAAAATGGGCTTTCAAATCAGCTTTCAATGGGTACTTTTCAATTTTGAAATGCCCCTGTTTTCATTTTTTTTTTTACTACTACCAAAGCCACATATGGTCATAGTTGAATGAGGAGAAATAGCCATTTCAAAATATAACAGTTCCCTAACCTTATTTCCCAAAGGCAACCGCTTCCTTTTCTTGTAGCTGATCTTTTTAGTATTTATCTCAGATCCCTCAGCTACATGTTTATCTTGCTTCTTGGTTTGTATTACAGTTTGTTTATAATTTTAGCTGTCACCATTTGGCTTCCCAATGTGGGAGATAAAATTTTAGCTCCTTCACCCCTCTGCCCTCCCACACACCTATATCTTTTCTGAATTCCCCTTCTCCCAACAAAGTGATAGGTAGGTAGGTGGGTACATGGATGGATGGATGCATGGATGCATGGATATAGTTATACTTTGTTAATTTTATAGTAAGTTATACTAATTTTGGCTTGATCAATATTCACCATGTATATTATTAGAACCATGTTTGTAATATGTACAGGAGAATTGTGCAATATACTATGGGTATGTTTTCTTTCTTCTATATGTCATTTTCAATAATTTACCTTCAGACTTTTCCCTGGTAGTTTAATTTTCTCTCAATATTTTTGAAAAATATATGTTTATTGATTTTAGAGAAAGAGGAACGGAGAGGAAGAAAGAGAGAGAGAAATATCAATGTGAAAGAGAAACATGGATTGGCTGCCTCCTGCACCCCATAACTGGTGACTGAGCATGAAACCCAGGCATGTGTCATGGCGGGAATCGAACCAGTGACCCTTCAGTGCATGGGACAACACCCAACCAACTGAGCCACACCGGCCAGGGCTCCTCTCAATATCTTTAAACATTAGCATTCTATTAATTTTAATCTATATAAAAAAAATTGCCCTGTAGCCTTTGGTCCACTCCAGTCAGGACTGTTGCTCATCCAGTCTGCTGCAGACCTCTCATCCTGGGGATTTTCTCTATTTATTCCTGTGCTGAATTACCTCTTTACTTGATACTTAGGGGCCCAGTGCATGAATTCGTGCACCTTGAAAGGAATTGTGGGTCACGAGGCTGCGGCGGGCACAGGGGCGGGTCTCGGCCCATCCTCTGTGCAGGGCCAGCGCCTTCAGTGGGTGTGAGTGGTAGCTGCTGCCCCAATCACTCCTCAGGAGCCAGAGGGGTGGAGAAGCCCTGAGGGGCGATCGGGGCCTGCAGCCGCCACTCGCACCCGCTGACAGCGCTGAGAGATCAGGGCCAGCACCGGGCGCCAGCAGCGGGTGCGAGCGGGGCCATCACCAGTAGCAGGTTTGAGCGCCAGGCGGGACTGCGGCGCGCGGGAGCAAAGAATTTTCAGTAACCACCAGAGGCTCGCCCCAATGGCAGCGACCAGCGTCCCGCCTTGGTCTGGTGTCCCCACTCACCTGCTCCAGCATCCCACCGCGACTGATGCCGGGCGTGTTCTGTGCTCTGCCGCCTGCTGCCGACGCCAGCCATGTTCTGCAAGCGCCCCCTGATGGTCAGCACACATCATAGCGACCGGTTGTTCAGTTGTTCCACCATTTGGTCTATTTGCATATTAGCCTTTTATTACCTAGGATTATTTTCTTCATTTGTCTGCTCCCTTATTTTGCTGGACCACATTCTTTAGTAGCCTTCTAAAAAACTGTATATTAGAGGTAAATTGTTTTAATCCCTACATATTTGAAAATGCTTTTATTCTGTTTTTATATCTGCTTTTTAATTTGGCTAGATATAAATTCTTAGTTGGAAATCATTTTCTCTTAGAATTTTTAGTATTGATATTGAAGTATCCAATGCAGTTCAAAATTTTTATTCTATTTTGATTTTGTGAAATCTTTTTCTCTCCTTTCTGGAAGCTCATAGAATCGTTTCTTTGTCCCCAGTATTATAAAGTTTCATGATGGACATTGCTCTGGGTCCATTTCCATCCATTGTGCAGAATCCTCTTAGGCCTTTGCCATGTTCCATTTTGGAAACTTAAGTCCTTAAGTTCTGTAAAACATTTTTATTTCTTTGATTATTTTCTTTTCTCTGTTTTCTCTGCATTGTTTTCTAGAACTTTTTGTTCATATATTGCCCTCATGGCCTGGTCATCTCATTTTCTTATATTTTAGATATTTTAAATTATTTTTTCTGGAAGACCTTCTTATTTTAATAACCAGTGAATTTTTTATTTCTGTTATTATATTTTTTACCAAGAATACTTCCCTTCCTCTTTTTTCTTTTTTTTGTAGCATACTATTCTTATTTTACAGATGTAATCCCTTCTAATTTTCTTCTCTCTGTACAGTTGATCTGTTCATATAGGTTGCTTTCTACAAATGCCTGCTGATCCTTGGTTCTTTGCTTTTATTTACAAGTAAGACACTAAATGATGGCTGGAAACTCTATTTGTGGATACGGCTTGTAAACTATGGATTAAAATAAAAGATGATCTGATGGGGATGTTGTGCTGAGGAACCCCCAATATCAATATCTTCAGTCTTTTCTCTTTGGGTGGTCAGATTCCTCAGAAAAGAATCATTTTATATGATTCTGTTCTCTTTCTAGAGAGTATGGGCCTGTGAGGGGTAAGAAGATTGAGAGAGAAGAGCAGATCTCAGCATTTATTATGTAACTTTCATTTAATCCCCAGGATTTTTATAGGATAGCCTACCGTCGATGTGGGATTCCTCCATCCAGATACCTTGCTTTACCCGCTCTAGAAAATAAATCTCTAGTTTCCTGCCAGGATGGGATAGGAAGTCACTATTGTATGGAATGGTAGAGACAGCATATGGATGAGTGTTGCGCATAATCAACTACTAAGCATTCTTTCAACCAATCTTCCTGTTTTAGACACATCCCCTTCCTCCTTCCAGAGGTGTCATTTCCCGAACTTTTTTAAGATTACAATATTGCAAGCCAGGTGCTTCTCTTCTGGGTTTTTCATACTGACAGTTTAGGAACTGTTGTTAGGTGCTGATCAGTTACCAGGCATCTGTCTATTTTTTAGCTTCCAAAGTTTTATTGCTATTGATCCCTCTCCAGTGCTTTCTCCCTATATACTTTGCTATTATTTAAATATAGCTCTGAGAGGGATGGAGGTTAAATGTGTTCTGCCTACTGTTTTTTCCCAAAATGTCAAAGTAACTAGTTTTTAACAGCTAAGAGGCTATATTTGTGTTTTAGATTTAATTCATGCTATCCACTTTAAATTTAAGTCTTATTTGATTCATCTCAGATTGATTTCTTACTCTTAATAGGTAATTTGGCCTCCTGTTAACTAAGAAAGCCTATTCAATTTGCACTTTTTAAAATTTTTTCCTTTTCTACCCACCAATTTCTTTGTATCTCCCTGCTCTCTCAGACCTCCCTTCTGTACTCTTAATCTCATTACTCCAGCCTCTTCTGTGACCTTCTCCATCCTGAAGACAAACTGAAGCCTCTCATTTTCCATTTCTCCCTCAAGTGCCCTATTTATAAATCTACTTAACTTTTTAGCTTAAACAATGAATAAACCAACTTTTCTTAATCGTTAAGCTTCAGTCCCAGCTTTCTCATTCTTTTCTAGTCTTCCTTTTTTTTAAAAAAAATGCTATTCATCTAATTTTTTACCTTTCATTTTCTTCTTAACTCTATTCCACTTAGTCTGGTATATGAACTTTTTTGAAATTGCCTTTAGAAAAAAACCACCAACCTCTTCTTGGCCAGAGCCTACTTTCCACCTAAACTCTTTTGTCATCTTTTTCTTCCTGCTAATTCTTATATTCTTCTTTCCTCAACAAGAATATATTCTTTTTCCTCTTTTGTCCCTTTTCTCCCACTCACTATTATATGTAAGCTTCTATTTCCTTATGCTACTTAGAACACAAAGCAGTTAGAAATTCATAGAAATGTATCAATGTTTGAGTTTTTTGATTTATTAAAAGAAAGTAAAATGACTTTTAATAAACATTTTTATGACGTTAATAAGAATAAGGTTTAACTTTAATATTTAGGCAGGTGCTGTAAAGGATTATATTAAGATGATGCTTCAGAACGATTCGCTTAAATTTCTGGTTTTCGCTCACCACTTACTCATGCTCCAGGCTTGCACAGAAGCAGTCATAGAAAACAAGGTATGTTACCATTTGTCTGTAAAGTACTTTCAGGATGCGTCAGTTGTCTTATAATGGAGGGGTTTTTTTTGCCTGTTTTACATGATGGTATATAAATTAGTATTAGATATTTTTCTTAAAAATTATCCTGATATTATATTACTATTGTGTTGATGGTATCCTATTAAAGTTTGCCTTTTATACCAGTCTCATAATTTTCCACTAATCAAATGATCTGAATTGATTAAAGTATGCTGCTTTAATAGTCTATGTTGTGAATTTAGTTTTCGTTCATGGATGTACCGTTTGAGATTGAGGCAGTTAAAAGTTAAATTTTTTGTTTACCCGAAAGGCACCCCTGGAAAGGGGGAGACGTCGAGGGGAAAAGAAGGATGAATTCTGCTGATTTTTGTGCCCAGCTATAGTCAGACCTTTCAAACTCCAGGCAGCATACTCTATAGACTATGATTACGAAGACTTAGTGTAAGTGAATCTATAGCTTAGGGCCAGGCAGTCCACCAGGTAAGCTCCAGCAAGCCTGCTGGCCTTCCTGCAGGGTTCTGAGGCCCACCTTGTTCCCTGACTGTTCTGTCGGTGACAGCATCTCCCATTTTTTCTTCCAAAGTTGAAACCTGCCGTCCCTTTCTGTGCGAGGGCTTCTAGCGATGCTCAGAAGCAGCCTGACAAACTGTGAGCTCGATAGACGCATAGCAGCAGAACTTCTCGCCTGTGTAGGTAGATTCTTTTAAGTGGAGGAATAAAGCCATATTTTTATTACTTTGTACAGTATAGATTTATCATTATTAATTCATTATTACCCAACAAGTAATGTCAGTGTTTCCTTCATTGAAGGATTGATGATAATAAAGTGCTGTACATTGAAAGGTACTTTTTCATTGATTACTTCATAGTGACTGTAAAACACCTTCTGAGGGAGAGTGAACCTTACAAACAACTTTGAAATGATTGGGCCTTAATATTAGACTCACAGTATTTTCTTATTCGGATTCCATTATACCTTAAAATACTGGAATCTATTCCAAGAGGAGCCGTCTGCTTCTTTTCCTCACTGCTGCTTTACTGGTGGATTTAGAATCCCATTTACATCACTAAGAATGAAAAATGTAGGTATCCTGGTGTTGGAGGTGAACTGCTCAAAACAATGTGTTTTCTTTAGAAAGACTCTCTGAAGATTTTATAATCTCCCTAATGGATAGTAAATGGATCACTGGTCAATTTATATCTGTTTTGAGAAGACAGAGAAAGTTAATAAGGGACATTCTATTTAGTGATTAACTTGACTGTCTTCTTATATAAGTGAATATTTCTGTCTCAACTATTTAAGACTATGTTTTCCATAAAAGTGCACATACATATGAGATTATTTGAAACTCAGGGCTTATACTTGTTTTACAAAGTCGAGAAATAAGTTCTTTTTAGCTGTTCTAACACAGGATTGCTTCCTTTTCTCAACTCACAACATTCTTAAAACTCAAAACTGTTCAGTTAGGCACTTAATGTTTCCCTGCTTCTTAAAAACATGGGTGCATGTCTTGTTCCCCACCTCAATGGAGATGCATATTTCTTTTAAGTTTAATAATGTGAAAAAAGAGAACTCAAATGGTGCATTAAAAAAGATATTTTCCCAGTTAATATTGGGATATTTCAGAAATAGATGTACTGCTTTTCATGAATTTCTAATACATGGGCAGAATGCTCTATTTCCTTTCTTGCATGTCTGATTTTACTTTTACTCTGGAGTTAGTGGTCCTATAACTAGAAAGTTATTCTGATACATTATTCAATTGAAAATTGGCATATTAATTTACATGGAATTTTACTGAGAACACATTAGTAATTCAGTCATGATTTATGGAACTCCTGTTACGTACAGGCATTGCACTTGGCAATGATGTATAAAGATGAATTAGACATAGCTCCTACCCTCAAGTAGCTTAAAAGATTAAAAAATATATCATTGCTAGGCCCTAGCTGGTGTGGCTCAGTTGGTTGAAGCGTCGTCCCATACACCAAAAGGTGGTGGGTTCGATTCCCGGTCAGGGCACATACCCAGGTTTTGGGTTCCATCCCCATATGGGAGGCCACTAATTGATCTCTCTCTCCCTCTTGCCTTTCCTCTCTCTAAAAATGAATAAATTGTTTTTAATCTTGAAAATAAAACTCAATAAAAAAAATTGTTATCAGAAGCTATTAAGAAATTTGGTTAAGATTCTTCTTGTATGATATTTACCAACCTGTCATCTTAACCAGTTTCTATTTTATTATGTGAATATAAAAATAAGCTGTAAAGTATATAAAATAAGATGGGTACATACGGGCTTCTCCTAATTTTGTCGTTTCCTTTGTTAATGCTAGACTCGATATGTTAGGATAGATGGAAGTGTTCCGTCTTCAGAAAGAATACATCTGGTTAATCAGTTTCAAAAGGATCCTGAGACCCGTGTGGCTATCCTAAGCATTCAGGCTGCTGGTCAGGTAAGAAATTTCAGGCCTCAACTTGATAATAAAATGTCTTTGAAATCATAAAAAGGCCATTACTTATAGTGATAACTTTATATTTGGTATCTAGTGTGATCAATGTTCATTCTATGTTGGAGAGTGCTGGAAAGTATAATAGAAGACCTCAACACCGCTGACTGAAATCTTCCTAAATTTTCAAGGAAAGAGTTTTCTAGAAGAATATAGTATATTTGATTGTAATACTGTTTCATGACTGTTTTTCCTTCCTTTGAATTTGTCTGGAATTTTCTCATCCCTTTCTTATAGAATTTATCTTACTTGGTTATTTCCCTCCGAGTCCATAAGGTAAGATGGCCTGAGGAATAAGAACTCTGTTTCTGAGAACTTTGTATGGCGTGCCCCTGGTTTGGTCCTTAGAATTACATTTGGCACCTGGCTGGCGTGGCTCAGTGGTTGAGCATCAACCTATGAACCAGGAGGTCAAGGTTTGATTTCCAGTCAGGGCACATGCCCAGGTTGTTGGCTCGATCTCCAGTGTGTGTGTGTGTGTGTTGGGGGGGGGGGGGCAGGCAGGAGGCAGCCAATCAATGATTTTCTCTCCTCATTGATGATTCTATCTCTCTCTCCCTCTCCCTTCCTCTCTGAAATACATATATATATATATATATATATATATATATATATATATATATTTAAGAATTATGTTTGCCTGCAAATAAATGGAAACCCTTATTAAGAAAGACTTAAATACTTTGTTCTCTCATGTAGACAGTCCAAGGCTAGCAGGCTTTCTTCTTCACCACTCATAGCAGGTCTCCCTTTCCTAGGAGGGCTGCTCGAGCTTCTGCAGAGCTGCCATCCAGACAGCTGGCTGGAGAGAGGCATGCTACCTCTCACCAGCCTGTGGTCAGTCCCATGGCCACAACTAGCCGCTGAGAGGCAGGCTGGGAAAAGTAGCCTTTTTTCCAGGTGCTAAAAGTCAGGTGTTACTTTGCAATGGAATAAGACAAGAATAGGTACTGGGGAAGGCAGTAGCAGTCTCTGCTACACTGTAGAAGAGGGGAGCCTTCTGGATTTTTTTTCTAATAATATTCTGAAATACTTCAATATAAATGTCTAAGCCACGATATTTAACATCTGGAAAAGTAATTGAATGGATAGCTGTGCGTCCAACCTGGTGTATGCCTATCTGGCATCTTCCGAGGACTTGAATCTGAACCAGAGCCAAAGATCTGCTTTTACCCAGCAAACGAATGTGTGTATAGATAAACTCCATGAGGATTTACCCAGATGGTTCTAGAACTCACTAGGAATTCTAACCCAAAGGATGATTGTCTCAACACTTCCATGATCATGTTGGATTAAATTTCCAGTAATCTGAGTTTTCTAAGTTAGAATATTCCAGACATAGAAAATATCACCAAAAAGCTTAAAATTAGAAATGGAGTGCTTGTAGTATGGGAGAAACAATGTAGGCGGAGCCAGGCAGGATAGCTTAGGAGTGGCCTGAGAAAAAACTTTGAGTTAAGATTGCACAGCGCACTCACATGATATTCTAGGCCAGTGGTTCTCAACCTTCCTAATGCCACGACCCTTTAATACAGTTCCTCATGTTGTAGTGACCCCCAATTTCATTGTTACAAATTGAACATAATTAAAGCATAGTGATTAATCACAAAAACAATGTGTAATTATATGTGTGTTTCCAATGGTCTTAGGCGACCCCTGTGAAAGGGTCGTTCGACCCCCAAAGGGGTCGCGACCCACAAGTTGAGAACCACTGTTCTAGGCTGTATTCCTGAAGACCTTGCATCATTCAAAACTCATGTACGTGGACACGGTATCTTCATAGAAAGAAAGGAAAGTAGAAAGAGAATTGCTCTCGGGGTGTGTGAATCTTCCGTTGTAGTTTAGAAGTGTCTTAGATTGATGCTGAGCCTGCCAGCATGCTCCCCCTTCATTTTCATATGGTTACATGACACTTTGTACGTGCTTAAAGGTGTCCCTCTTTAAATACGACTTCTTATTTTTCGACATCATCTCTAATATTTTGTGGCATTCCCTGTCCTAAACAGCAGCACAGGCTAGCATGGTGGTGGTTTGACTCTCTCCATATTTTTATTACTTCTAACTTCTGTTCCATAGTGATTGATCCTCAGTGAATTTTTCAACTTGAGAACTAATGCCGCCGTTGAATGAAGGTTAGCATGATGTTGTTATGAGATATAAAAATAGTTTAAGTTAAAATCACATGTCAAAATAACAATACAGCAGTCATAAGAGTCCCTCCCTCCAAGTTCCAGTGCATGTGAACATCAGCATGGATTGGATGACACTCTCAAAGGAGGCAGGTGTTTCTGTCGACCACCTGCCTGTGGCAGTAGCATAAGCAGGGGTCGCAGTTCACTCAGCCTGCCAACTCTAACATCATGCATTTTTTACTCCCTTTTAGTTTGAGGAGATTTGTTTATTTCATATATTATCTATAAAACAAGACAGTTAATAGTTTTAATGTTGCACTATTTCAAACTGATGTAAAGTGCAATTGCATAAAAAATGAAATTGTGTTATATATATTGAGATACAAGCTAGTAGGCTTCAGAGCCTTTGGAATGTAACATAAGAAATTTCACAGGAAGAGAACAGTACGACTGGAGACATGATTTTCTTGCTTTATAGAACAGCAGTGTGAATTAAATGAACAGAGGATGTCATTTCTTTCTCCTAGTTGCTATGGATACCATGTGTTAGAAATTATCTTCTCATTTATAATGTATTTTATTAGATTTTACAGTGGTAATGTGAATCCAGTCCTCATCAGATGATAAAGTAATTCTGTGTGTGTGTGTCCACCAAGCTGACTTTTGAAATATGGAAATACATTTTGAATGTGTGTTTTGTAGTTCACCCAGCTGTCTTGCAGTAAGCAGTCTTCATCTGCCTTTCATGAATTATATTTTCTTAATTTGGCTTAGTATGAAAAACTGATCTGTTTTTAAGTCCTTCTGCGTTCTCTTCTCCATTTAATGTGTTCAGAAAGACTATTACACATGGCTCTATTTTATATTCTCAGTTTAGTTACATCTTGGTTTCTTCACTTTATTTTGCTAAGGGTTTGACATTTACTGCTGCCACTCACGTTGTATTTGCTGAGTTGTACTGGGACCCTGGGCATATAAAGCAAGCAGAAGACCGTGCTCACCGAATTGGACAGTGCAGTTCTGTGAATATTCACTACCTCATTGCAAATGGGACTCTGGACACCCTTATGTGGGGAATGTTGAATCGCAAGGTAAGGCTTGAGTTTAAACCGGGTTCCCAGCTTACGGTTACCCATAGTCTACATGAGTTAAGAGGATGAGTTTTAGTGTTTTCAGGCAAAGGATACCTAAGTACACCAAGATACTGATGATAATAGAAAAGGTAGTACCGTACCTGCTATCCTTTGTAATAGAGACAGGCATGAATTTACATGTATTCCTATTGTATTCACACCCTTCTACCACTTTAGAGGCTAGAGGAGAGGGATAGCTAGCAAGGAACCGTAATGCTTTCAAGCACCAAGTCTTTTTCGTAAGTAAAGAATAAATCCTTTCTCTGAAGGATTCTTGAATCCAGAGCTAATATTGGGTAGAGGACACCCTGCACCCAGACTCTAGAAAAGGTAGGAGGGACATTGCTTGCTCTGTCTCCTGAGCTGTCTCTTCTCCCAACCTTGCGGAATGTTTAAAGAAAGGATTTGACTAAAGATTAGAAGATAGTTTTCAAGCACTGAGTATAGATATTCAAAATGGCCATTCATATGTAGGTTCAAAAGTTTATAAATATTAAAATAAAAGTTTTTATGAGAAAAGCCAATAGGATCATTTGTCTAGTGAAACCTGGTAATTTGGTTGTGATTTTGAATAATTATATGACTACAGCACATGATATGTTGAAGCAATATGATTTTCTTTAATGGATTGTCATTCAAATGCAAAATCAAGGTATTGCTTAGCAAATATCAGCAGTGAGGCGAATGTTACGAAGGTCACTGCTTCTCCCTCCTACAGGCGCAGGTTACCGGGAGCACATTGAATGGTAGGAAGGAGCGACTTCAGGCTGAGGAAGGGGAGAAGGAAAAATGGGATTTCCTGCAGTTTGCTGAAGCTTGGACTCCCAATGAGAGTTCGGAGGAGCTCAAGGATGAAGTTTTGTTCACTCATGTAAGACGATTATATGACTTATCCTTTTCTATTTTTTAATGTCCTGAATCTATAACTTTATTGTATATTGTTTTAAATAGAAATCTTCAGTTATTTGTGCTATTGAAAGCTAGCCTCCACATAAAGCTGAAAAACTGCTTAGAACCAAAAAATAACAGATGGAAGGAGGCTGCAGCCGTGGCTTGTATCTTCCAACAGTTAATATCAGTGCCTCACTGTTCAGTTCCTTAGAAAAACAAGTTAAGTAGAATCCAACTTCAGAGGAAAATACAGGAGGCTATCTTTATGACCCTGAGGGTTGGGAAAGATGTATTAAATTTGCCACAAAATGTAACATAAGCAAGTTACAGACCCCTTTGGGGGCAATATGGTATGAGAATTATGGGAGTTTAATTTTAATTTTTGGGACAGTTGATCAGAAATTATAAGAATAAAATTAAAGTCTATACATGTTTTTTCAAAGTGCAAATTTAAAAATTTAATATAAAGTTTAGTTCCATAAAAACATGATATTTTTATGTGGAACCTTTCTAAATTTTTATGTATCTTATTTGCAGGATTAGTTTTTTTTTTCTAGGATGCTAGAATGCCATTCTGTCAAATGTTGCTAAAAAAAAGAATCCTTTATATAAGAATTTTATATATATTTATACACACACACATAGATATATACATATGTATATTTTTTAAATTAATTTCATAGAGTAAGGGAGAGGGAGAGAGAAATAGAAACATCAATGATGAGGGAGAATCATTGATTGGCTGCCTCCTGCACGCTCCCTTCTGGGGATCGAGCCCGCAACTCAGGCATATGCCTTTGACTGGAATTGAACCTGGGACTCTTTGGTCCGCAGGTTGATGCTTTATCCACTGAGCCAAACCAGCTAGGACTGTAAGAATTTTTTTTAATTAAACAACTCCTTTTAGTGTTTATTACATTATATTTTGGTCAATTAAAAACCAGGTATTCTAATTATTTAAAAAATATATAATTCAAACTATAAAAATATAACTATTATTTGTAGTTGTCCTTTCTCTAAAATATCCTAATTATTGAAATATGTTTAAAGTTCATTTCTATGACAAGTATTAAGAATTTGACATTTGACACACATATATACATGTTTATTGAGTTCATGTGTATCTGAAGATAAATATATATCTTTGTATACAGTTGAAGATACCCAGTCACCCTGACCGAAGCTTGCTTTCCTGCGTTAGGTGCTTGTTTCATAGGTTACTGTTACCTCGCACAGGTTTTCCAGTGCCTGTCACATGTGGTATCGTAGAGCGTTCTGACCACATACCTGCAGGCTTGCTTTCCACTGTTTCAGTTACCCATGGTCAAGAGTTGTCCCAAAGCATTAAATGGAAAATTCCAAAAGTAGACACTTCCTAAGTGTTAAATTGTGCCACCGTTCTGAGTAGCGTGATGAAATCTCCTGCCACTCTGCTCCAGCCCACCAGGACATCCATCATCCCTCTGTCTCCATGTTGTATATGCCCCGCCCATTAGTCAGTAGCCATTAGGATTATCAGATTGACTGCCCCAGTATTGCAGCGCTTGTGTTCAAGTCACCCTTCTTTTACCTAATAATGGCCCCAGAGCACAAGAGTAGGGATGCCCGCCATTCCGATATGCCAAAGAGGAGCGGAAAGTGCTTCCTTTACGTGAAAAGGTGTGTGTAGAAGAACATAGTGCATAGAGGGTTTGGTGCTGTCCTCGGTTCCAGGCATCCATGGGGGTCTTGGAACGTGTCCCCGTGGATCAGGGAGGATGTGTGTGAATCGGAACCTTCTAACAGACCATTTGTCCGCATGTGAAATGTGCTTGAATGACTTTAGGTGGGAATGCCACCTAGCACTTTCTCTTTACATCCTCCTGCTTCATGCATTTTTATGAAATGTTCAATTTGTTGAAAGATCCTAAAAAAAATTTAGTCCACTGACAAACATATTTTTCTTCTGAATGTTGCCAAAATCAGCATTTCCTATGGGAATTTTTCTATTTATATGGATTTCTTTCTGATCCTTTTTAAAAATCCTTTTAAAATTTTTTCCTACATTTGGCATTTTAGGCTATTTCTACTTTTGTTAATTAAGCTTTGCCAAATTAACTAAATTTGTCAATTGTCATTAAAAACCAAACACACACGTGTTTAACTGGAAAGTTTGTAACAGTTCTAATTAGATGGCTTTGAACAGCTTGTGACTGTTTTGGCGGTGTCAGCATTTTAAGGAATGTTCGTTTTATCTCCGCGCCAGTGCTCCGAGGCTGCGGCAGGAGGTCGGAGCTGGGACAGAGAACAGGGGCCTTCCCTGCGAAGGACAGACTGCGTGTGTTAGTCAGCACACGGCTCGGCTCAGGCCTCAGCCCTGGAGAAGGGGAGGCGGAGGGGCTCCCCGGGAGAAGACCAGGAGCAGAGGGTGAGCCTGAGGGCAAAGAGGATAGACGGGGCAGGAAGAGAGCCAGGGGGCTCCAGTCCCCCGCATCCCCAGCTCCCAGTCTTCTTACCCCTGCCAGCCCAACACATTCAAAAGATGTGAAGTCTATGAATGATTTTTGGAAAACCAATAAATATGGTCAGTATGACAGATTGGTCTTCAGGGAACTGACCTGGAGCCTAACTTTAGTATGATGAGGGGCCCTGGCGACAGGAGGCCTGTGGTTAGGAAGAAGAGGAGGAGGGAAAGGAGAGAAAATTTTTGTGGATAAAATTTTTCTATTCATTTTTATATTTCCTGCCTTCTTTCTCCCCTGGTGTTCACTGCCCTTCAGAATGGTATCCTCTCTATCTCCCTCCTCTCTTCATCAGAATCCTCTTTCTGTTACATAACCCAGCTATTAGGATGAAAAGATCTGTGGAATCAGGATGGTGTTCTACCAGCATATACCAGAAGTGTGCTGGTTGTTAAATATCAAATATTTGGGTGATGGTTGGTAACTAGCCACTTCCTCAGTCCCCTCCTGTGTGTAGGCCCTCCCCTCACTACGGGGTCTCAGGGACCTCTGTGACCCGGCAGCACGGGGCCCCTCGGGCTCTGCTTTGACCCAATACTGGTCACTGTCGCTAGTATAGCTATTGTTAAACATTTAAATAATCACCTGCATGGCATTAATTCACACAACTGTATGAGTCACAATTCTTCACCCATCCTAGAGAGATTTACATTTTGAAAAGACATTATTTGTTAACCCAAATGAAACTCGAATTTAAGTCCAACTCAGACGAGAGCAAACATCCCAGGACCATGAGGAAGGGCACCTTTGCGCAGCCCAGGTGGCTGTCTCCTAAGGAGTCCTTCCACCAGGGTCGCTGCCTCAGCCGGGGTCTGTTTTCTCAAGCTCGTTCATTTCTTCTCATCTGAATGCTCATGGCTTCTAATTCTCTTTTGGCTTTGAGATGCTTTCATTTTCCTACATTGGCTTCTACTAAATGATAAAGTAGGTTGTCTCCAGATGGAAAGAGAGAAATGTGGACTCTATTAGTCTATGTTGTCATTTCCAGATAATTAAAGGCTGCTTCATTTTTGCCACCATCATCTGAGGGATATTCCTTCCTTTGGCTATAGCTGTGGTAAACTGGGCCCTCCCCCTACCCTCTTCAGGGACCTTTCCCATCCTCTTTTGGCCCTTAATGGGTAATCAGCATCATCATTTATTCAGCCATTGTGTTCCTAGATCACTAGATGGCTTCCAAGGTCCTTTCTAAGTATATAACTTATACTTCATAGTATAATAAAGTATCCGAAGAGAAGATTGATGCAAAGTGATTCACCGTTGAGCAAAAGAAAGGACTGATTTAGCAAGTCCAGCTCCTGCTTAGGACAAGTCTTCCTTCTGCCTGATTTCTCTTCCTCAGATCCCAGTGAGCCACAGCTGC
Source organism: Myotis lucifugus (assembly GCF_000147115.1). Classification (NCBI taxonomy): domain Eukaryota; kingdom Metazoa; phylum Chordata; class Mammalia; order Chiroptera; family Vespertilionidae; genus Myotis; species Myotis lucifugus. The sequence goes on from NW_005871360.1 coordinate 1,298,310, forward strand.
TTCCCTCTGGTCCTTCAGACAGCAGTTCTCTTCCACGTGGGAGCAGATTTCCAGATAGCTCCCAAGTCCCCACTCCTGCACTCTGCGCTCCTTGCCAATTGTCTTCACTTAGTGGCTCTTAGTTCGGTGTCTCCCATGTTTCCTCTGTCATTGGCCTCTTCCCGGCTGTCTGGCCTTCCTTACCTCCCAGTGCTCATGTCTCTGCCCTCGCTCATAGCACTGCCTTTTCTGTCATGACCAAGCTCCAGTCCCTGGCCTCTGTCCTCCTGGCCTTCTAGGGCATCCTTCACCCAAAGCAGATTTACCTTTCAGACACCACATTGGCATTGGGAACATAGGATGGCTGCCCTGGCTAGTTTGGCTCAGTGGCTAGAGCATCAGCCTGCGGACTGAAAGATCCCGGGTTCGATTCCGGTCAAGGGCACATGCCCGGGTTGTGGGCTCGGTTCCCAATGGGGGGCATGCAGGAGGCAGCTGATAGTGATTTTCTCTCATCATTGATGTTTCTATCTCTCTTTTCCCCTCCCTTCTTTTCTGAAATCAATAAAAAATATATATATTAAAAAAAAGAACATAGGATGGTTGCTGGTTTGCTGCAAAAATAGTGTATGTAGTTGGAAAGGAGAGCTCTCCAGCACAACTGTGAAATTTCAAAGTATGCCCACAAAATTCATAAACTGCATATTTATTAAATTCCAACATTGTGTGAAATATTTGTTTTCTTGTGGGCTAAAAAGTACAAATAAGAATCTGTCACAAATATATAAGAAATAATAGCCTTGTTTCCCACATCGTGTCTTGTTGAAAAAATGGTAACAGCAGGAAGTAAGTTGACGCAGGAACTGTGGCATTGGTGAAGTCTGAATTTGTCTCTCCAAGCCTCTTGTTTCTGAATATGCTAAAGCGCTGGTTTCTTGAAGCGAACACACCTCACATTTGATATTTGTTTAATATGTATTTTAGAATTCAAACCACTCCGTAAACATTAATAACTAGTCTGCATAACAGCCTAATGATAAGAATCAGAGGCAGCCTCATTGTCATGGAGACATTCAGATATCTCTGTCATCGCTTACATCACATAGTGTTACTACTAGGCATTTGTCTTGTTCGCCTCTGTGACTTCAAGTCACTCAGTAATAATAATTAACATGTAGTAGTAATCATTAATTAACCGACTGGTTATTCCGTGCAGTCACAGTGCTAAGCCTTTAACACTCATGATCTTGTTTAATCTTCCCAACTACACCGTGAGGCAGATACTATTAACACGTCCCACTAACGCTCAGAAAGGTTCAGTCGGCTGCCACAGTCAGTATGTGCAGAGCTGGGATTGAGCCCATGCCTCTCTGCTCTAAACTCTACTTTCATTTCCTTGCCAAACTATACTAGAGGCATTAGAACCAGTGTACTGTAGACCCTCGATTACTTGTGGAATGCATAGGACATGAAACACTTCATTTTGGCTTAGCCAGTGTATATGGAATGTGTACTACACATAATACATTCAAAGATAATTCATTATATATAAAATGTTTATATATAAATATTTATTAAGATTATGTGAAATGCAAATCAAAACCACAGCGAGATACCACTTCATACCCAGTAAGATGACAAAAATTAAAAAGTCAGACAATAAGTGTTGGCAAAAATGTAGAGAAATTGGAGCACCCATCCATTGCTGGTAGGAATGTAAAATGCAGCCATTTTGAAAAACAATCTAGCAGTTCCTTAAACTAGTAAACAAAGCAGTTCCACTTCCAGTGAAATTAAAAAATGTCCACACAAAAGCTTGTACTTGAATATCATAGCATCATGATTCATAATAGCCAAAAAGTTAGACCAGTTCAAATGTTCATCAATTGATGAAAGAATAGTGTTGTATATCCACGTGATGGACTATTACTCAGCCATGAAAAGAAATAAGGTACTGGCACATGGCTACCCTATAGAGGAACCCCTGAAAACATTATGCAAGTGAAAGGCCCCATATTGTCCGGTTCTGTTTATCTGAATTAGCCAGATAGGCAGACCCACAGAGAAAGAGGAGAGTAGTGGGAGACAGGCCTTGGGGGCAGCGGGGAGGGACTGACTGCTTCAGTGGCAGGGGGTCTCTTTGTGAGGGTGATGAAAATGTTTTCTAATTAAACAGTTGTGATAGTTGCCTAATTCTGAATATGCTAAAAAAATCACTGAATGGGCACTTTAAAAGAGTGAATTTTATAATTAAACTATCTCATTAGAGCTCTTATTTGTAAAAGGATGTATGCTAGGTGCAAAGGTAAGGAAAAACTGCTAGCTTTCCTTTGGAGCTTCCTCCAATTGAGAGAGAGTATTGTAAGCACGTCGTTTTAATGTCCTGTGACAGATGTGAGAACAGATATGTGAGGCGGGCTCTGGGCACACAGGACGGAACAAATGGCTGCCCCGGGCAGTGGGAAGTTTTCCTTCGGAAGTGGATTCTGAGGATGGGCTCAGAGAGGGGTTCTAGCTCAGGCAGAGGGAGCCCCCAAACACCGTGACAGAACAGACGTCAGTGTTTCTGGGAACGCTATTCCATGTGAACGTGCGGGTAGAGGGCACACGGGGAGGGAGTCACAGGAGAGGAAGCCTGAAACTGCAGTCAGGCGGAAGCCACACAGGCCATGCCCGGCAGTTGGACATTATCCCAGTAACAGCAGGGACATTAGAGGTTTTTATTTTTTTTCCCCACTGATTTTTTTTTTTTTTAAGAATAGTTCATTGATTTTTAGAGGAAGAGTGAGAAAGGGAGAAGAGAGAATCATGGATTGGCTGCCTCCTGCATGCCCCCTACTGGGGATCAAGCCCACAACCCAGGCATGTGCCCTGACTGGGAATCTAACCAGCAATTTCTCAGCCCATAGGATGACACCCAACCAACTGAGCCACACCTGCCAGGGCTCATCAGAGGCCTTTAAACAGATGAGTGTCATGATCAGATTTTCGTTTTCAAAAGGAGCAGTGTGGGAAATGAATCCTAAGAGGAGACAAGTTCTTGGAGGCAGTGGTACTTGGGGAACCGATTCTTTTCTTGCCTCCCTCCCATCCAGTTCCAGCCCAGCCGCTCCCTCGCGGCTTTCTCCCCTGCCCCTGGAGGAGGAGCTGTTGGTCTGATTTTTCAGAACCTGAGAACTTGGTTGGGCCACAGTTCAAAGCTAATGGGCTCCTGTCCTCCGCACGTGTGTGTCCACCGGCCCTGTCAGGCCCCACAGCCTTCTCCACTGCTGGCTGTGGGGGAATGGTGGGAAGTCTCACTGGCCTTCAGATGGTGTTTGTAATACACCATGTACTGAAATTTTACTGTGGTGCTCTCAGGTACGCAGGTCTATTGATAAAGCCAGTTCTTTCTTACTGGTAAGGTTATTACTAAATAGAAGTGTCCTTGTCAGGGATTCCCAAATGGGATTTGGGTACTAAACATCCTGAACTCCTAACAGTGGCAGTGGTAATAGAGTGAAAGAGAAAAATTTCACGCCTGCCAGGGGTAGATCAATACAGTGAGGCCTGTGTGGCGCCCTGGTTAATAGCATCATGTTCAGGAAGGGAGAGGGGATTGAAACAGCCACGAGCAGAGGCATGTAAGCAGGTGAGGGGAGGGCCAGCTGGAGTGGTAGGAAGTGACCCAGCTCAGTCTACAGCAGGAGGATCCATAGCAGAGGCCTGCAGGGCTCACCTGGGAAGCAGTGGAGCCAGGAGACCGAGGGCAAGAGAGGAGCTGGCTTACAGGTGGCGTGAGGAGTCCATGTGCGACCTTGAGTGTGAGGAGCCTCTGAACCACTCAGCTGATGTCCAAAAGGCATATGGATGTGGGCTCTGATTAACTCACCCGGAGTCCCATTCCAGCGATCTGTGCGTGATATTAGATAACATTTTGCTGTAAATTCTAATTGTCCTTGGAAGAGAGCCACCCCCAAAGACATTTGCCTGCACTGCTCTTGATGTCATCTTTAGAAATAAGTAATAACATTTCTCATTTTTACCCTTTTTTAAACCAGAGTGTTTTATCTTGTTTGTTTTGTTTTCTCTTTGCCCACAGAGAAAAACTGGTGCCTGAGAGTTGATCACTGTCACAATTTTAACTACATGGGAATGAACGTTTTGCAAAATCTGGAAAATTCAGTCATTATTTTTAGGAGAATTAAAAAATGTATTTTCCGTTTGATGATGAGACGACGTTTGTCACTCTGTGTCCCCTGACTTGATCATAAATGGTAGAGAAGGCCCTTGTCTTAGTGCCAGTCCCAGTCATCAGTCTTCAGCCGTTCAGGAGACCAGCACATGTCGAGGCCCCTCGTTCATAACACAGCGGTTTCGTCAGTTCTTTTAGGATCATCAGTATTGTGGTGAGACGACTGACACAAGGCAGTGACGGTTTCTACCAGAGCTGTCCTGGGATCAAAGTCTGTTCAGCCCGCCCTCAGTGTCTCTGCTGGCGGTGTGTGCTGAGCTGGACTCGCACCAGGCTTTGAAGTGCTTTATTGCTTTTTTATGAGTTTTACTAGATTTTCTTTTCCTCTCCTTCGGTTCTAGCAACTGACTTAATCCGATCATCGTGGCCAGGGGCTTTGTCTCTAAAGACCAGTGGTTTACCACACTGTAAAACAGAGCAGATGTATTAGTCCCTGCACCTTTCAGAGAAAAGCGTGCACTCTGTCACGTTAAGCATTTTGCAGTTTTTATGCCCAGCACTTCTCACCAAAAGCAATATTTTTTCTTTTGTTTTTCAAAAACAATTGGACAAAAGACAGAAACACAATAACTGGGTGTCAGCAATATAACTGAAGAGAGGAATATGTCCTTCCATTCTCCACATTGCTTATGATACGGGCGTGTTGACTTAACTATATTTCCCCAAAGCCTTTTGATAAAAATTACTGTAAACTCAGATCACTCCTCCTATTTAGAAACACCTACATGTAAGTTTCTTAATTATCACATTAAAAGGGTCACTTAAATTCGTTATTTCTTTACAAGGACAGTCATGATGAGCTAGGACATTTGTGAATAATTTGTTACTATAACGTCTCTTATTAAGGCAAGAAGGTAGTTATAAAAGAAAGACTTTTTAGCTTGCTCTTGCTATTAAGTAGCAAAGCTTTCCTAGGCCATAAAAATATTTTGACTTCCTGTGTTCCTGCTTTTCTTTACCACTGAGAAGTGCTGTAATATCAATAAGTCAGTAATTTTTGAATGTTGACCTGCCACCGCAGTGCGGGTGCTAACTATGTAACCATCAGTGTTGTGGTGAGACCGAGAGAGCTTGCTCCTGCAGGGGGTCATGTATTGTTAAACCTAATATTTCTGAAAAACCTGTTTATTTGGGGATTGTTTTGTTTACAGCTATTTTTTTTTAAACTCAAACGCAGTCTTCAGTGGATCCATGATCACTTTTTAAAAATTAATTTAAATTTTAAAAGAAAAGTTATTAGAAGCAGCTTAGCAGATACAGGAATTTTGCGTTCATGTTTAGTGTCTGTGCCTACAAATCTTGCTCAAGGTCACTTCCTTCTTGTATTAACCAGACATGTCCCCAGTGGACTCTCCAGGAGGAGCTGTTGGTGACCTGTCCCTGCCTCCAGTCACCCAGGAGAGGGTTGTTTTAGGCTGACGTACGTGACACCTTTGAGTCCTGCCAGCACAGTAATGTCTCCTGAGTCCCCTCGCCATTGCAGCCCAGGCACTTTCTTCTACTCACCTCATCAGCGGTTTCCCTTTGGGACGACATGAGCACTCCCCTGTCATTTGCTCTTACGGGAAGCTGTTCAGAGCCCAGTTACAGCAATAGGCAAGTGAGCATCTTTCACGCCTGCACAGAAGTTACTGTGTCTTGGCATTATTCAGGTGTGTTTTTTTTAATTATTTGAGATCAGCTAGAGGGATCCTCATTATTTAAGAGAATGTATGCATTTGTTTCCTCTTAAAAAGAGTTCGCCGCCCGTGTGTACATTCACGTATGATCCTTCAATCTCTCGTTATCTCTAGAAAATTAAGGAAAGAAATGGAGCTACTTGAACCATGTGTGCATCTTCAGGTATTTTATTCTAATCCAGTGGCTCTATATATATATATTGATTTCAGAGAGGAAGGGAGAGGGAGAGAGATAGAAACATCAATGAGGAGAGAGAATCATTGATTGGCTGCCTCCTAAATGCCCCGTACCGGGGATTGAGCCTGCAACCTGGGCATGTGCCCTGACTGGGAATCAAACCGTGACCACTTTGTTCATAGGTCAGTGCTCAACCACTGAACCACACCAGCCGGGCATAATCCAGTGGCTTTTAACCTCTGTTGGGGCCTGAATCCCTTTGAGACTATGGAGAGAACAAAGAACTGCTCTCTGAAAATGCACATACAATACAACCTTTTCTAGTCAATCCAGGGCTTTCTCAGGCTCACTGAAGGCTGTTCAAGGTCTAGTGAGAGGCCCATGAATCTCAAATTGAGAACTTGTGTTCAGTAAACCTGTGACTCTTCTTGTTCCCATCCAACATGGACAGTTCTCATTAGGACGTGTCAGAGATTTTCTCACCTATTTCTCAGTCATAGCTCAGTGTCAAAGAAACCTCGTCAGCCAGCTTCCTGCCTGATTGCTCAGAGGCTACAATCAGAAAACAGAACTGGTGATATGGATCAGTTTCTTTTTATTTTATTTATTTATTTATTTATTTATTTATTTATTTATTTATTTATGTTTCTTTCTTGATTAAGGTATTACATATGTGTCCTTATCCCCCCATTGCCCCCCCTCCGCCTCCCTATGTATGCCCTCAGCCCCCTGGTGTCTGTGTCCATTGGTTAGGCTTATATGCATGCATACAAGTCCTTTGGTTGATCTCTCCCCCTTACCCCACCATCCCCTACCTTCCCTCTGAGGTTTGAGCATCTGATCGATGCTTCTCTGTTTCTGGATCTGTTTTTGTTCATCAGTTTATGTTGTTCATTATAACTGAGGATCTCAGAAGAAGTTTTTATTCTGTTATGCCTCACAGCTTCTGGCAGCCCCATGGCCAGGGCCCTAACTTGTAACGTTCACTATCTGTAACTACATTCATCATTGTCTAATTTAGCCATCATAACATTAGCTGAAGTCATTGTTACAGATTAATCTCATCCTTTCCTTTTTTCTAAAATTATGTTCTGTGTATCCTTGGTTTCCTGAGATGATATAAAATGATTCCCTTTCTGCCTGCCCACTCCTTTTCTGAAATTTACATGCTACAGCCTCAATTTATGATTACCCAAGTGGCTGTAGTTTCAAAATAGCACCTATACTGATTGCTCCCAGGCACTGTGAGTACACCTGAGCAGCGCAGAGGGCAACTTCAATTTCTGATCACCCCTAGTCACTGCTAACCTTGACTTTCAACCCGCCTCTAGCAGCGAATGAGAATTTTTCAAATGATAATTTTCAAAATTAGTCATTACTTAACTAGTAAAAGAAGTTCTTTTAAAAATAGCTTAATTAAATAGCTTAATTGAAGAGATCAGCTATAAAAGCTGATATTTTAAGGCCCTGAGAATTTTCTTAGGTTTTGTTTTGTGTTATTGGAGAGAGGGTTGCTCTTTTAAAAACAAATCTGAAACAGTTTTGTTTCATTTTTATCTTTTAGTGGAGAGATGGAGAAATTAAAATGTTTCTATAGAAACAAATTATTTAAAATGTAGAATGAGACAAAAGTTTTGTTTTTATTTAAACATTATTCAGTATAAGCAACAATAGCCTATTATTGTATACTAGAGGCCCAGTGCACGGATTCGTGCACAGGTGGTGTCCCTCAGCCTGGCCAGTGATCAGACCCCTCAGCTGATCGGGGCTGTCTCGCCGAGTCCAGGGGGAGGGACCGCAGGAGGTTGTCTAGCCTTGGGAGGTTGGCTGTGGGAGCACACTGACCACCAGGGGGCACCTTCTGTATTGAGCGTCTGCCCCCAAGTGGTCAGTGCGCATCAAGCAACTGGTCGTAATGGTTGCTTAGGCTTTTATTTATATAGATTTTGCTTTATTTTTTTGGTATTTTATATTTATTTATTTAGCTGTTTTATTTGCTCTTCTTTAAAAATGTCTTTAAAATTATATCTAGGAAGAGAACCAGTTGAGGGAGGGGGTTAAGGCAGTATTTTGAAAACAAGCAGGTTAGGTGAAAGACTCCTTAATAATGGTGAAGTGCGTGGTACCCATCTTCTCCCATCCAAGTACTAAACAGGCCCAACCCTGCTCAGCTCCCGAGATCAGATGATATGGAGACGTTCGAGGTGGTATGGCTGCAGACATCAGCACCCTCTGATCGACTCCCAGGTCCCTGGGAGCCAGCACTGCATCCTCCGGGCAGGGGCCTGGAGGACCCCTTTCTGGAGAAACTGACTGGACTAAGAAGCAACAGTGGAGACTGAATGGGATCCCCAGGCAGTCACTGCTGACCCCAGTGAAGTTTCCCACATGGAACTTCCAACAGTAGCATTTTAGTGTCTTATTTTTCAATATGAATGGACAGCAGGGCTACTGGGTGTGAAAGGAAGCCACTCAGATGAAACAGAAACCAAAACAAGCATGTGAGTCCAGAAAGGGGTAGAAAAGAAAGTGACAATGCAATGAGCTGAAGGAAACTTTAAAAAACACAACTGCCATTGATATTCACAGAGAAGAAAAAGAATATCTTGTACCCATGAAACAAGAGCAAGGAGGGAAAAATCAGAGAACAAGGAAACGCGCTTAGAAATTGAACCTGTATCTTAGAAAGGACTAATTCAGCAAGGATGGAAAGGAAAATGAGGAAATCACACAGAGTAGAACAAATAGAAATGGTATAATGTGAGAAAAGGTGAAGAAAATCATATGATCGGTTCAGAAGCTTGTTGCTTAATAGAAATTACAAACAGAGGACATAGAGGAAGAAAAAAACTATAAGAAAATTTCCCAGAGCTGAAGGACATGAGGTTTTCTGATTGAAAGCACCCACTGAGCACCTAGTAGAATGAATGGAAAACCAGAGCACACATACACTGAAGCCACTACTCTCCTGATTTCCTACCTTTTTTACTGTTCCCTTTCTGTTTTCTTCTCGGTATCTCTTCCTCATTCCAGCCTTTATGCTGCTCCTCTGCTTTCTCTCTGTGGCTCTCCCCTTTCCCCTTTCCTCACTTCCTGCCCCCTCCACGTGTGGTGACATCCAGTCCTGTGACGTTAGCGACCTCTCTATGCCAGTGTTCCCGGATGGGTAAACCCAGCTGGCTCTTCCAGGCCTGTTTCCTGAGACTTCCCCCTCCCCACACTCCATACCCCAGTCCCCCCAGTCCCCACACATGTCAAAAAGTGGGCTTATTTCCTTTTCTCTTTGTGCCTTCTAATGAGCCCCGTTCCTTTCTGTGTTCCCTATTACAGTAACTGAGAATGTCATCACTACAGTGTTACACATCATAAACGAGGAGGCTGGGGTCACTCTGGGCCCTTCCATCTACCTCATCCCTCCCATTCAATCACTGTGTCCTATCAGACCTTCTGGTGATAAGCCCATGTCCTGAGTTCCCAGGCAACCCTTCTGTTCCTTCATTCTTATGTAGGGAGGGACAGCAAAGGTCATTGGACATTTGAGGAGAAAATCTGTAGCTAAAAAAGTGAACAAAATAATACAAAAATTCATCCTAAGGATAACTTTTTAGAAACTCCACTTAGTAGCCTCAGATTTGAAATAATATTGCCAATATGAGTAAAATCAATAATATGAAAAAGGAACAGGGAAGAAGAAGGAACTTTTAGAAATTAAAAATATTACTGCCAAAATAAAAAATTCTCTAGAAGGTTCGAAAGATAAAATAGAGGAAAACTCTGCCCTGGCGGGGTGCCTCAGTGGGTTGGAGCATCGTCCTGTACACCAAAAGGTCAAGGGTTTGATCCTTTTGGGGGGCATGTACAGAAGGCAACAAACTGATGTGTTCTCTCTCTCTCTCTCTCTCTCTCTCTCTCTCTCTACCCCTCCCCCCTTCCTCTCTCAAAAATCAATCAAAACATCCTTGGGTGACTTTATATATATATATATACACACACACATACATATACAGGAAAACTCCAAGAATTTAGAAAGTAAAAACACCAAAAAAGAGAAATATTAGAATAAAAGATATAGATGTCTCGGTCCTACGTTTTGCTAACAGGAATTCCAGAAGAAGAGAGGAGGAATGGAAGAAATTATCAAAAAACAATGGAAATGTCTAAGAGCTAAAGATAATACTGTTCAAAACAGGTATCCCAAGTGCTGAGCAGAAGGCATGTAGATGGAACTGGAAAGCATTATGCTAAGTGAAATAAGCCAATCAGAGAAAGATAAATATCACATGATCTCACTCATTTATGGAATATAATGAACAACATAAACTGATGAACAAAAACAGATCCAGAGACAGAGAAGCATCGATCAGACCGTCAAACCTCAGAGGGAAGGTAGGGGAGTGTGGGGGTAAGGGGAGAGATCAACCAAAGGACTTATATGCAAACATATAGGCCTAACCCAGGGGTGGGCAAACTTTTTGACTCGAGGGCCACAATGGGTTCTTAAACTGGACCGGAGGGCCGGAACAAAAGCATGGATGGAGTGTTTGTGTGAACTAATATAAATTCAAAGTAAACATCATTACATAAAAGGGTACGGTCTTTTTTTTTTTTTAGTTTTATTCATTTCAAACTGGCCGGATCCGGCCCGCGGGCCGTAGTTTGCCCACGGCTGGCCTAACCAATGGACACAGACAACAGGGGGGTGAGGGCATGAGTGGGGGGGATAGGGGGGAATGTGGGGATAAGGACACATATGTAATAACTTAATAAATAAAAAATAAAAATAATAAAAACCACTATAATTCAGGTACAAAAAAAAAATGAAACAGATATGGATGAGTAAGTGCAGACCATTGAAATGGTAGAACACCAGGGATAAAAGGCCCGGAAAGCATCTAAAACAAGCAAAAAGCTTTCATCTATAAGGGAACAGCCTCACCCTCATCGAATGTTGGAAAAAGTAAAGGGATGTCTTTAAACATTAAACTACTGACTAAGGGTTAGGACACAACCAGCTAATTCCAGACATGCAGAGACTCGGAGAGCTGACCTCCATCTTAAAATCCTCATCGCTTCACTAGCAATAGCTGGTCGAATCTGTTCATGTTTGCTGAACATTTGCTAATGTTTTCAAAATCCTGCAAGGCCTCTTTGCAGTCCTATTATATGGATAGAACATTTTCTTTAATTTTTTTAATCTTTGTTCCCTCATTTCTTTTTTAACCCCCAAACTCTACTAAGTCTGCTAATTTCTCTGCTTTCTCATCCTTTTCTTATAATTTCCTTTGTGCGTGTTTAAAAATTGTCTCATCGTATTATTTCATTCTTTATATTTTTATC
>NW_005871360.1:1310793-1313773 GCF_000147115.1 Myotis lucifugus
TGGTTGATACAATTACAAAGGTCCCACCAGGCTCAGGTAGGAGGAACACAGGTCCTGCTCTAAATGGATCAGGGCCACACTGTGAGAAGAGCATGTGAAATGGGGTAAAAATTGGGGTGACCATCTTTGGAAACGCAGACTGCTGCAGTGTGTGTGTGTGTGTGTGTGTGTGTGTGTGTGTGTGTGTGTGTTTTCACAGTGTTACCCAATTCAATCCCAGTAGGACTTCTCTGAAATTAATTCCTTTAATGAACCTTAGCTGCTAGCTCATCAGTTGTGAAGACAGGAACCCTGCTCCTCTATCAGGAGGTTGCGATTTACACATTGAAAAAGAGATAAAAAACGTGAGATGTCGCTGTTGTTAGAAAAGAAAACAAGATAATTTTTAACATGTGTCTGTTAAAGTAGCTGTGCTAATTCTCCTTGGTCAAGAAAAACAGTTTAATATGAAAAACATATTTTTTATGAACATTGTGTTTATGGTTTGGGTGAAATACGTTTCTCTAGGTTCTTGATTGGCCTGAAATATTTAAACACACAGGACCTCTTTCCCTGATTTGCATGTGGAGCCAATAGTTTATGAAGCACATTTTAATGACATAAGTCCTGTCGCCATTCACCTAACCTCTCCAAAGCTGGGTGTCCTCCTCTGGAATATGGGAAGACTCAGTACCTGCCTCACACAGCAGGCGTGAGGATCACATGAGTGAATAGATGGGAAGTGCTTGGCATGTTGTAAATGCTAAAATAAAATAAAAGTCACACGCAGGGAGTGTATGGGTGTGTGAATGGTATTCTGCATCTACACATATTCATAGAGTCCCAGCAAAACGGGAATCATTCCCAACAAGGTTCTCAAAAGAGAAAAGACAGGGCGCCTGAAAGCAGGTTGTCCAGCTGTTTCGTTGGGAAGTACATGCCAGATTGCTTGTTAAGTTGATAACTGTTTGTTTTTCCCAGTTTGAAAAAGAAAAACAGCACGATATCCGATCCTTCTTTTTACCAAAACCTAAAAAAAGGAACTCCGTGACCTCCTGTGATGACTCAAAGCTATTCCACGAGAAAAATACTGTAGTGCCACTAGGCCCTGGAAAAATACCTACAAGAGATACCACTGATTTTGAAAACAGTTTTGAACCTGAAGCTAAAAGACAGAAGTCAGTCACCCCTGATGACCGCGGCAGCCCCCCACAGGCGCAGCCGGCCTGGCCCCGGAAAACCACAGCTCTAGCCCAGGCCACCGCCCCGGCCCCTCCCCACGAGGACTGGCAGTGTGGTTTCTGCACCTACATCAACAACGCATTGCTGCCTTACTGTGAAGTGTGTGGGAATCCTCACGGCAGCACTGGTGAGTACATGGGGCCCCGACAGGGGTGTTTCCAGATAGCCTGTGGTTTTTGAGACCACGGCTGCTTCATAGGGCAATGTGACTAGGCACTGCCTTCAGCTTTTAAGCTGGAGGAACAGCTGCACATGTGAAGTGAATGTATCCCCTTGTGGAATGTGGAAAGCTCCTGGCTCCGTCAAGAATGTGGACCCCCAGCGTCTGTGGCCTGGCATTAATTTGGCACAAATGGACGTTTCTGATTAATGCCAGCAGGATGTGAATTCAGTGGGCAGGAATAGAAGCTCTGTTGCTATGGCAGCAAATATGCCTTATAGTCATAGACCTGCTGTTTTCTTTACTCAGAGGATAATACTTGATTTTAAAGAAATTATAGATTATTTTTATTCAAATAACAAAATAACCCAATGTCGCTTCTTTGTCTAGTAAAATATACACTGGGCCATGTTTCTTGCATGACAATCATAGAAATTCCTCTCTAGATCTTTTTAAAGAACCGATTTGATATGTTTTATGAGCTTATTCTTTTTTAAAGCATGCTATTTTAAAAGTAGACATCATAAACATACCTCAGAGTATGTTTTCATAGCATGAGATGACATTTCCTGATGCTTTGCTTTTGGAATGATTATTCATACCAGGTTGTCTTAAGAAAAAGAACACTTGTATGCCTTTGTTGCCAGTTCTCCTGGGTGAGAGGTCATTTTTTATGGTAACTTAAAGTGCCAAGTTGACAGTTTTGGAACCTGGAAGAAGTCATTTTGTTTCATCAAGTGTAATAATCGTTCACATCTACTTTTCCATCATATGTGGATTCTTCAGAGTATAACATTAACAAAGACGAAGCTAAGTTGAAGCTGAAACTGCAGTTCCTTCTTGCCTGCCATGCTTCCCTCCGTCTTAGCTTTGATTTGAGAGAAAGTGTAATCAGTAGCTGAGTCTTTCCTCTTTCAATTCTGGGTGTTCCTACCCAAACTGACAAGGCTGCCATCTGGGTGGTTATATTTGTAACGTGGACACCTGTTGTCTGCGAACTAAATTGGAACCACAAGCTTATCCCATATCATCTCTCTCACAATTTGCATTACCTCATTCAATTTCCAACTGCTACAGGCAATAAAAATAAAGTATCTTGTGACTACAAAGTAATGTCAGTTCACATTAAGTATGTAAGTTGAGTGATTTAGCAACAAAAATTATACTTTAATAGGGTTTTATAGTTCTGATTTCTCTTTGTGATGATACCAAGAGCAACAACGAACGTTTCTAGACCCATGATTTAATAAGCAAACTCCCAAGCAATCCAAACAAAAACAAAATATCTTTTGTGAACAAGCAACTATCTGTTCAAAGAGAAACATATATTCTACATAACAATGATATTACTGTATATAAAAGTTATTATTAGGTTTATGTTACTGTAATTTGGCATAGTGATTTCCAATCTTAATTTGGATATACCCCAAAAGTATTGAAACACAGAATTATTTCTAATCCATCTAAATTTTTAAGTCCTTGCCTGCCATATAACCCTTTGAGGGAATGGTAGAATCCAAAAATCAAAGGAGCTGTGTTAGGATATTACATTCCTGTAGAGGTTGCTAATGCAGATTCTAGCACATTAGATGAGATTTG
>NW_005871360.1:1313873-1322417 GCF_000147115.1 Myotis lucifugus
TGAAAGATATCTGATTTCTACCTGCGCACGAGAATCCAATCCTATTCTCATTTTTCGCGAGATGAGCCAGTAGGCCCAGCCCACCTGTCCAATTGAGTAATTATTCCCTTTTTTTTAATGGGTGTACCACACACACACAAACGCAGTTAACTGCCTTATTAGCTTCTACCGGTCACACAGTTTTGCTATTTCCTTTAGGTAACACTTTTTCCTAAGGACTCATCATTTATAAACTTTTCTTTCCTCCTTATTTCCTACTTCTGTTCCATCATCCTTCTGCCCATCTTTCTCCTACCCTCCCTCCCTCCCAACATTCCTTCTTTCCTTTATCTTTACCCCTGTCCTCCCTCCCCTTTTTCTCCTTTCCCACCTTAATTTTTTTCTTCACTTCCTCCCTCGGACCTGCTTTGCTCCCTCCCCCATTTCTCCCTTCTTCCCATTCTCCTTTTGAGCTCTACCGGCTCCCCTTTAAAACTTTTCTTCCCTCACTCTTTCTCTCTCATCCACATTCTTCTCTACTTACTTCTACTATTTTAATATCTATCTACCTGCCTAATTATTCACTATCATTTATCTTTTTTCTTTTCTGACCCCTACTTTTAAAATCTGTCCCCAGTACACAACTATACTTGATTTTCATTATAGCTCCTACAGTTCACTCACACATCCTCTTTCCTTCTTTAACTCTGCTCTCTACTGACTCCTTTATAAAGTTCTTCCCTCCCTCCTTCCCTTCTTAAAGCTTCCGTTGGGGGTCGGGGGGCTGTTAACCCCCAGCCCAGGGCTCAGCCCCAGCCAGGTGTTCGCTGCCTGCCCCCCTTCCCCGGCCTCCTTGCTGCTGTCCTGCTCCCATTCCGCCGGGCCCAACGAAGGTGGCCGAGGCCTGTGCAGCCTGGGCACTGCTGCCACGAAGTAGGAGCGCCTCCACCCAGAAGGCCTCAGACCGTCCTCCACTCTGTCCCAGACCCGTAGGCGCCTCCCCGCCAATGGCCGCCACCGCCCTCCTCCTGCATCTGGGAAGGGCTCCCTGCTCCACACCACCTGCGCCCCGTCCCTCGCCAGGTGCACCTGCTCCGCCTCCTCCTCCCTCACCCCCAGCGGTCGTCACCCCCTTCCGCATGCAGTTTCCTTCCCTTTTTCATTCCTGCATCTTTTTCTTGTTCCCTTCCTGTATTTCTGTTTCTCCTCTCGGCCTGTCTGCATGCAGGCCTGCCTTCCTCTCCCTCTCCTTTCTTATCCCCTCCTATCCTATCCTATCCTATCCTATCCTATCCTATCCTATCCTGGGCCTTGCAGCTGCCTGAGCAGAGGGCAGGGATGCAGCCTGCTGATCCAGTCGTGATGCTGTAACAGACAAATTTGCATATTCCTCTATTATTAGATTAGATGTATAACACTTCTCTTGTGCTTTGTTCTTAAAATTGATAGTTTACACTTGACATTTTACAGTTATACGCCCAGATTTCTCTCTCACTGGATTTAGATTGGATGTATCCAGTGGTCTCTAACATCTATCTCCACTTGGACGTCTAATGCAAGCATGTCAAACTCAAACTCTAACACGGGCCAGATAAACAAGGTTTAAGTTTATGCGGGCCGCAAAAAAACAAAGCTTCAATTTTCATAGAAACATCGGTTTATTTCAGTAGAGGCATATGAATACAAAGGGCTGAAATAAATGAGTAATTGTTAACATAAAATAATAGAACATTTTAATAAAAATTAATATTTTTTCTTGAACATTAACTTACCAGACACTGAATAACTGCACAAATTAATAAGCATAACGCAAATCGACCTATTTTTCTTGTTCTTCAAAAGCGAAATATTTCCTGTTGCGCACAACAAACAAGTCAGTCCAAGAGTAATGACATGGCAATTGGCTGCTAAATTATTTGCTGCTAGTATTAGTGGAGAGAAATGGTGCGCCTGTGCATAAGGTGTGTAAGAGAAATGGATGCAACACGATTATAGTAATCAGTCATTAGTGAATGTTGTAGTTCGTTATTAACTATTATATATAACAGGATATTGTAAAAATTAAGTTGTGAAATTTTTATTAAAACGTTTCTTACATACCATTATATTGGCTGGGCTGCAAAAATATTCGTTGTGGGCAGCATGCAGCCTTAGGGCCGAGAGTTTGACATGCTTGGTCTAATGGGTACCTCACGCTTAGCATGTCCAAAGTGTAATTGTTGGTTCACCACCAATACCCAAATCTTCTCTTCCCCTATCTTCCCTTTATCATGCTAAAAACCTACACAGCATTATTGATTCCTTTCTCTCTTCCCACACTTGATCCATCAGATTCTGCTGGTGTGGCCTCTAAAATATATCCTGATTCTGGCCACTTTATCTTATTGCTACCACCCACTGGAATCCACGGTTTTCTCTCTCTCATACCTCAGTGGCCTCTCTACTATTCTCCCTTGTGGCTCTTCTCTATACAGCAGCCAGCGTGAGCCTTTAAAGACGTAGGCCGATGTCTTCCTTTGCCTAAAACCCTCTAATACCTTCTAGCTGCATGTAGAATCTAACCCAAGAATATAGACCTGGGGCCAGGCTTCCTAGACTCAGGGACACTCTCAGCTCAAATGGGGCTCTTCCTAGAGCTTGGCCCTGCTGACCATCCCCTTACTTACCTTCAGATAGAACCCTGTTTTATCTGAAAGGGCCCTATTCACTTGTTTACCTGCTATCGTCTACCTCTGCCACTTATAATGGAATCTCCAGGGAGCGGGGACACATCTGTCTTGTCCTTGCTTCCCCTCCAGCACCTAGTGTAGGACTTGGCATGTAGTGTCTTCCAATACATGTTTCCAGAGGATGAGCAAACACTGTTGACTTTGTTTCTTTCTATAAGAACTACTGTGATTTTTTAAAACTTTCCTTTTCAAACTTGGCTTAGAGTAAATAATGACTTTATCTAATGTATGTATAAATTATTTGTTTGATTTTTATAATCCTACAAATAGATAGCCTACATTATACCCTGGATAAAAACAAAAATGAGGAAGATGATTCTCAGAAAGACACGTCCAAAAACGTTTGCACTAATTCTGACTGTGAAAAACCAGTGCTTGTACAGACAGAACCGGAACCATTGGCTGAGAGCAAGGAGGAAATATCGAAAATTGAGAGAGATGGACTCGCGCCCCAGCCAGGTGATGGTAAGTTTGCTCCGATTTCCATTGTTCAAATAATACCCATGTGCTTAGACACATGATGCTGTTAGTAGATTTGTGATCACTACCTGGTTCTGGGTTCCTCGTATTCTTGTTTATATTAAAAATATAAGCCACACACTTAAATACCAGGTGGCGGGGAGAGCAGAGCTGCTGGCACTCAGACATCACCAGAGAGCAAACCAGCACCTGGCTGCCCTGCTCCAGACCTGCTGCCCGCCTCAGTTTCCCACTTCACACAGCGACCCGGGCCCCTTCACACAGCGACCCGGGCCCCTTCACACAGAGACCCAGTTCCCTTCACACAGCAACCCGGTTCCCTTCACACAGCGACCCGGTTCCCTTCACACAGCGACCAGGTTCCCTTCACACAGCGACCAGGTTCCCTTCACACAGAGGCCCGGGCCCAGCAACTTGGTGGTGTGAATATTTGGGAGGTTCTTTGGGGCCAAATGGTAAAGTTGACAGATTATTAACTGCCATTAGCAGATAATTAATTCTTTACATATGAATTTCTTTTAAATGCCTACAACTAATTGGCATATTTTAAATTTAGGGTTTGGGGTTTTGTGTGTTTTTGGTAAAGAAAATTTTTCTGAGGAACATAATTTCAAGACTGCATGAATCAAGTGATCACTTTGTTAAGGATGTAAATGTTGAATAACTATGTTTGTTGTATTCTGGAGACTAATATAATGTATATTAACTATAGTTTAACTTTTTATAAAAGACTTTATGAATCATGACTGCACTTGGAGCCAACCACATAGTGTTTCAGATTTATTTACTTTGGGGTTGATTCCACTTATTATTTATAGCTGTGATAGTTGGCAAATACTAGTCTATATGTCATGCATCACTATCTTTATGGGCCAGCTGGCAAGAGATTGTGAGTGCTTTCGGGTTATTTTCTTTGTTATTCAGTTTGTGACCACAGTAACTCACTGGGCTAAGTCCTCTTGCTAATGGTGTGGCCTTGGGCAAGTGAATGTGCCTCAGTTTCCCCCTCTGAATAATGCACTACTTGTTTCTGAGAGGTGTTAATGTATGTGTTGAGCCCAGTGCATGGAACATGGTAAGTACTTGGTAAGTGTTAACTATAATTATTTAGGTCGGCGTTGATAACCCTGTCTTTCCTACAGAATATGTTGGTCAGTGGAACTGAGAAAGGGATATATGAAGAGCTTGTGAGGAGAGAAGGTGTCCCCTCGTTTCCCTTTGTGAATGTGAGGCGAAGCCGCAGGGAGTCGGGCACTTACGGGGCCCTCACTGGGTGGTACTGTTGCTGCTGATCAAGACGGTGCCCTTTCAGCCTCCACTTAAATCAGCTCTAGCAGAAGTCTAGATGCCAGACTCCTTCCCTCGCGGTGGCAGGAAATGCTCCCTTAGGCCTGACTTGTAACGCTCAGCTCATTCTGAATGTGTTTCTTTCTTCCTGGGTCACTAGTAAAAGTGCAGAGCCCCTGGTGCCGGGGAGGCCATGCTCCGAGCTGCCTCCCTGCGTCCTGTTCAGGCCCAGGCCATGCTCTCCGGCACAGATGATATACTTGGTAAAACTGGTTTATCAGCCAACCCACAGAAGACTGGATTGAACTATTTTGGATAGAGGGTAGATGGGCCTTCAGGTTCTCTTTCATCTCCTTGTTTAGAACAGTCGAAGCATGCAGACCCTCAGCCAGTGTACGGCACCCTCATGTTTCGTGCAAGTAGGAACACCGACCGGATCCACCTCTACACCAAGGTAAGCATCCTGCCGGTCCTGTGGCTTGAATCATGCAAAAGGCTTCCTTTTTTCCTGTTTCAATGAGATATTTAATTTTATTAGCAAAGAGATTGGCACCTAGTTCCTTTTCTCCTTAAAGCTAGTCCTCAGATCCCGATGGTAAGTCAGAGAGGCAACCACCATAGTAGGCAGGAGCTCAGACTGCAGCACCAGAACCTCAGCTCAGATCTGTGACTAGCTCTGGAGTCGGACACCTCACTTCATTGTTCCGTGCCTCAGTTTCCTCAGCTGTGATACGTGGAGAGGAGCTGTACCAGGATCAAAGGAGCTGATTCCTGCAGAGCACTCAGCACAGTGCCCACCACAGTGCCCTCTCACAAAATGCCAGCTCCTGCCTGACCACTTGTAGCAGCAGCGACAGCAGCGTCTGTACCGAGCCTCCGCCTGTCCATCTGTTCACTGGACTCCATGGCGATATCATGGAAGGGTTGCTCAGGTTCTGGCCAGAGCCTAGGCTGGTGGGGCTCAAACTTTCATCTCAGGACCTCTGTGCACCCCTAAATTCATTGAGGACCCCAAAGAGCTTTTGTTTATGTGGCTTATATCTATTGATACTTACTATATCTAAAATTAAAATGGAAACACCTAAACATATTCATTTATTGTTTTATTTAAGAGTAGCCATAATATAAATGTACATATTTATATCAGTAGCCTATTTTCATGAAAAACAATTGTGTTTTCCAAAACAAAAATAATATTTAATGAACATTTACATTTGTAGCAATTTTCTCTAAAGTCTTAATAGAAGACAGTGGGATTCCCAGATCTGCCTGTGCATGGAAAGCCACTGTACAGTTGTGACAGAATGAGAACGAAAAAGGCAAATCATGTTTTACTGTTTTTACATCAACTTTTTGACGTGTGGATCCCCGGGAAGGAGCAGGGCCATGAGAGAACCCTTGGCCTGGGTTAACTGGTCTGAATATTTGAGGAAAAATTGCTGACGTTATGAATACTTTTGTTTGGACTGCAGTTTCAAATTCTAATCTCTATAAGAAAATGATATTTATAACTTTTTAAACTCATGGGCCATTCTACCGGAAGAATGCCTTTTTAAAGATAACTGTGTTGGAGCTGCGCAAACTCAGTGCCATGTTATCTACTACACCAGATATATAGACAGACGGCGCTCTTTGTAATAATTTCCAGTTCTAGCTGAAGATTGGAAGAGCTGGATCGAAGAGCAGGAGGTGGGGAGGGTCATGAATACAAAATCGCCGAGCAGCCCCCTCATTGGCCCACAACCTCTGTCCTGGGGCCACACCGGGAGAGGGACCCCGGGCAAAGCCAGGCAGTCAGCAGTGCTCCTCTGATAGCTGGACCCCAGCCCTAGACCCGGGAGGAGCGCCACGGGCGTCTCTGCTCCCCCAGGCAGACCTGAGCCTGAACCACCCTCGGCCCCTGGGAGCGAGCGCCAGGCCACGCTTCTCTGACCATCACATGGGAGCAACAGGGAACTGACCCCAGGTGGGTTTGAGGGTCAAGAAGCCAAAAGTCGGACACCGGGCGGAGCACACACAGGAATTCAGAAGCTCTTAGCTCGATACTCTGTGGAGTGGACGCTGTGCTTCCTGAATCATCTGGTTGGTGGTTCTCCCCTTCGGGTGGAGGCGGGGGAGAAACTGCCAGCTCCTGGCAGAGGCACAGGGGCCGGCTGCCCGGCCAGGTGCAGCCACAGCCTCGCCACCCCTCCTGGCTCGGCCACCAGCCTGGCAGCGTGGCCGCCTCCTGTTCTTGACATCTCTCTTAGCAGTTTCCAGTGCATTTGTACGACCACTCTAAATACTTACATGCCCCTTTACCATAAAACATTATTCAGTTATTTCCTACACACGAGACACGAAGCAGATGGAATGCTAACAGGTCTTTTCACAGCTACAGCAGAGTTGAGATGAGATCTTTCCTTTTGACCTCCAAAGAGCTGAAGTAGAATCTGGATAAAAACCAGCTCGCTGCCTAAAAGGACACCGCTTAAAAGGAAGAGCAGTGACAGCCATTTAGCCACTGATGTCATTAACATGTAACTCTAAAGAACTGTCCTTGCAGCCAGAATCCCAAGTCTGATTGAGTTTAGAATAACAATTATGTATCTAAACTTTGAATCCGCATGTAATTTCTTTTTGTGTTTTTTCCCAAAGCAATTGTGGGAGCTGGAGCGCTTTCTTTCAGCCGAGAGAGTTCGAATATGATTCGACTCTTGTTGCTATACTTTCATATGCAGAGATTCTTCTCCCCCTTTATAAAGAAGTACTTCCTGCTCCAGCCTTGTGTTTAGCTGACTACCCCTCTGCGTGGTATTTTCCCTGAGCAGCGAACTCACTGAGGCATTCAGAGGGCCCCGGGGAGCCTTCCTCGCTCCTCCTCTCAGCGTCCTTTCTGGGGGGCTGTGTGGGTGGTGGGATCTTGGGAGACTGGGCTATTATGTCATAATACAATTCTTTACTTTTAAAATAATTGCTGGTGCCTACAGACAAAATGGATTGACAATGCCTTCTTAATCTATAATCAGGATGGGAACCGGATGAACTGCAATTTCATTCCTTTGGATATAAAATTAGACCTTTGGGAAGATTTGCCAGCAAGCTTTGAGCAGAAACAAAATCGCTCCCTGGTAAGAACAGTTCTGTGAATTTGTTGTAAATTAAAATCTGAGTAATGTTAATGACCATTTCGAGTTTAATAAAAGTGGAGCACTCGTGGCCTGTCACAGAATTCCCGTCACCGGCCGCGCCTGCAACTTACCCCGCTGCTCAGAATATCTGTGAGCTCGGTTTCCGTGGTGAGTGATCACACCCAGGGTGGCTGCTTCCATGGATTGAATCATCCTCACATTTAATGCCTCATTCACAGGAGTTTCAGCTGTGATAGTAGTATCTGTCAGATCACACTTTATCTGTGAGGGCTCAGTTCTAACCTGACAGGTTCTGAGAGCGGAGCTGAGACCATGCGGGGTGACTCTCGATTCCTTGTGAGAGCACCAGCCTGCAGTGCCGGCCTCACCCCTGCCAGGGAGCCTCGGTGCTCACCTTCGGCCCGTTTCCCTTCCCTGCAAAGGAGGGTCAGCGTGTGCAGGGCGGACCCAGCAGGCAGTGTACCGCTTTCTACAAGAACAGCGATTACGTTTTGCCCTTTGAGTAGAAATCAAACATTGCCCATAGGGGGCCGCACCTGTCTTAAAGGGAAAGGTATCACTGACTTACTTTCTTCAGAGTCATCTAATTGTGATTCCCAGATTCCCAGAAGCTAGCCAGCTGCATATATTTGACCAATAAGTAAGATGAATGCTACTCTAATTAAAATGCCCAGGTTTATTGATGGCTACCTTCCTGCGATTACTTAAGTCGTGGGGTTCAAAGCGATTCTCAGGTGTTGCCGTGCTGTCGGTCACGAGTGCCACACCTGCTGTCCCCAAGACCAGTTTGCCTCCGTCACCGCTTCCACCCGGGGCCTCTGTCGGCCTCACTGAGCACATGGCTGCAGCTGGTCCCTGGGTGCCAGGGACATGTGCCAGGTGCCCTGAAACGTGCCTGCAGAGTCTCTGGATCAGGAGACTCCTGCAGAACTGGCGTA
>NW_005871360.1:1323410-1333682 GCF_000147115.1 Myotis lucifugus
AGTGTCTGGAAGGATACCTCAGAAAATCTCCCCAGAGCTTTCTCTAGGACAGTGGTTCCAGCTGGGCCAGTTTTACCCCCAGGGTGACAACTTTTAGTTTGTCAAAATCGGGGGACACAGCAGGGGAACACCTAGCAGCCAGAGGCCTGGGGTATCGATAACAGTCCTGCAGGGAGCAGCACTGCACTCCCCAGCAAAGAGTTTTCTGTGTCAGAGCGTCAGGAGTGCCACCATTGAGCAATCTTGCTGTAGACCACAGATTAGGGGACTTGTGGAGATGGTAGGAACTTTGTACTTTACTCCAGGATCACAAACTAATGACGAAAACAAAGCAGGCATCGTAAATGAACAAATGAGGTCAGGTGTAAAACTAGGAAAAGATGGGGCAGGAGATGGAACTATGGCAAATTGTAAAGTGCACAACCGATCTAACATCATTTAAATTCAGATTTAAAAATAAACTACTGCATGACTCTGCGGAGTTGGTTTATTTATGAGCTGCCAGTTTTGGACTCTTGCTTAATGTCTTCAGTACTGAATTTTTCTCAGGAGCATGTATTACTTTATATGAAAAAATACATTTAAAATATGTGTGTGTTTATACATACGCACACCTACTCATACATATATGCACACACATATAACAAAAAGCATGATGCCTATTTTATTGTTCTCAATACTTCTTCTAGTCCTCTCTATTTTCTCATTTTTATAACCACAGTCAGAGTTAACCCCAGCCATTTCTAGTTTCTTCTCCATCAGACATGGATGACCACTTAAAGAACCGGCTTGAGAAAGGTGACTGCTCAGGCTAAAAGCAAGTCTGATAAAATTGATACAAACCAAAGTTACTTATAAAATTACTAGAGGCCTGGCGCATGAAAGTCGTGCACAGGTACAGTCCCTAGGCCTGGCCTGCGATCAGGGCCATCTTCCCAGGCTGCCGGCAGCCGGCTCCACCCCCTGTCGCCACCCCCCCCTGTTCCCCATTCTCCATCGGGTGATTGGAGCCTGCCGGGCAGGGGAAGAGACCGAGAGATTGGCCCCGATCCAGGGATTGGGGCCTTCGGGCTGGTGGCAGCTCCTGTGTTGAGTGTCTGCCCCCTGGTGATCAGTGCAGGTCATAGCAACCAGTTGTTCTGCCATTTGGTCAATTTGCATATTACCTTTTTATTATATAGGATGTGCAGTGATATCTTATAGATACCACATGTGTTAACAAGCAGCAAAGTAAGTCTGTTGGACTTGTGTTTTTAAGAGCTCACTCTGGCAGCAGTTGGAAGGTTAGATTGAAAGGGTGATACTCCAGTTGCAGAGATGAGTTGAGTTAGTTTTCTGTTGCTATCATGACAAATTATCAGAAACTCATTAGCTTAAAGCAACAGTGGTTTATCATCTTGGGGTTTTATAAGTCGAAGCCTGAGTTTCTCTGCTGGTTTCTCTGCTCTGCATTTTATAAAGCTGAGAACAAAATGTGGGCCAGCTGGGCTCTACTGATAGTCTGGGAAGGATCCATTGCTCATTCAGGTGGTTGACAGCATTCAGTTCCTTGTGGTTGTAGGACTTAGGTTTCCTTGCTGGCTCTCAGCTGGGGGTTGCTCTTAGCTTCTAGAGCAGTGGTTCTCAACCTTCTGGCCCTTTAAATACACTTCCTCATGTTGTGACCCAACCATAAAATTATTTTTGTTGCTACTTCATAACTGTAATGTTGCTACTGTTATGAATCGTAATGTAAATATCTGATATGCAGGATGGTCTTAGGCGACCCCTGTGAAAGGGTCGTTCAACCGCCAAAGGGGTCGTGACCCACAGGTTGAGAACCGCTGTTAGAGGCTTCTTCCTAGTTCTAGTACAAGGATCCCTACATCTCAGGGCCAACAAAGTTGTGTGAACTCCTTGTGCTTGGAATTGTTTACTATCTTAAGGTCAGCTGATTAGTAAATTTAATTTCATCTGCAAAGGTCCTTTTACAGCATTACCTAGATCCGTGGTCGGCAAACTGCGGCTCTCGAGCCACATGCGGCTCTTTGGCCCCTCGAGTGTGGCTCTTCCTAAGCCTTAGGAGTACCCTAATTAGTTAATAACAATGTACCTACCTATATAGTTTAAGTTTAAAAAATTTGGCTCTCAAAAGAAATTTCAATCGTTGTACTGTTGATATTTGGCTCTGTTGACTAATGAGTTTGCCGACCACTGACCTAGATGAGTTATTGATTGGATGCTGGAGACAGGAATCCTAGGGAGATGTCTTTAAATTCTGCCTACCACACAAATTAAAAGACTATTGTAGTAGACCTGGAAAGAACAAAAGATGAGGGGTTTTTATGAAGTCATTAGCAATGGGAATGGAGAAAACGGAGAGCGGTGCTAAGGAGGTAGTTCTGAAGACCTTGGTCATTGATTAGAGAGGGAGGGCTCCAGGGAAACTGACTTAGCAGAGCATGACAATGAAACTGCGTCCCCGTAGAGGGCGGTACCTTGAGGAAGCATGCAGATCGCACTGTGGAACCCACTGAGTCTCAGTAAAGTGGAGTAACCACGTCTCTGGAAGCAGGTGTGAAGGGCAGGGCTGCGCAGCAGCGCTGAGTGGAAGTCTTGTGAGGAGGGTTAGACACTGGGTGCCTCCCCCACTGTCCTCCCAGTTTACTTTCTAGAGAAGTGGAACCAAGGTTGGCATCAGGCTCATTGTGCTTCCATATTCTTCACTCAACTTCCAGATGACCAGCAGCCACATTTCATTCCCTAGGCAGAAGATTCATCTCTGAAAAAAATGGAATGGCCTTAGAATAAAGACAAATAGGTACTGCTTTTTAGGAGTTCCCCCCAAAAGCAATGGCTAAATCCCCAATTAGATTACCCTCCAGTGCTGTCCACCAGTTTTCAGGCTCATCCCAGCTCAGGGCCTGCAGTCAGCTTTTGAGCAGCTCACTCTTCAGTGTGAATAGAAGCCAAGGTCACCAGCCATTGTTCGGTTCCTAAGTGAGTTCCCATTCAGCAGAGGCAGGCCTGGTCCAGTGGAGCCCTGTTGAGTTTAGGATGCCAACTAGTTATCCTCCAGCCACAGCTGATCTCCAAAGCAGGTGGGCAACCTGGAGCCAGCAGGGTTTTCATTGGGGTGGACCACTTTCCACACACACTCACTCCTCTCTTCTTACAAAATTTGCCGTCCTCTGTCGCAGCCCCATCCAGGAAGTAGGTAGCAGACAACATTCTTCCTTCCCTATTTGTCAAAAGTGGGAATTACATAATCCTTTTGAGAGTTGATATACTTACATGAACTTCATAGCAAACCTCAGTGGAAAATTAAATATTGGTAACTCACAGCTATGTTTGAAAAGTTATCCCTCTGCCCCCTCCATTTGGAGTTGATTAATCTGTTCCTATGGTTTCCAAAAATCTGTGCTAAAAACTCTTGTAGGAAAGGTTATTTTTAGTTCTTAAATCTCTGAATAGATTTTGCAGCATCTTTTAAAGTTACTGAATTAGGTTTCTAAGCTTTTAAACATTGAATAATACCTAAGGCAAGACTTAATATCCCTTCGCCCCTCAGAGCTATGAAGCTTTTTAGTTCATTTAGAATCCACTGAAATACTTTCGTGAAGTGTTTTTGTCAAGGGAATAAAATGGTTGAAGAAATGGGGGGTGGGAGGAGTTTACAAACTAAAATTAGAGAATTTTAAAGGAATTCACTATAATTCTTTATTGCTTTAAGAAAGACACACAGTAGAAATGCAAATGTATGAAAAGATAATCACCCTTACTCTTAACAGGAGAAATGCAAACTTAAAGCTATAATGAGATACCTATCACCATTAACAGAGAACTTTTCTTTTTAAAAATATTTTTATTGATTTTTAGAGAGAGAGAGAGAGAGAGAGAGAGAGAAACATCGATGTGAGAGTGAAACATCTATCGCAGCCGTGGGCAAGCTACGGCCCGCGGGCCTGATCCAGCCCGTTTGAAATGAATAAAACTAAAAAAAAAAAAAAGACCGTACCCTTTTATGTCATGGTGTTTACTTTGAATTTATATTAGTTCACACAAACACTCCATCCATGCTTTTGTTCCGGCCCTCCGGTCCAGTTTAAGAACCCATTGTGGCCCTTGAGTCAAAAAGTTTGCCCACCCCTGATCTATCGGCTGCCTCCTGCACTCCCCCTACTGGGGACTGGGGATTGAGCCTGCAACCCAGGCATGTGTCCTGACCTGGAATCAAACCAGCAACCTTTTGGTGCAAGAAGTTTTCAAATGACATACCTGGTGCTAGTGGAAGTGTGAGGAAACAGGCACTCTCAGTCATTACTGGTGAGTCTGTATTTGGAACAAACTGAAATGAGAGCAATGTCTCAGAAGCTACCCAAATTTAAAGCACCAAGACTCTGTCCTGGCAATTCTACTTCTGGGAATTTATTTTATATCTATTTCATGTGTAGAAAAGATCATGTATAGTGATATTTATGACAGCGTTGTTTGTGACAGCAGAGGCTGGGACAACCGAAATGCCCATTAATCAGAGGCTGGTTAGATACACGGTTTGTCCAAATAATGGAATACTGCAGCCATTTAAAACAGAGGGCAACTCTGTGTGTGCCGAGGAGAGATCCTGAGATGTATGGTTAGGTAAACAGAGCAAGGTGGCGACGACTATGTATGTGATGCTACCATTTGTTTTGAAAGGGAACGGGTGTAATGGGGAGTGTCTGCTAGTGAGTTCAGGTTCCTTTTTGAGGTGATAAAAATGTTCTGGAACCAGGTAGTGGTGATGGTAGTACATCTGGTGACTATACCAAAATGCACTGGATTGTAAAATTTAAAATGTTAAATTTAGTGCTATGAGTTATGTGTCTGTAAAAATACTGAGATAAGTAAATAAAATGTATAACCTATATACAGAAAAAAAACTGTTTCTAAAAGGATTTGTTAAAAACTAGCAGCAGAGATAGCTTTGGGGGAGGTGAAAAGGATGGGAAATACACTATTGCCTGTCGTTCGAATTTTGAAATATGTGCAGTATGTGTCACCTAATTGAAAAGTAATAAAATACTTTATAAGAAGAAGGAAATCTATTGTTAAATCTACTTTAACAACATAAAAGCACATTTCTAAAATTTACCTACAATTGCAGAACTATTCCATTGTGATTTAAGTTTGATTTTGTCAAGCTCCCAGATGAAGTACTCAACAAATGAAGAAATTTATGTTTGAACTGATTTTTTTAAAAAAACGATAATAGGTGTTAACTACCAGAGAAACTGGGCCATGCTAATTAGAAGGACTTAATTGGGTAATTGCATTTCACCTACTTACATTCCCCCATCACCTTTAATTGGAATAACTTTCCTCCTCACTTCCAGCCCCTACACCGTTGTGTGGGATTGATGTGCCGTGAATCCCACAGCAAGAGTGGCTTCACTTCAGTGGCAGTTCTGTAAACCCAGATGGGCTGATAATAATGGGAACAACCTTGAGATTAGGGCAGATGTGATTGAACCTGTTTAACTAAAAAGAGAACCACTTTACCTGAAATGCTGATCATTACAACTGATCAAGGTGATTTATGGAACCATGAAGAGGAGGCCAGGAGAGGGGAACCGCTGTTAGAGATTTCCTGCACTCTACCTAAGGCTGTCAGTGTGCATGCGCTCCATCGTTTCTTATCCCTACGCCCACTCCTTTTTCCCTCTAAGGAAAATGGGTCCGTAGAACACTGAATGGCTCTTGAATTTCTTTGAAAAATAAATCTAATGTGGAAGAAAGAAATGTGTTTCCCACACGTGGTGACCAATATAAAGGAAGAAAATGTCATCCCCTAACTTTGGCATCACATAACCAATAGACTTGGATCTCGCTTTTTCTCTCCTTTGCAAGGAGCGATGTGAACAGGAAATGTCTTACCAGGGAGAGAACATCTACCTAACAGGTCATTGTTTTAGGTACATAACTAAAGAAGACGTTGCTGCAGCCTCGATGGACAAAGTGAAGAATGCGGGGGGCCATGTCCGCCTGATCACCAAGGAGGCTGGGCCGCAGGACACTTCTACAAAGTAAGGCCTGCTTACTGGTCGGGCACAGCAGCACTGAGACCACTGCTTCCCATTTTTGCATTCATTTTTGTAATTGTGCTTTTCCCTTGTGTGGCCACCTTACAGGTTCCAAAGAGCTTTCACAATACAGTAATTCTTCAGTTCTCATAGCAACCCTGTGAGGCACATGATGGCCTCATCTTGGTAATTAGAGACAAGAAGGTTATTTTGAGGACCCTGAGACCAGGTAGACCAAGTGACCTGCCCCAGGCCACTAAGATGCTAGGAGGCCTGAGGTCAAATTGGCCTCTGCCCCCTAATACTGAGTTCTTTCTTTCCTAAGAAGTTTTCTTCTAACGCTTCTAATAAGCAGCGTAGAACATAGGCAAACAGCGGTTGTAATTCCCACATAGGCCTTTTCAACACAATTAAGTAATACCCCTTTTCCTTTTTTTAAAAAATATATTTTATTGATTTTTTTACAGAGAGGAAGGGAGAGGGATAGAGAGTTAGAAACATCGATGAGAGAGAAACATCGATCAGCTGCCTCCTGCACACCCCCTACTGGGCATGTGCCCGCAACCAAGGTACATGCCCTTGACCGGAATCGAACCTGGGACCCTTGAGTCCGCAGGCCGACGCTCTATCCACTGAGCCAAACCGGTTAGGGCCCCTTTTCCTTTTATCCTAACAAATTGAGCACATGTCCTACCACGTTTCATTTCTAATTTTAATTCAGTCAGACTCTGAGTTTACCTGTAGGAGGCATATGCTTAGCAAGTCTTCGGTTCTAACCCTATGGACACTGTTAGCTACTTGGCCCAGTCACTTTACAGATGTGACTGTTTCCCGTGGGCCAGCGGAGCCAGAGGACAGGTCCATGGGAGCCTTGGGAAGGGGCTGTGTCCCAGGGAGGTGTGCACCGATTGGAGAGCTTCAGCTGGGATTTCACAGTAGCCAGTCCTGTCCCAGCCTGAAGAGCATTTCTAACTTCTCCAGATGTTTCCAAGTCTGATTGTTTAACTTGATGATATCTAAATTCCCAAGAGATGCGGCACATTTGTATTCAAATTAACTTTTTTAAACACACCATTCTTCCCTGTATTTGGCATGGAGTCGAGAGTGCTGACTGTAGTGTTTCATTTCCACATAGAATCACAGAATCTGCGGGTTCTATGTTTACTGTTTATCAGCATAGAAATCCTGAAGACCATTATGTGAAGTTAGGCTTATTTAGACTAGTGTATTAATTAGCCATGTTCTGTTCAATTCTAGGGAGTGTCTTGAAGATGGAGCCTCTGTCCCACCTCCGACTCCCTGCCTAGCGCAAGCTGGTCTCGCTGTGAAGCCGCCTGCGTCCAGAGGCTACCTGCAAGCTGTGGATAACGAAGGAAACCCACTTTGCCTCCGCTGTCAGCAGCCCACGGGCCAAACGAAGCAAGAGTGCAAAGCGAGCGCTTGGGACTCACGGTTTTGCTCTCTGAACTGTCAGGAGGAGTTTCGGATTCGTTCTAACAACAGTTACCTGCGAGCCAAAGTATTTGAAATTGAACATGGTGTGTGTCAGCTGTGTCATCTGAACGCACAAGAGCTCTTTTTACGTCTGAGAGACGCTCCTAAAAGTCAGCGGAAGAGTCTTCTGGATGCTACCTGGACCTCAAAGCTCCCTCTAGATCAGGTAAGTTCTAATTGTGTGGCAGACGGAAGGCAGCGTTGTACTGAGGGATGGATTCTGACTCGCTCTCCTTTTAACTTTTCATATGGGAAATCTTAAATATACACACAAAAGTAGAGAGAATGATGAACCCATAACCCATCACCCAACTTTAACAGTTATCGACATCTTTGCCTTAATTTTCATCTGTCCCTTACCTCAATTCTTTTTTTTCTCCTGGAATTATTTTAAAGCAAATTCCAGACAACACTTCATTTCATCCTTAAATATTTTCGTTATGTATCCCTCATAGATAAAGACTTCCTTCTTTCCCATCCTCTTTCCCTCCCTCTTTTTTTTCTGTCTGTCTTGGAAATTTAATGCCATACCCCAATAGCCATTACCAAAACAATGGTAATTTCTTGATTATAATAAGTCTGTGTTTGGTTTCCCACCTAGATTGTCTCCAAAATATCTTTTCAGACAATCTGAAAATGACTTGTTCAGATTAGATCAAAGTATGGCCCTTTGAAGTATGACACATGGCATTTAGTCATGCTCGTATGGTCTCTTTACTCTGTATTGCCCCATTCTTTTTTTACACCATAGATTGCTGAGGACACTGGATCATTTGCCTATAGGATTTCCCACATTCTGGATGTGTCTCCCTGTATTCTCATGGTATTATCTGACATGGTTCTCTACCCCCCTGATTTCCAGAATAATGGTTATAAGATATAGAGGCTTAATTAGATTCTTGTTAAATTATTTGGGGAAGAGATCTTAACAGATGATACATTACATCAAGAAACACCTATGAGGACCCTCGCCGGTTTGGCTCAGTGGATAGAGTGTCAGCCCATAGACCGAAGGATCCCGGGTCTGATTTCCAAAAAAAAAAAAAGAAGCACCTATGGGGAAACCTCCTACTGTTTTTTATAGTAGCTGTGCCAATTTACACCCCCACCAGCAGTGTACAAGGTGTCCTTTTTCTCCATATCCCCAACAAATTTTAAAAAACACACACATAACAATAACTATGGTCCAGTTGCTCTACTTTTCATGATATTAATATTGAATGATGAAGGGCAAACAGATAAAATGCAGTTCATTGCAATGAGAAGGAAACATATTCATCTGTTGTAAAACCAGATTTTAGCAGAGCAATTTATGACAAAATATTATCTTTAGACTCATCAATATTCGCTTTGATTCCCAAAACTCAATTGGATTTCTAATGTTGTGATTTAATCAGTTCTAAACTTCAAACTAAAGCAAAATGTATAATTTTATAGTGAGCTGAGTTTTTTTGCTGATAATCCTCAACTGAGGATTATCTTTTTCATTAATTTTTAGAGAGAGTGAAAAGGAGGGAGGGAGGGAGAGAGAGAGAGAGACAACCATCGATGTGAAAGACAGACATCGATTGGTTGCCTCCTGCACGCGCCCTTCAGGGCCAGGGATTGAACCTGCAACTCAGTTACGTGCCCTTGACGGGAAATTGAACCCATGACCCTTCAGTGTACAGGCCGATGCTCTGATCACTGAGCTACCCCAGCCAGAGCAGTGAGAGCAGTGATTTTAAAAATCACTCCTGAGCCACTCTCTGCCCACTAAAATATTGTCAAATCATATATTTTATTTACCTATTATTGCTGAATTATGACAGAATTCACTAATAAGCATTTCTACAAAAATGAATTCGCATAACTTTGAGAACTAGGGAGATACACTATTTTTTAAATGGTGTCCTGAGTTCCTGAAATATACTTTGGTCAACTGATGAGGGACATATTGTACCCATCTCAGTGAGGAGGCTGCCAGAAGACACACGTGGCAGGACTGGAGGACATCTGGAAGCAGTCTGTCCAGGAGGTAGCATAGTGACACCCAAAACAAAAGTGCTCAGAAGACTCGCAGCACCACAGGCTCAGTTCTGGGAGGACCACTCAGAGAGGGGGTGACTCTTTCGACAGGTGAATTTAGGATGTTGAAGATGTCCCCACGTGATTTGCTAATTACTAGGGAGAATAAACACCTTCTAGAGGCTAGAGTCTGCCAGAGTAGAGACTGTTCAGAGCAAAAGAATTGGTTACAAAAGGCAGAACCAAAATGGATTTTTTTCCTAAGAATGCGCCATTTGCTCGATGCATCAGACTTCTATTAGTAGTTGCTTCCCACAGTGCCAGCCACAGCCGGACAAAGCTTGCCGCTCCAACTCGCTGCCGCTTGGGGCTCCTCTCGGGCTGGGCACTGCTGACGGGTCCCTGTGCCCACACAGGTCTGCAGCTTTTCTTAAAAGTGCTTTAGAACTGCAACACAGGTTCCCGTGGCTGGCAGCAGGAAGTTGATTACAACTTCTTCCTTGTTCAAGACCGAGAAAATAAAACAACCTTCACACTGATCTTTGTGATATTTAAACAACTGCACAGCTGTGCGGTGAGCTGGTTTTACTACCTTAGGTAAAATGTTAAAATACATCCCATTTGAATGTAGGTCATCCTTGTTTAAATATTAAGTGTGTGTATGTGGACTGGCCTAAATCATCCCTGCTTTAAGTGGACAGCTTTGTTTATTCAAAATATGCAACTTTTA
>NW_005871361.1:0-7043 GCF_000147115.1 Myotis lucifugus
CCCTGGAATGGGGAGAAATCCAGCAGATGGACCCAATGACGACAAGGTGTCTGAACCCGGAGGCCTGCTCCAAGCCGCAGGGGTGTGATCTGTGGCACCGCTGCTCTTGTGCAGTTCACCAGACCATGAGCCTCTCATCATCATGAATCCCAAGTCACCCCTAGCAGAGCATAAATCAGGTTCTTTCTATTTAGGCTGGAAATAACTATGGAAATAAAAAACTTAGGGCCTTAGGGAGGGTGGAGGAGGAAGGGCGATATTGAAACTTCCTTTTATTGGACAAATAAACACTGATGGAATTTGTTGTTACAGTCGAGGAAAAGCTTTGCTGTGAAATACACAGAGAAACACATGGACCCATAGCCTCAGAAATAGAGACACATGGTTACAAGGACACACGTGCAGAAAGAGTTACCCAGAAAGAAATTAGGCCCACAGTTATGAGACCCTCAGGCACAGACCCGCTCAATCTCACCAGGAGGCATCAGGCCAGCCCAGGTTCTGTGGCTGAAGGTGACCAGAGGTGGGACTTGGGTAGGAAGGGGTGTGTCCTTCAGGATGTCTCCCCCCATGGGCCCAAGGACACACCTGGAAGCCATTAGCAGAGGAGCCAGCAGGCTCTGGCTCCAGGCGGGAAGGCGTGATGAGAACATGTGGCAGCCTCCTGCCTGCTGGAGTGGGGCCTGGCGGACACCTTGGCCTGATCAGTTCCAGCACCACTCCCCCAGCACCCACTAGAATGCAGAAGTAACCACAGCGCAGGCACTGGCGCTCAACATGGTTGGTGAGTCCACCTCCAGTTCACTTCCCGAATTTTTGACACCAGATTTCCTGACTTTCCTTTTTATTTTTTTCAAAATATATTTTTATTGGTTTCAGAGAGGAAGGGAGAGTTAGAAACATCAATGATGAGAGAGAATCATTGATCGCCTGCTTCCTGCACAGCCCATACTGGGGATCGAGCCCACAACCCAGGTATGGGGCCCGACCGGGAATTGAACTGTGACCTCCTGGTTCACAGGTCGACACTCAACCACTGAGCCACGGCGGCCAGGCCTGACTTTTCTAGTGACACTCCTTTTCCGGGAAGACTTCCCGACGCCTCCTCTGTCCTCATGCCCTTGTCTCTGTCTCAGCTTCTGCTCAGAGCTCCTGAACGACATCGTCCTGACCTGCCTGCCCTTCCCATTGATCTGTGCTTCTTTGTTCGTGGCAGCCATGCCTGGCTGCAGCCAGAGTGGCCCTCCTTCTCTCTGCCCGGCTGGCGCAGCTTTATTTGGC
Organism: Myotis lucifugus; assembly: GCF_000147115.1. Classification (NCBI taxonomy): domain Eukaryota; kingdom Metazoa; phylum Chordata; class Mammalia; order Chiroptera; family Vespertilionidae; genus Myotis; species Myotis lucifugus. The sequence continues at coordinate 1,282 of NW_005871361.1, forward strand.
TGTGGCTTCAGTCTCTTAGAGATTGGAGATGTTTGGGTGCCACCCCAATGAAGGCATGATATCCCTGCCGATCTCTAAGCCCACACACTCTGGAAGGCTTGGGTGGGCAGGAAGACCTTGAAGGCTGACCAGAATATTGGCTGTTCCACATATTCCTGGACTTAGGACAGGAACCTCAGGACAGACGGATGGACAGCATCCTGGTCAGTCAAGAAGCAGTTTTCTGTTGGGGCCACCCCAATCTCTGTGCCTCAGCAGCCCCCAGGGCACACCCAAGATAAACAGTTCTCACCCCCTCCTTAGTGTCGGGCCTGGCTAAGGCGGGGGCTTTGATTTGGCCCTGCCAGTGTGTCTTCAGCCCTGCCCTGGGGAAGGAAAAAAAGAAGCCATTTGGGAGTTCAGAAAAGGAAAGGCTAAAAAGGAGCCCACAATCAGCACTAATTAGCCATTGGGAGGAAGGAAAGGAGGTCAGAGGACTGAGTCTACTTCTGAGAGAAAGCACCTGGCAGGCAGGCCGTGCTGGTCTGCGCCCCTACACCACCCAGCAAGGGGCTTGGCCCCACGCGGGCCCAACTGACCCTGACTCCCAGGTCTCCCTGCTGGGAGGGGGCTCTGCCTCCACCCATAGACCCCACTGTGACCCCCCTCCTCTGGAAGAGGCAGCTGGCTCCAGGGAAAGAGGGAGGGAGGAAAAGACGAAGGAGGGAGGAAAGGCAGGCAGACTGGACGGAGCATCCACTGTATGCAGTGCACCAGTTGAGAACTTTATTTAATTCTCAGAGCCCTGGAATGGAGGTGCTTTGGCCCCCATTTAAAATAAAGAAGTGGACACTCAGGTTAAGTGGTTGACCCAAGATCACACAGCTTAAAAGGGGCCGAGTGGAGAGTCCAGCTCAGGCTGTGTCTCTGCAGCCTGTGCTCTTGTTGCTGTAAAACGAGTGCTTGGAGGGCAGAGCCCTGGCCTGAGTCATCTCTGTGCCCCCAGTGCTCCGCCCCGGGGAAGGGACAGGCACGTGGCAAGTGCTGCGAGAAGCTGTTGAACTCAACGGGCAGGACAGGCTGAACCAGGGAAGGACATGATGAGACACTTTGCAGGGGGCCGGGGGGAGCTTTCCTGGGGCCGAGGACAATCTGGAATGAGTGCATCCTGTGCCTGGCCATGGGGGAGGCGGGGGAGGAAGGAGTGTGGGAACAGTGCATTTCTTCTTCCCTCGTTGCCACTCCTTCTCCCCCCACCCCTGCCCAGATGGTTAAGCTGTAGAGAAAACAGAATGAAGAACCTCTAGCCCTAGCTGGAGCCAAGCCACCTCGCTTAGTCTGGGCAGGTCACCAGCAGTCCAGCTGGGCCAGGGCCAGGTGTGGTCCGGGTGGGGTCGGGGGTCCTGAGGAGGAGAGAATTAAGTACACCAGCCTCCGGGCAGGGCGCGGTGCCCCTCCTGGAACTTCTGGCAAGGGCCAAGTGTCCCTAACAAAAGAGAGAGCAGGATGGGGAAGGGGAAAGGGGACCCCTCTTTAGCCTTGCCCATGAGCACCCCAGTAGCAACCGGGGAGTAGTAGAGACACATGTTGAGTCCGGCAGACTTCCCATAGCAGCCAGTTCCGTCTTCACCCTGAGAGGTAGCGATTCTCAGTCCTGACTGTAAAGATAAGGAAACTGAGGCACGGAGAGGCTAAGTAACTTGCATAAGGTCCTAGAGTGAGTAGGAGGACGGCTGCGATGCCAACCCTGGCTGGCTGGCTCCAGGCCTGCTCTTAATCATCATGATCTCCTGAGAGGAACAGCAAGAAGCTTGCTTGTCTGCACCCACCAGCAATTAGGGGCCCCTCGGCATTGTGAAAAACGCCAGCGGAGTGTGTCTGATTAGGCTCATCAGTGCCCAGCATGGGACACATGAGTCTTTAAGATGGATCACCATTATCCTGGGCTGAAGAATTGCGTGGGGTTTTCTAATTACAAATTATTCCTGCCGGATTTCATTGTGCTCCCTCCTGCACTGGCTTTTTGTGTTCTCGGTAATCTTACAAAACGTTGAACATCATAGTCAGCCAAGCTTACTTTCTCAGTCTTAAAATATGCAGCTAAGCTTCTATTAAGACACATGTTGTTATATTTTTAACACGTGAATGTTCGACCCAAGATTACAGGAAGACAGCAGTTATTTGAGCCGCACCCTTCCCCATTTGTGGTGAACCAGGAAAGCAGGACGGAAATTTACCTTCCTATAGAGAACCTTCCTTCCTTCAGAAAGCACATTTCCTGTGGGAGAGGGAGGTTCTCGCTTACGTGTTTTAAACTGTTTTCAACCAACAGCCAACTGGTGTAGGCAAGTAGCCTGGGTTACTTGGATAATTTCTAAGTGAGATTATTTCACGGAGGACTGAAAAAAAAATTGCCGATTTAACAGCACTAACAAAGACAGCAGAAAAAAAGATTGATTTATGTCACTTAAACGAAATGAAGAAGAAAGCGTAGTGGGCCCAGGACCCAGCATAGGTTTACTTGAAGGAAGCCAGACTAGCCTCCCCTCTCTCCTCCTTTGGGAGAACCAAGTAATAGATCAGGTATCTATCAGAGTCCTGAGAATCTTGACTTTGAAGAGACATTTGGAACATCTCCCAAAGTATTTTTATGGTGAGATCGGGGTGGGATCAAATAGTGATACTCTAGGGGAGTCCCTGGCTGCCTGGATGACCAGAGGAAGAGAATTGATTAGTGGATCAATAGTATCCTGGAGGGCAGACCAGAGCCCTGCGTGGGGCTTGGTCCTCTGTGCTGACTTGCTCAGTCTGATGTATTTTTGAAGTACTTGGCCAGATAAAACACATGTATTAAAGTCTGTAGGCAGGAGAGTGACTGTGTCAGATGCGGAACTGGGTTTCAAAATGATGTGGATTGACCTGACCTCTAGGTTCAAGTTCACGGAGGTGAATGTCAAGTCCTTATCGGAGATCAAAGGTTGGGGTGAAGGAGAGGAGAAGGAATTATTGAGCACAGACTGTATGCCATACCCTTTGCATAAGATAGCTCATTTAGTTATGAGAACGCTTGGAATAGGACGTTGGTCTCATTTTATAGAAGAAACTGAGGCCCTAAGAAGCTCAGCATTTGTTCTAGGTCACAGCTAGTAAGAGGTGTACTGAGATCCAAACTGAGGCTGGCCAGACACACAGGCGCACCTTCTCACCAAAAGTTCAGGAGGAAGGAGACAGAGCTGGACAGTAGTTTATGTAAAAAGAAGACAAACATACATTTGCATGTGATGTTTGTCCCAAATTCTGATACCGAGGCTTTTCTAATCCTCTCCTTTGGGACCACCCTCAAGGGTGCAAAGATGAAAACTGAGCCTATGAGCAAGCTGAGCCCTGGTCTGGGAGAGAAACTGACACAACAGCGGAGTCTGACGGTGCTGGGCGTACTGAGCGCTGTGGGAGCCCACGGAAAATGAGGCCTCCTCCAGGAAGTCCCAGAGAATTGCACAGAGGAGGCAGTGCCTGGCCTGAGGTCTGAGGATGGCTGGCTTGTCTGGGAGCCCAGGGAACACGTGGGATGAGGGTCCAGGTGTACTGTACCAGCCTGAGCACTTCATTTCGGGGCTCCACTGTAAGGCCCAGGAAGGGTCTTGGCTGAAGAGATGGGGAGGCTGGCCAACTCTCCGTCCCAGCCCCCAAGCCAGAAATGGAAGAAGAGAGTGGGAGGGGTGTGGGAGTTCTGGAAGGCATCTGGGAGCCAGAATCGGGGACATGCTCTGGGAATGCTGGGAGGTTCCGGGACCACAGGCTCTAAGCATGCCAATTCCTTTCTAACCACTGGCTGAATCCAGCAGCTGTTCCTGTTCGAGAGAAGGGCCAGAGACGTGTTCAGGGGCAGTGAACATGCAAAGAACAGATGTCCCGGGAGTCATTTGGAAGAGGCAAGGAGGGCTGCCCAAGTCCCTGTGCCTATGGGGGGACAGTGTGGTTAACGTGGACGAAGGTATCGGAGGTGGGGTCAAAGCCAGGTAGGTCAGAGACAAGAGGTCAAGAGATGAAGAAGGAATGCTACCAAGTACAATTGGGCAGGTCGTGCTGGGCCTTACAGGCTTTGTTCAAGATTTTAACCTTTATCCCAAGGCAAGAAGCCACTGAAGGCTTTTAAGCAGAGAGGCGACAGTTTTATTTGCATTTTGGAGAGCTCATTGTCACTGCATGATTGAAGGAGGCTGCGTGCAAGAAGACAAATGAGGAGGCACTTGGAGGGAGGGGCACAGGTGGAAGAGGTGGTGGTGGGGAGAAGTCGGGTTTGTCACTTGGGGCCTGGTGACAGGCTGGAGACTGGGCGAGGGGGGATGGCACTGGGGTGTCGGCTTTTGGATGATGCGATCATTCACTGAGAGAGGGAAGACCAGGTGCAGGGTGGGCAGGGAGTGTGAACTTGGCCGTGGTGAGTTAGCGATGTCGAGATATCCAAGTGGAGACACTGAATGGGCAGTTGGATATTTAAGCCTGGAGTTCAGGCGCTGTGTCACGGCTAGAGATGCAGAGCTGGGAGTTGTCAGCGTTGAAGTGGTAATTGAAGCCGCCTGCTCATTCAGGGCCCCGTGGGTCCATTGTCTGCTGTGGGAAGCAGGTCCTGACCTCCCACCTTGCCCGAAGGCTGGCTCGCTGCCTCTGGGCTCCCACAGCTTCCCTATGGCAGTGTGTGGGCGGTGTCTGCCTCACCCCTTAGAAGGCCAGCTCCTGGAGAGCAGGGACCACTTGCATCTCTGCACCCCCAGAGCCCAGCACAGGTCCTGGCACAGAGGAGGCATTGGTGGCGGTTTGGTAATTGGTGCATGAAGCGACTCTCAGTGGAGTGGGCGAAGGAATGAGCTTCCTGCCCAGAGGCTGTGAGCAGGGGATCTGCAGCTCAGGGGGGAGTAGAGGGGATTCCTGTATCCAGCATGTGTCCTCTGATTCCTGAGGCCAGGATCGGGCTGGGACTCTGTGGCCTCTGGAGAGACTTTTGGAGGCTGTGCTGACCTTAGCAGAAGCCCCCCTCCCCCACAGGCCTCTCAACTCTGGAGCTGCCACCCAAGCGTGGATGCCTTGCTAGAGTTTAGCAGAAGCTGCTGAGGTGGCTTTGGCTTGGGCTGCCAGGGCTGGCTGCACGCCCTGCCCAGCCTTCTCGACCTCGGCCTTGGCGTGGGCCCTCCTCCCTCCCCAGCCACCTCTACTCCACCCCACTGCATCCTTTACTGCAGCAGCTTGGCCACTGCAGGAGCCAAAGTGGACCTCTGCCTGGAGATTCTGAGAGCTTGGCAAGAAGAGGGTGTACCTGGAAGGAGGAGGAGAGGGAGCACATCGGTGGAGATTCTGGGAGGGGAGAGAGAAGAGGAGGGGCCAGGAAGGAGCCCCCCAAAAACACAAAAACACAAAATCTGGACCTTCCAGATTATCTGGCTGCCTCACTTTGTCCAGAAAGAAACTGAGCAGTGGGTTGGGTGTGGCGGGGTGGGTGCAGTGGTGACTTGCCAGAGGATGCACAGGGCACCAGAAACCTTGTGCTTGGAGAGGGGAGGGAGAGGAGGGAGCAGAGGGCTCTGCTGGCCAGGGCAGGCCACGCTGGTGACTGTCCCACCTGGAGGGATGGGTGGAGAGGTGTGGAGTCCTGGGTGTGTGTGCACCATCGAAGGTTCAGGAGTCAAGGTTGGCTGAGAATGATTTCTTCTGTACGAACCAGCCCCCACCCTCACCCCACTTGTCTCCCATCACACGAGAGCTCCTGAAAAAAAGAGAGACTGCCT